>NW_005841879.1:2843359-2861995 GCF_000455745.1 Alligator sinensis
GAACCGCTTCAAGAACAAGGGCAAGGACACGACGGTGAGCGCCGGCCCGGCCTGGAGGCGTCGCTGGGTTTCGGGGTCTTTTTTTTGTCGTCGTTGTTGTTTTTTAATTTCTTTTTTTTAAAGCGCCGCTTTGCACTTTAAAAATTAAAAAAAAAAAAAAAAAGTGACAATTTCCTTTTCCTCTCAGGAAATGCGGCGGCGGCGTATCGAAGTCAACGTGGAGCTGAGGAAAGCCAAGAAAGACGACCAGATGCTTAAAAGAAGAAACGTCAGCACTTTCCCGGACGACGCCACTTCTCCTCTGCAGGAAAATAGGGGCAATCAGGTACCGTTGGTGGCGTCGTAGGGGTCGGGGCTGGAAGGGACCTCAGGAGACGGGCGAGTCCGGCCCCCACCCCAGGGGCAGGAAGTCAGCCGGGGTCACGGGGTCCCAGCGAGATAAGGGTCCAAAAGTGTCCCTCCGATTACAAGAGGTTACAGCTTATTCCGGACGAGGGCTGGTCTCCCTCTTGGTGCTGAAAGTCGCATGTACAGCAACTCCTCGCTGAACGCAGTCGCGTTCTTGAGAAACGCGACAGTCGATCTGATTACGCTGGCAGCCAAACGATGGCATAACCGAGCGACTTTGAACGAGCGTGTTTTCTAATAGATCGGCAGCGTAGTAACAAAACCGCGTCAATCGGGGCGAGGTTAAGTGAGGCGTTCCTGTACTTGGGAAGAGCACACGCCAACTGCAGGGCCGTCCTCAGCCTGACGAAGGGTTTTTAAACCCAAAAGCTTCCTAAAAAAGATGTTTTCCAATTATTTAAGTTGGCCAAATAAAGGATATTGGGTTCGCCCAAAGAGCCTTGAGTACCTGTACAGCACCGTACTTACACCTGGTGATGTCAAAAGCACTACGCCATAGGTCCTTGCCAAAGCAGAGAGAAACTTCTTATGAAGTTTCTGCTTCTCCTAACGTAGTTCTTAAACCTGTTTCTATCCCACGGACAGGTCTGTGCACACTGGTCTGTTGAAGAAATAGTCAAAGGAATTAGCAGTAACAACATAGAACTCCAGTTGCAGGCTACTCAGGCCGCAAGGTAAGCGACTTGGCGTAAGTGTCATTTGGTGACTGGGGATGAGGAACAGGGTTTAACTCCGCAGAGCACAAGCACCAAACATAAAGCTGAGATTTTGGCAGGCTAATATTGGGCAAATGTTGCTAATAGTAAATAAATAATGCTGTGTTATCTGGCCTCAGGTAAGTAAACGAGTTCTCTGGGCTACGGTCAGTATTCAAGGGACTGAGCGTAAATGGAATTACACAAGCGCTGGTGATCTGACTGTTTAGAGGTGTCCTCTGAGCATGAGACTTAACCTGGCACTTGAGCTGTACTTTTCCTTCTGTCTCATGGTGTTAAGGGTGACGTGGATGTTGGAAGTGTCAGATTTTTTTATCCTCGGCTCTATAGAGGTGGTGGGTATTGCAATTTATTTGTAAGGCTGGAATATGAGATACTAGTACTGAGGAGCATTCCCTCAGCTTAATGTATGAAAGTGGAGGTGAAAGAGGGAGGCTTTCTCCCTAGAGTGTTGGTTCCAAATATAGCATAATAGTTGAAGTTTGAAAAGTCATGCACAATGAGGTAGGAGGATGATTACCTGAGATGGTAGTGCAGTTTCTGGCAGTTATTGCCATTTACTTCAAGCAGTTCCAAGTGCATTATTACTTTTCCACAACCAAGTAGCTTGGCTTAATTTTAGATTTTATTGTGTTTTTTTTTAACAAACAGTTTCAATACAAAGCTGGATCTGTCAAAAGCAGTCTTTAAACCACTTAATGTAGTGTTCAGCTAGTCTTTATTGAACTTCTTTGGATGTTTGCCACTGTTGGAAGAATATCTTTTTAAAGTAAAACTTGGGTCTTCTGCTGACTAAATTGGAATCTACAGTTCAGGTTGTAGTAGACCAAAAAAATTAACTCCCTGTGTTTGTTTCTGTCTTAGGAAACTGCTGTCCAGAGAGAAACAGCCCCCCATAGACAACATAATTCGGGCTGGCTTGATCCCCAAGTTTGTCTCCTTTTTAGGGAGAGCAGACTGTAGCCCTATTCAGTTTGAATCTGCTTGGGCACTTACTAACATTGCTTCTGGCACGTCGGAGCAAACAAAGGCTGTGGTAGATGGTGGAGCCATACCAGCTTTTATCTCCCTGTTGGCTTCTCCTCATACTCACATCAGTGAACAGGCCGTGTGGGCTTTAGGAAACATAGCAGGTATGTCAGTGCACTGCACTTACATCATTTTCAGGCCAATTAATTTATGAGGGAAAATCACTGGGGGTCAGAGTTTCAAAACTGTTCGTGTCTTCCCTGCCTAATATGGAGAACTCTTCCAAAAATCTGAACCTGGGTGTCTAGCAAAAGAAGCCTGGAACACAAACCTGGAGCGGGTCAGCTACAGCTGCTTGTCTTGCTTTGGCTAGCAGTTGTATCTACTATGACTTCAAGCAAGACTTGGTAATCTATAGGGTGTTGCTATTTGACAGGACTCTTCTATCTTAGCGCTGTCTGATCTTTAAAGTCTTCTGAGGAAATTCTGCTTAATCCTGAAACTGAAATCTGTGAGAGAGGGGGGCCTTTTGGGAGGAGATAACACATTACTTTGTGAATGCTAGGTCATCAAAGGAGCACACTAGCAAACCATGTCACACTAGTGTCTGAATTCTAGACTTAGTGGAACTTTGTATTTTATACTTGAATCCCAGCAAAACATCTGTCTTCAAATAAAATTGTTGCTGCTAAGTTGTCCTAATGCTACAACAACTGCTTTGTGTACTTAAGAGGAGGAATTTGTGCTATAATTAACACATTTCAGCCAGCATCTCTCACTTTATATCGAATGACAAACTAAAGATTTCAGCTTCTAAAACTCAAATTAAAATAGCATTCTAAAAGTAACTAAACTGGCGCTTTGTTTATTATTGAAGAAATAGTAAGAGGTGGATATCAAGTATGTTTTAAAGTTTTCCATCAACTCTTACTATTTGTCTACTTGTTGAAATCCCCTCTAGATCAAATCACTGACTGTTTCAAGTTCAGTGCTGTACTGCCTGGTAAAATGCAGTTTTATAAAGGAATGTGTTATATTTGTGTGTAGACTGTAAACTCTGTTGCTTGACACTTGCTGTTATTCACATGAATATCTCTTCTGGCTTCCAGGTGATGGTTCTGCCTACAGGGACTTAGTTATTAAATATGGTGCAATTGACCCACTGCTGGCTCTTCTTGCTGTTCCTGATCTCTCTTCTCTAGCAGTAAGTATGCATCATGAATTAAGTCATCGCTGTATCAGTTCATTGTCTCAGATCACTAAACCTGTCTGAAGAAGAAGCTAAGTAAAAATTGTGTGCTGCTTCTTCAGTCAGGATACCTGCGCAATGCTACCTGGACCGTTTCAAACCTGTGCCGTAATAAGAATCCTGCACCACCTATAGAAGCTGTTGAGCAGATTCTTCCCACTTTAGTTCGTCTACTGCACCACAACGACCATGAGGTTTTGGCTGACACGTGCTGGGCGGTCTCCTACCTTACAGATGGTTCTAATGATAGAATTGAAGTAGTAGTGAAAACTGGACTCGTGCCACAACTTGTGAAGCTTCTGGGATGTGCTGAACTGCCAATAGTGGTAAGATCATAGCAAGTAGAAATACCTTGAGCCCATAATTCTCTGGCTGTTGAGTGATTTAAAGGATAAAACAATGAACAGAAGTAGCTACAAAACAACAGAGAGCTACTTCAGGGAGTTGAAAGAATGTCTGTAAAATATGGGTGACTTCTACAGAGACAGTAGTTCAAGAACTACTGGAAGGTCTTCCTCTGAAGTACGGAGGAACTTTGCATGAGAACGTCACTCATCTCTGTAACATTTATGGTAATGTTCTCTGCAGCTGGCAGTTGCAAACAAGTAGTTTGCTAAATGTCAGTGTAGTCCAAATGACCTGTGAGTCTTAAAGTGTGGAATGTTACATCATCATCCATGCTTTCAAATTTGGTCACCTGTTTCAATTAGGTAATCAGAACAGGCTGTCAGTGATGGTACTCGCTAAAGCCCATTAGAATGCCTGGCCTACCAGGGCCCGTAATTGATAATGAAACCTAGTAAAGGAGCAAGGAATCCCAAAACTAGTATTAGTGCCATTAGAGCCTGGGTTCTAAGCGTCCAACTTCATGTTTACTCCTTCCTCTAGCACTTGTCCAAAGCCCCATCATAGACATTGGCCTCAACATCCTTTAGGTATTACTACTAACGGTTATAAATAGTACGATGTAACTTAATGCTTTTTTTTCAATAGACTCCTTCATTAAGAGCCATAGGAAACATTGTCACGGGCACTGATGAGCAAACGCAGCTTGTTATTGATTCGGGAGCATTAGCTGTCTTCCCAAGCCTGCTCAGTCACCACAAAAACAACATTCAGAAAGAAGCAGCGTGGACCATGTCCAACATCACTGCTGGACGTCAGGACCAGATCCAGCAAGTTATAGATCATGGACTTGTTCCATTTCTTATTGGAGTGCTGAGAAAGGTAAAGTCTAACTTCCCTTACATAATTAGAATCTTAAATTGAGGTTGAAGAGCCATCTCTGGCTGATGTTGACAGATTATATACAAAGATGACAGCTGTTAACTAGAGTTGTGCAAAGCTTCGGGTGCTGATTCGGTTCGGAGGAGATTTGGCCCGATTTTTTTCAGTGGCCAAATCTCCTAATCCGAATAGATTCAGGGGGCCAAATTTAAAAGCTCTGAATAGATTCAGAGCTCTCCGAATCTTTGGAAAAGATTCAGAGAGCTTTGACTCGGGCAGTCCCCAGCAGCTGCAGCAGGAAGCTGGAGCCAGACTTGGAATTGGTAAGTAGGAGGTGGGGAACCTCGACCCCTACCTGCCCCAGCTCTTGGCCCTTTACCAAAAAGCCCCAACTCACCAGGTGCTGCTGGGCGGAGGGTAGGGGGTAATCCTTGCTGCCCCACACTGCATGGGGGCCTCTACACAAGCCCCCTCCCCGCCATGGCTCTGGCCCTTTAAGAAAAAAAACCAAAAAACAAGGAAAAACCCCAAGATTCACTACTCTTGCAGCAGCCTTTGTGCTTTGGGGGGCTCATGCAGAGCACCCCACATGGTGGGGGGGCAGTGGGGATCACTGCCCACCGGGCAGGAACAGTGAGTCCAGGGGGTTTCATCTTTTTTTACTTAAAGGGCCGGAACTAAGGCGGGGGCTCATGACAGAGCCCCCCCCATGCAGCATGGAGCAGTGGGGGCGGGGGGGCAGTAGGGGTCACCTGTAGTGGGGCCTGGTAGCACCCAGTGAGTGTGGGGGGGGTGGGAAGGGGGTCCAAGTGCTGGAAGCTAGGGCAGGCGGGGCCGCCATTGCCGAGCTGGAAGAGCTGGCAGGGGATGGGCCTGCATGATTCGGAGATTCGGCAGCAGCCAGATCTCCAAATCAGGTTTGGCCAAATGAATTTCAGCCTGTGATTCGAATTACCAAATCGAATAACTGTCCCCCGAATTCGCCAAATCTGAAGCGAATACTAGCTGCTTCTCATAGGCCTACTGTTAACAGCTTAAGTTACTTTAGTCAGTCAGAACTCTTGCATGTAGAGCGAAGGGTATATTTTACTCAAATGTTTGCCATCTTTGTTGTGATCTTAGTCTGTAAACCTTGAGCATAGCTCATTTCGTACTGTCTAAAATATCACTGGGACTCAGGACTCTTGCCACATTGGTCTTGGGAGCATAAGCACTAATAACTACATATCCTACTCTTACTTTTTTGAAACAGGGGGATTTCAAGTCACAAAAAGAAGCAGTGTGGGCTGTAACCAACTATACAAGTGGTGGAACAATTGACCAGATCATATATCTTGTTCAGGCTGGTGCTCTAGAACCGTTATTGAATCTCTTGTCAGCTAAGGACAGCAAAACTGTACTAGTTATTCTGGATGCTGTTTCTAATATTTTCTCGGTAAGTAGACCAAGGATAATTCACTGTGGCCTATTGTATAACAATTTAACAGTTATTCCAGTAATCGGTGACTGGGTTTAATCAGAGAAGTCTTCTACTGCACGCATTTCCCTAGCACATTTTGTTCCATTTATTTCAGTCATAAGTGCCATCTACAGAGTTTTATGGTATAGTAGTTTGTCTTGATTTTATTAGGAACAAGGCTACAGTTCTTGGCTACTAAACTTTTTGTTTTCACTGTCTAAAAAGCTGCATGCTCCAAGCAGGAAGAAATCATACTTGATAGCCAGTTTGCTGTAGTAAAGTGTGCTATCTCTAGCACAGCGTACCTGCGGCAGTATTGTTACTAGACCTTAACGAGTGATTCTCTGCAGGCTGCCGAGAAAATTGGTGAGACTGAAAAACTCTGTCTCATGATCGAGGAATGTGGAGGTCTAGACAGAATTGAAGCTCTCCAGTCTCATGAAAATGAACAGGTGTACAAGGCCTCCTCAAGCCTGATTGAGAAGTACTTCTCAGCAGAGGTGAGGAACTGAAAGAGCATTAAATAAGTTTTTTTGTTTTGTTTTGTTTTGTTTTGTTTCGTTTCTGGTTCCTTTTTTTAGCTCCTCGTCACATAATAATTCAACCTTTTAAAGTATTTGTTTGTTTCATACATCTTTTCTTCTCTTGTAGGAAGAGGAAGACCAAAATGTTGTGCCAGACTCTACTGCTGACGGCTACACCTTCCAGATTCAGGGCAGTGCTCCTGACACTTTCAACTTCTAGATTTTGTGTGTACTGCAGCTAACCTCATCTGAGTACCTCTTCTCCTTGTTTTAATGTCTTCACTAATCTTTTTTTACTGTCTTTTTCTACGTGACTTGTAATGTAGCACTTTGTACAATTGAAGCATACTTGAACAGTTCAAAAGTGTACATACTACATGAATCTTACTGTAAATTTCAATCTTTCTTGAAGTATGCCTGTAAATACTCTTAATTCTAGTCTCCTACTTATTAATGTGATTTCCAGTATATAGGTCTTGGCTAATATTCCAAATAGCCTTGAGGCCATAAGAGTTAGATGCAGGCATTGGTTTTAATTTTTTTTGTGGTGTCATATCCATGTGGGTGCAGAGAATTTGGGAAAAGAGTATAAATTGGTGCAACTTTCTCTTTTACCATGCACCAAGTAGCCTGTCATGGTGAAGTCATCAATAGTGTGAACAAGCTTTTAAAGAGAATCTGTGTTCAAAGGTCAATAAAGTGGTATAGGAACACAACTTAGACTGTGTAAAGTACCTCTTTTTTTTCCCCCTTAACAGAAAATGTGGCAAACTTAATGTGCAAAAGGGGGTAAGAATAAGTAGTCTTTGTAAGCACCCTCTTCCTCCTAAGCTCAGGGTAGAAGAATGGGTTCTTTAATCTACTTTACTGAATTTTGTTGCAGTATGCCAGTTCTCAGCCAGGGTGCTGGAGATTATTAAGCAGATAAGATAAGCAAATAAGCCGGCTCAGGCTTATCCCTGCCTGGGGGGAAAAAAATCCTCCAGCCCAAATGCAAGAAGGTAATATGTAGAAACGAGTCTGGCTTTTTTTTGTTTCTTACATTTGGTGTCATTCAATTCACAAGACTCTACTGGGGGGCCTTGAGTCTAATGAAGTGGAGGGGGAGGGAGGGGGTATCCAAAAAAGGTTGAGAACCAATGCAGTATACAAGGGGTCTAAGTGGTGGGAACTCAACAACTACCTGAAGTTGGAGCACTTATAGTTCAACGCTTGGCTACTTCATGTATTGACTGTCAAAGACTTAGAACATTGCTGCATAAAATGGAGTTTAACAAAGTTCCTTTTTGTTTGGTGCTGTTGGGGTGTTTATACATGTACTGCAGGAGTAGGAGGGTGCTTTAATTAGTGTGGCTCTGAGAGCTGGAGTGTCTCGTGTATCAGGATCCCCGCACTTAACGAATGGTGTTGGGGCACTTTAACTAGTTTTGAAGCATGGGGACACTGATACACGAGACATTGGAGTGTGGTAATTAACACAGTCCAACAGACTCGATTAACCAGGCCTGCTCCAACGCACTGTAATTACAGAGTAGTGTTGGAGCAGCCTTGCTGCTCATGTATAAGGGCCCTTACTGTTCTAAGCTTGGCTATTCCACCTGTGACTGCCAAGGACTTAGTTGACTTAATGTTGCTGCATAAAATGGAGTTTAACAAAGTTTGGTGTTTGGTGCTGTTACCACTTGTCTTGTTTCACCTCTAGACAACCTCAGACCTACTCGCAAAGGGTCAGATTCTAGAGTATGGGCAAACGGTCCAAGTGCAGCCAACTTAAGGTTGGGGTGATTGCAGAGCATCTGATGCATAGTAGCTGTCTCCATTCTTTGTTCAAGGCTTAGCTTTCCCTTTCTGAAGGACAAGAGTGAGTAAATAAGTATGTTGCATTAGCTGTTCCCTGATAGGCCCTTGTTGCAATCTGATCACTTTTCTCCATACTGGAGAAATGTGACCCCCATGGCTGCTTTTCTTTCAGCATCCTTAGTGGTGAGCCTTCAAATTTGTTATCAAACCTCTAGTGTGAGTGGTTGGGAAAGGAAAACAATGCTGTACATACAGCGCTGCTTCTTTGATGGTTGACATGTTTGTTAAATGTCCTAAATCGGAGTCTTGTTTTCGTGAATAGAAAAAAATGTACGGTTAAGCCTGGAAAATTCCTTGTTACACGTGCATATAGACTGCATTGAAATCGCCGTGATGCAGGAGTGACCTGGAGGATGTGCGGACCACCTCCCGATCCCGTCCATGATTGATACCATGTGCGAGCCGGGAGCGATATGCGGACCCGTCTTTGCGCACGCAGGCTGTGGCCAGCAGCCCGGGCACGCGGGGTTAGAGGAGACCGTGCGGCGGCGAGGCACGCACGGGCTAAAATTAGTCACAGATGCGTAATGGTTGATTTAAAGATTATTTTACTTACACCGAAGATGGTTGCAGTGCAGGCAGGAAAACTTGCTTGAGTTGCGGTTACAGACAGGAAAGAAGAGAGGCGGACAAGAGTTCTAAACTCGCAAACTCTAGCCCAATCCAGCTGAAGGCTCTAAACACGCGAGCCCGTCGTGTCAACCGAAGAAAGTACTCATACAAAAGAGCTCTGAATAAACTCACACGAAGTTTGCTAGGCTCTGTGGGTCCGGTTCTTTTGCGCGCAGGGAGGGATACGTCTAGGAATCTATCGGCGAGGGGGAGAGGCTAGAGACTGATCAGACCCCTGTTGCCTGCTTGAAATGCGCTGGGTCTGATAGGCTCCGCAGCGCTTGGAGATCTTCACACAGCGTGAAGTCTCCTCCTGGTGTTCGTGGAGTCCTCCAACTTGGGCGGAAACCACTCAAGCTTTTTATACAGCTAGCAAGCCAATCACTAGCCGCCACGTGTGAATAATTTAGAACTAGCCAATGGTGGGGCACAAATTTGAATACGAATGGCGGGAACTCTTTGCAACGAGCATTTCTGTGCTGCAACAAAGAAATGCACCCTGCAAAGAAAGCTACTGGTGGCGGGAATTCTTTTGCACCGGGGTTCTCTTCTGCAGCAGAAAACTCCACCATGCAAAGAAGCTGCAGTTTAGCGGGAACAATTTAGCAGTGCCGAAGCGCACACAAACAAAATCACACCCTTGGGTTGTGACAGAGGATAGCAGTTTGAGTAACTTTTTTTTGTCACAAGTAGCTTGGCTAGCACAGTAGGCTTTCTATGCCTGAAGAAGGGTGATTGCACCCAAAAGCTTGCAACAGTTTTGGGTTTTTTTCCAACTACTCAGTTGGTCTAATGAAAGATATTATATCCACCCAAAGAACCTTGCCTACAGTAGACTAAAGTATTCATGGACGTTTAGTCTTTTATTTAGTCTCCTGTACTATTGAAAGTGTCATCTGAATGTAATGCAACATATCCAGTTTCTTGTTGATTTAAGAACTAAAACCCCAAGTTTGGACGGGGGGGAGGAGGAGTTGAATTCATAATAAATTATCTGCTTCTGGTGATGGAACTACAAAAGCATCATGCATGCAAGCAAAGTTAAATTTCTTTGCATCTGGAAAGTCACCTGACTTTTCTGCTGACTGTAAGCTATCTCTGCAGGAAATGAACATAATACAAATAGGAGAAACATTTTAATGGTATGTGCAATTTTATTTTGGTCTATACTTCCAGATAAGGGCATGTTGAATAATGGGGCTTTCACGTAGCTTTGCAACTGGTTTGAACTTTTTACAGAAAGAACCTTGCTGTAGGTATGATGGAATGCTAGAGGCTTCTAACAGACATCAGCTGTTCAGGAAATACTCTAAATTACTGCTTGCTCTGGAGAATACGAGCAAGGCCAGCAACGTGGAATGTGTTACTCTTGGTTCGAAAATGTAACTTAAGAATTTAGTGCTGACTCCAATTCAGAGCTGTTCTCCCTGTTATCTTTCTCCCACTGCACCTTCGTTTACTGTTAAAATGATCCACCTCTTTTATTGTTGAAATTAAAGCAGTTCTAAAACCCAGTATATCTAAATTGCCTTTCTCTTCAGCTTTCTGGGTTCCAGCACTTTAAACTAAGGGATGAAAGGGGTAAGTCAGGTTTTCGGATAGTAACTTTATAATGCTAAACCTGAATTGAGTGTGATAATGTTTTAGTGACCTACTTCTCATGTAGATGTACACTGAAACTTAACCACATATTGTGTGTCCGTCTCTCAGCCACAAATAGTTGACTTTATTTGTAAACTGAATCAGTATGTGCTCGTTTGGTCTCAAGCTGGTGTGCAGGACTTGCTCGCATTGGCTCTGTAATCTTTCCTGCTTCACCACCTGTTACTGCTGTATCCACTAGGAGTTGCACATTCCTGTTAAAGATGACCTGGTAGAATTGTTGAGACTTGATGTAATGAAGCGGGTGGACTTTAACCTAGCTTATAGAAGGGGACCTACCTAATTTGTGACAGCTGCTTCCACATTGCATGGTCCTGGTGTGGTGTTGTGTGCCACTTTCACTGCTGAGTGCAGTGTCCCATCCTGTCCCCACCACCCATGCCTCTGGCTGAGGGGCCCCAGAAGTCCCATCTTTCCTTGGAGATTGACAGATGGATATCCGTCAGTCTCCAGGGAGGGGTGGGATTTTCACGGCCCTTTGGCCAGAGCTGTGAGGGGCCCTCCCACCACGGACGGCTGCAAAAATCTCACCCCGTGTTCCAGGACACCAGGACTTCCCACCTCTGTTCACAGCTCCTCCCTGCCACCCCCAGCTTGCTGGCCATCTTCCCACTTTTTTGTGGTCCCTGCATTTTTTTCATGGAGGACATACCAAATTTGTGGGTTTTTTTCACAATGTGAATGTAGGTTCCTAATTATAGCAATTGTTTGAACTTGGCATTTGCATTTAGTAACACTTAGCCAATAAAATCTTGATTGTTTCATTATTGAAAAGCCCTAATAAAGGTAAGATAATGGCATACAATTCAGATTTTAGTTTTCAATCTCCTCACCTCTCCTTTTATTCAGAAAGCTGGATGTCTTTTATCCTTAAAAGTTTTTAGAAGGATAAACTTCTGAATCTATGCATTGAGTGCAAGTGGTTCTGATGTTACAGTGCTGTATTGTGTGTATTGTGGTGTTTTAAGACTTCATAAGCCAGCTAGGCATGGGGCTAGTTCATGTTTGAATGTGTGTGTTATCAGACAGTATTGATAGTTCAGTAGGTGGCACTTTTGCTTCCACTTGCCTGGCATAGGGGTGCAGGCCATTGTATACTTGTAGGGAGATTTTAATGCATGATCTGCAAAAAAATGGTTTGTAATCTCTTTAGGGATAGAGGGGGTGTTAGCACAGGTTTCATTTAGCCTAGTTCAGATCACTGTACAGATTTCCCCCGTCCTGCAGCCCACACCACCATAAATTCAATTTTAAATATTTGGCTTGCTGTTTTAAGGACGCCCTGAAAATGGTGAGGCCAGAGGTGCTTGATATCCTTATTATAAGGACCTTTGAAGTTCTCAACATGAACAATGCTCTCGAGATGCACAAAGGATTTATACCTTCCTGCTTTATGCTTGTGAAAGATATTGGTACTTAAAGTATGCCGAGGCAGTATGGTCCTCATCGGTGTTGTATCTGATGTTCTGGAATACTTACATAACTATTAGGCAATTCAGATTGCCCCACTGAAGTCTAAACGGTTGAGTTCAGATTCTCTGCCTCTCAGTTTACTATTGTCCCCACCCTGGTTCAAAACAGAGGGAGGGTGGAACAGCTCCTTCCTGTTTCCAAACCTTCCACTTCTTCCTAAATGCTTAAAAAAAGAAAGACTTTAGGCGCCAAAACCCTCAAATGTTTCTTGCTCGGGGTTAATCTTATAGTTTAAGCCTCCATTACTATCATTTAGGGGGAGGGTTTGTTTAAATTATGAAATGGAGCATACTGAAAATCTGGTGATGCTTTATTAAAGTACTTATGAATGTTAGTTTAAAAAATGCTTCTGGCTTCTCAGGACAATATCATCTAATGTTACTTTCTGCCATATGTTTTCGGTTTCATCTGTGTTGTAGGATTTGGGGCCACGTTCATGGTCATGAAGTGTTCCACTAGAGGGTGCTATCATCAATCCAAACATCTTTTCATTCACTTTTTAACAGGTTGATGGCTCTTGTTGTAGGTTGGTCAGGCAAGCATGTTACCCTCTTTCTCTAAATACATTAGGGAGACTGAGGGAGAACCTCTTGAGGGATCCATATCGGGTCTAGTTTAATAGAAATAACAAGAATTCTTTGATACATTTAATTAATTGACGCAACAAAAATAATGTTCCTTTTTTAAGTGTAATATTGCCTATTTTACTTAACATCCAGGGGAAATATCCTCTGCTCTTTGCAGTAATTGCATGGGAACAGACTTGCATTTAAACTTTTAACACTGTTTGCTTAGTGTTTATATAAAGCAAAGAGTATCTGGGGTATCTGCTGAATGGTATTGACTTGCGTCTACTTTTACTTTTATTTTTGTGTAGCAGAAATATTCAACACATCTAGCCCATGGTACGACACTGCAGATTTTCCTCAGGTTGTTTGTTTGTGGCTCCACAATTTAATTAGTAGAAGAATAAAATCTTTTTATATTCAAGAATAAAGTGTGTTGCGGAATCCCTGCCCTGTCCACTTTGTGATTCACCTTGAGAAGCCTTGCTTTTCAGAAGCGCGCATCTGGACAAGTGGGGATCTGCAGAGGCGATACGTTTTGGGTGAGTAACTTCCCTAGAAGGAGAATATCCAGATATTCCACTTCTGAGGTTGGGGTCACAAACGTCTATTAAGATCTTTCACAAGCATAAAGCAGGAAGGTATAAATCGTTTGTGCATCTCGAGAGCATTGTTCATGTTGAGAACTTCAAAGGTCCTTATAATAAGGATATCAAGCACCTCTGGCCTCACCATTTTCAGGGCGTCCTTAAAACAGCAAGCCAAATATTTAAAATTGAATTTATGGTGGTGTGGGCTGCAGGACGGGGGAAATCTGTACAGTGATCTGAACTAGGCTAAATGAAACCTGTGCTAACACCCCCTCTATCCCTAAAGAGATTACAAACCATTTTTTTGCAGATCATGCATTAAAATTAGTGATGTGAACTAGGCTAAATGAATGCGTCAAGATGGTCACTGAAGCCATGCTTCCCCCCTCACCAAATTGGGAGTCGTCTCCCCATTCTGTTGGGCTGGCTGCTTTTGGAGATGCAGGATACCAGCTAACTGATTGCTGGTATGATTCAATCTGGTAGTACCGATGTACAAAAAAGCAGTACTCTTATGGCAGATGGGCTTGCATGTAGATGCTGGCACTTTCCCCTTCTGTAGAGAGAAGGGAAGGTTTGAGTCTGAAGTCTCAGCTGAAGTTTCTCCACTTCTAAAATTGGGGCTAGGAGAATGCCAGCTTAATAGTTACAGTTTGCACCAACTGTTCCTTGGCTTGCTTCCTAGGCCAGTTGGGTCTGTAAAAAGTGCAAAGCATTTTAGTTCTGTTCTGTTCAGTAACGTGTTCTTTCAGTAAAGGCCCCATCCATTGGGCCAGAGTGAAGGAACTCCTTTCAATCATGACCTAAAAAGGGATTCTAACTAGGTGTAATGGGATGAAAGAAAGCATAAAGAAAATCTATTCCAGAACGTCAGAAAAAACTTATTGGCAGTCAGGTGCATTAGCCTGTGAAATACTCTTCCAAATGACGTGGTGACAGCACCTTCCTATAGGATGTTTAAATTAGACTGAACAACAAGAAACAGCTCGGCACTGACTGGTGAAGGGATTACAAATGAGCAGCTGGTCCCTTCTGTCTCGGTGTTCTGAATATCCCCAGACGGGCACACTGAGACGCAAGAAGGTTATCTGTACTTAATCCTGGGCAAAGCTAGGCATTGAACCCCTAAGTCCTAATTTCCATTCCCTTCCTTTAACCAATAAACCTAATCATCTCATCATGGAAGGTAGATGGTGGTAAGCCTTATTACATCATCCCTTTGCCCAGGATAGGACTGGACCAGGATGCATGACATTTGTGATCCAAGGGGAAGCTGTGGCCTAACGATCTGAACACAAGATTGATGGTCAAGAAAATGCTTGCTGTTTGGGGAAAAGTGCTTACTGTCTTTACTTTATCTTACTCAAGGTAAAAGTAAAATATAAAGATCAATCCTGGCTCTTGAAATTTAATTTTGAGAGGAATATATTGACTCCCTTAAATCTAACCTGACTCACATCAACCTTTTTATGCAGGGGTTGGGCACCTAAAAGTAACTTGCTGTGAAGGAGATGAATTGGAAAATGAGGCGCAGGCTGGGTAGGTATTAAGGCTGATGTCAAAGGGTATTAATTAAGCACCTAGCTTCTACTATGTTCAACTCTGAGCTGAGTACCTAACTCCCTTAAAAATCCAGCCAAAGCATATCTAGAAGAAAAGCACTTGAACTGTTGAGATGTGAATCTGTCCACAATGGGACAGCTTGCTTTCCTTTCCATTGATCCATGCATGGCACGGCACCAACCCCAGAGTGGGGCAGAGTATAAGTACACAGATGGCTAGAAGGGGTTCATGTTCTGCATGTTTCCATAGCAGTTCATGTGGAGGATGGGCCACTACATTCCAGTCCAGTTTCTGACTGCAGAGCGCTGTCCGTCTCAGAATGACTCCAGGCAATGGGCGCTTTTCCACAGAAGCGAGAACAGTTCATGGAAGAGTGGTGGCCTCCTTCCAGGTTGGAGCTCACCCGCTGCCCAGAGAGAAAGGAGTTTGGGATTGAAAGGGATGAGAGGAGGAGAACAATTCTAAAACGGTGGAGAAAAGGAGTATTAGTTTCCTAAAGTTGATCTTGCATAGCCAAATTTAAAATGTACTAATTGCATAAGATGGCGGGCCAAATCCACAAGTGATGTATGCATTACGCGTCTGGAAGAGAGTCTTCACTGATGGGATTGAGACCCTAAAGGTCAAATCCTGACTCGATTGAAAAGCACTGGGAGTCTTGTTGGCTGCAGCATGGGTAACTTCACTACAAGGGTCAGGAAAAAGTGTTAAGGTGCTCAATTTTGATGTTGCACCTTCCTAAATGTGCCCTATAGCATTACCTTTTAATGCTTTATGACCAGTATCTGAATATGACTTTTATTTTTTAAATAGATTACTAAAGTGATGGAAGAGATCCTCATGCGGTCTCTATGATGGAGTCTCAGTATACCTCAAACATTCTGTATCGTATAACAGGTCATGTACAGGTTCAAAACAGAGTTGCAATCCTGTGGAGATGAAGCTATGTTTTATGGGCACATGGAAGAGTCAATGTACTGGTGATATCAGAAAATCTTGAATCCTGTCCAAGCTACTTTTCCATCATCCAAATCGCTTAATTTTTACCCACTATGTAAAACAGATGTAAAAATAGCTCTTTCATCATTGGATGGCCACATAGATCTGGGCTGTAGAGGCTCCATTCCATTCAAAGCAATCGTGTGAAATCATTCTCAGAGTGTTGCTGTTAATCAGAAGCAGCAATTTAATGTTACATCCCTATGCCTTCCCACCCCTTCCCCCCCACTGCTCCCCCGTCCCAATCCAGAGCAGGAAACAACACTTGGCCAGAACTCAACGGTCTGACTCTTTTGGATAGACTCTCTAGGAATGGGGAGGGACTTGAATTCCCTCCATGTGTCATTTCCTTCCCCCTAATGGCTAGAAAAATAACATTGTTGCAGTCTCTAGAACTTACAAAAGGAGAGAACAAAAAAAAATCCACTTGCATTCCTTTCAGAAGGGCTGGGTTACACAATTTGATTCAGAACGTGCAGATCTGTCTCCCATGTAGAAAAAGTATAAAGGATTCTTCCTAAGGGTGAAGTTGTTCTCCCTTCTGTACTTCTAGAAAGTATCCCTGGATTGGGACCAGGGTTGGACTAGAGAGGAAGGGAATCAGGTGTGTGAGATCTGAATAGCTGGGGGAGAGGACAGGGGTGGGAAACAGCCACGACATTTAAGACCGGAAGGAATCGAGTATTTGGTGAGTGTCTGGTGAAAACAATTGTTCATGGCAAATAAAACATCTTGCAAATGAGAGTTAAGAAACACCAAGTGGATCATTCAGTCTATCCCCTGCAGCCAAGGCATATTGTTCCCCATGGTGCCTTCTATGCTTTGTCCAGACTGGTTTTAAAATATTTTCTGTCGGGTATAACCAATAGCACGTGCCTGCAGTTTAAATTGCGTTGGGAGAGCCAGCTTTTCTCTGCTACAAAGCACTGTAGATTTGCCGTGGTCAGTCTAAGTGAAGTGTTCCTTAGTAACAAACAACAAAATACACATTTTAACCCCAGGAATAAGCATTAGAAACGACCTTACTTGTAGCTAGAAATTAGTTTCCTTTACTGAACATGGCTTAGACATGAACAACTACATAATGCCTTTCTAGCGAAGTTTTGTAGCAGCGAATTGTGAAAGGCACTTTTACAGAATAAACAAGAGACCACTTGCTCCAAAGCCATGTGATCTGATCCTGAAGTCCTGATCCTACTGGGCTCTGACTGCAAGATCAAGGCCTGCATTTTGTCTGAAGGTGCTGGGATTAATAAATAAATAGGCTTCTTTGCATTTCAGTTCCATTTCTCAGTGGGCTACCCATAGTATCGAGGTAGGATCAGAGGTATATGGGATGAAATGCGTAGCTTCTGCTTCAGACTCCATTTATCACTTCAACTGGTCTCTTGCCATTAAATGTCTATGGATCTTCTGCCTGACTTGCAATCCCCATTGTAGAGTCAGTCTTAAATTACAAGTGTAATTTAACTGCAGTAGGCTAGACATCACAGTTTTTGCTGCATACTTGGTAGTGAGACTATAGAAGCACATCCAGCATTACAAAATAACAGGTAATTGAGCAGGTCTCTTCTAAATCATTTCCACATTTGGATGGTTGGATGATGCTGTTTAATGTCAAGTACATAAGATGTTATCTGCTTATACAGATTCTTGGATAAGTTAATGGATCATATGATAATATAAAATGCTGCTGATTTGGGAGAAAGTGAAAGGGAAACTGCATCTTATAATCAATTCCATTGTGCTTTATTGCATCGCTGTGTCATAGGTTCTATTTTTGTTTAGACACTGAAGTTTTGAATGTACATCTAAGTCATCAACTCTGTGTGTGTGTGTGTGTGTGTGTGTGTGTAAATGTAATTTTAATATGGTGGTTCATACCTCTTGGCAGTTAGCTTGGGTTCCATTTCCAACACTTACAGTTTTGTCTTGCACCTTAATTCACACCACTTCACATTTGAGTAATTCCGCTTCTCCATTATGAGGCTACAACAATACTTTCATAGTTCCTGGGGTTATGATGTCTAGTTACCTATTGTCAAGTGCTTTAAAGGGATTGCAGACGAAAGGACCCGTACAAGTACATGGTATACTGTATTGTGATTCAGATCATTCCTCCTGAACTTATTTCAGGAGGCATTTCTCACAACATCCACATGCATAATTGTCAGTGACCTAAAGGATCTATTTTCTCTGTACAGAATGAAGGCGCCACTTTAGGCTCCTTCATCTGAAACCGCTACTTTACTGATAGGATTCTGTTTAGTTCAGTATAGTGTGTTTGGTGGTGACCAGCACCGCAGGCTTCAGGAGAAGATGCATAGTCCCCTCCTGGGTAGACTCTGAATAACAGCTATACTTTTAAATTCTCACCTAGTACTTGATAATTTTCCTCTGCCCCTAAATTATGAGATTCTATCCCTTGTGTTCAGATCCCACATGGAGCACCTCAACAGTCACTGCTCAAGAAGGCATGATCTACCTTCCCTCATTGTAGGTGGGTAATCAAATACCCTTTGCCATCCTCTGAAGCTAAGCATTCAATAGCAGCCACTGTCTAAAGCAGGGTACTGAACTAGACAGACCAAGAGTCCGACTTTGTACAGCATTCCTGTATTCCTGATTTTAAAGTGTGCAAAAGGTCTAGATTTGACATGTCAATTCAAAGGCTTAGTGGAATTAAGGCTTTAAATTCTGATTTATTTTTTTTTTAAACTGGTGGTGAAGAATGACAATGTAGAAAAGACCAGGGAAAG
>NW_005841879.1:2862005-2868853 GCF_000455745.1 Alligator sinensis
TTTGAATACTCTGGAGTAGTAGAAAACTGGTTCATGTCAACTGTGCTAAAGAATTGTTCACACCAGTTGTCTCCCTGATAGTGCTTCATTTTTTCAAAGTTATACTCTGCAGAAAATGTATACGTTGTCAAGCTAACTTGCATCTGGCCTGGAACTAGATACTGCTGGTGCAATGGTAAGGTAAATTGCTTATACACCTGCCTTACTGAGAGGATGCTGTGGCTTACTCCAGAAGTTGCCAAGTTTTATCAACCCTTTTGAACCAAACAAAAGTGCGCAGGACCTGATTCTGTAGCTGCTCAGTTCACAAGGGAATAGAGAAAATACTTGCAGATTAGTTAAAAAAATCAGGTCCATAATTCTGAGACCAGTCAAAATAGCTTTTATTATAGTGTACACAAATTTCACCTTCTTGGTCACAGCATTGAGAAATTAGCTTAGTGGCATTATTATCATAACTTTATCCTTTCTTTACTTCAGCTGTATCGTCTGTAAAGTAAACATTTTCAGGAGTTCAGTCTAAGTTATGAGTGCTCAGTATTTGTAGAAACTGAGATCAGATGTTCCCCAAGATGGGCACCTAAAGCCAATCTCTGGTGTTGAAAATATTTACCCAGACAATTTGACTAGGCTGTTGTTGAAAATATTTACCCAGACAATTTGACTAGAGTTATGTAGGACTAATCCTGGTCTAACGGAGTCAGTGAGGCCAAATCACTTCTCAAACAGAGGCTGTATCATTCTGACTTCCCTGGAGTCACTGAGTTACACTGGGAAAGCGGAGAAGGGAATCAACTCCTCTTATTTCAATGGATAAAGAATCACATCCAGAAGGAGGCAAAAGTAGGAAGTGGTTTATGATCCTGGGCCATGGGACCACACTCAAGAAAGTAAATTGGTTTTTATGTGTCCTGATTTGTTCTAAGCTCACTTTACAAACATTTTGCAAAGATCACCGTCGAAGTGCTGGTTCTGAAAATGCAACAGCATCATAGAGGCAAAGAAACATGATGTCTTGATCTGGGCCACACACAAGCACAAGGGTTTATACTGGTGTTAATGAGAGCAGAATTTCTCTTGGCTGCTGTCAGTTCAAAGATGGGACAATATGTGCATCTTAGATGGATCTTAGTTTCCCAGCAGTAATAAAAGACAGTGTGTTGCATCTGGGTAGCCTGTAGTAATGCTTACCTGCTCTTTAAAGAGTCTTCCTGTTGCTGTTTTTTACTCATCAGCAGGACATGATGAGTAAATAACATTGCTAAAGTAGTAATTGGGACTATCTGTTCTTCAGTTAATCAGCTATGGATGGACTTACAGAAGTTATCTGAATGACTAACTACTGAAAAATCCTGTGATATGGGGGCTTGTGCATTTTTTGTAGCCACAGCTGCAGTCATTTCCCTTCATGAATGTATCATTTCCCCAAGTCGTATCCTGTCTCTCATAGAGCTCTGGTGTCTGCTGCTCCAAGGCTCTGTCCTCTTCTTTCAGCAGCTGGTGGATGGGTGGAGACATCCTTCCTATTTCTTTTTGTGAGACAGCTCCACCGTGCTCTCTAGCCTGAGAAATTGATTGAATCTTGACGTCTTAAATAAACATAGTCTCCGCACAATAAAGGGCGTCTTGGTGGGAAACGGACATTTCAGTCTAGACACTTCAGTTCATTTTATGACTTTGATAGAGAAGTATCCCATCTCAGTCTTGCTCTCTGTTCCCCTTTCTAGTTGGGGTGTCAGAGCTCTAGCCCATGTATGTGGGGATGTACACATGTGTATACCTTAACATTACTCAGTCCAGCATAATTCTCAGCAGCCAGAACAATGCTTTTAGTAGTTTGCAGAGGAAACTAAGGAGACACATGCAGGATAAAAACGTCTATTTCTAGGTTTCTCTTTTCTGAAAGGGAGAAGCATATTACACGTGACTTCAGTGAAGGTGAATTTGGTCCTTCACTCTTGCTACAGATAGCAGCAGTGAGGATTACAACCAGGATCTTGGAGATGAGGACAAGAAGTGTTGGAAAAACACTTGGGTTTATAAGCAAAAGTCTGATGGGCTCTGAAAAGACTTTCAGAAAAATGTGTTGAAACAACAGAATGCTTAAGTGAAGCTAAGGGGGAGGAGAAGGGCACGGTTCTTATCAGAAAAAATGTCCACTGCTGGTCCAAGTGTCTATGGAGTGGGCCTTAGCTGAGTGAGGTCATAAAAGAAGAGTAGTTTGGGTGCTCTCCAGGAACTCAGCTTGTGTAAATCATATAACTCCTTTAGGAGTAAGATAGTACTACACATGCGAATCTACACACGCAGTTAATGTGGAGCAATAAACTTTGGTGCATATCACACAAAAGTTTATTGTTTCTGGGTGCACCATTTGAACACGCAACCAAGACCGCAGCACGTTGAGCCAGGTCGGAGCAGTCCCAGCTGGCAGGGGAACTGAGCGGGGTCAGCCTGCCAGCCCAGGGCTGCTCCAGCCTGGCTCAACATGCTGTGGAGGGGCTGACTGGGGCATGAGGGTGCTCCAGTGTGGAGCTAGCCAACAGGCAGCCTCTGCACCAAAGCACCCCCAGCCAGCCGGGTCAGTGTCTTCATGTGCAGTGCTGTGGGGTAAAGGATAGTGCGTGTATCTACAAGTACTACCCCGCTGTGGAGTTTATTAGTTTCGTGTGGCCTAATAGAGCTGCATGTGTAGACGCCAAGACATTTACTGCAGTAAATGTCTCGTGTAGATGCACCCAGTTGAATAAGGATTGCAGTGTCGCACTTGATTTTGTTTCCTTATCTCTCTGATAAAAATGCTGGAAAGGGAAATTTGGAATGGTAAAGCTGGAACTAGGGCTGAAGGCAATAGCTACTGTATAATGATTCCAGACTTATTTCTCCACAACCTGAGTTGAATTTGACAGAGCAACATTTTAATTTGAGTTGTCTAGCTCTGTACTGTGGTATTAGCTTTTAGTCTCAGAACTGGACCATTCAATGGATAGTCAGTGTGTAGTCAGTTAATTGCAGTTACAAATCTAACAACCAATATGACCTGGATTGCTCCTTCTTTATGTTTGGCCTCTAAAGATGGATGGGTATCAGCTCTGAAAAATGACTAAACAATACATAATTTGGGAAATATCTGTAAATGCAAAGCCTTCTCTTTCTACCTACTGGGAAATTCAAGAATCAGAAATCTTGCTATGTGCAGCCACAACATAATGATAGCTGTTATTGGGAGGGAAACTGCAAAGATACCAGCCGTGACATTAGTTGTTTCTGAAGCGGTCATCGGCATCCCTGTTGGAATGCTATGGATCCATTCTTTTTTCCCTTCCTTGCATGTTCCATGTGCCAGGTATCGAGGTTGTAGCTGCATCGGTCTACAGGAAAAGGCAATCGGGACTCATAGTAGAGATGATATCTTTTATTAGACCACCAAGATTTAAAACAAAAAAAAAAAGTTTTAATTCAATTTCTATTAAATTTCAATTAAATATTTGTTTTTTGCAAAAATCTTGTTGGTCTAATAAAAGATACCATCTCTACTATGAGTCCTGATTGCCTTTTACACATTCCATCCCACTCTCGAGACTCTGCTTCAACCACTAACCTGGCTGGAGATGACTAGATGGAACTCCCTTCTGAGTCTGTCCATGAGGCTGCCATCCAAAAAGTGAGCTGTTGGGTGATGCAAGGCACTCCCTTCCCTCTGGATCTGAGCTAGCTACCTCATCTTGAAAGGATGTGTTGCTCAGTGATATCAGCCTAGAGTGGAACACAGAACACTGGTCAGGATGTAATGGTAATACTTACATGCTTATATCATAAGATCAGCTCCACTCCAATGTACAGCTTAGTTTGAAACAGAGATGCTTTGAAGGCAAAATGAACTTTCTGTTATACATATAAGACTTGATGGAATATCAATTTAATATCTGCGTCCTTTCTCTGAGGGCCGTGAAGAGCACAAAAAACTCCCTGGGCCGTGGCACTTTTGTGGCATTGTTTTCTTGGATGCAAGTGAAGTTTGCTAGCAGGACCACTTGGTAGCAGCAGTTCTGACTTTCTAAGTAAACGGATCCCTGAACTGCAGCAGCTTTGCGCTTTATAAAGCTTCCTGACCTTGTCATCATTCCTTGCATGGGATCCTTTACCAGCTGCTGTTCCTCAACTCCTGCCCAGTGTTTTTATTTGGCAAAGGGGACAGTGGACAAGACTGATGGCATTGACTCGCTTGGTGATTCCTGAGAGAGGCAAAGCTTCGTTGACGATCACTTTTATTGAACTAGATGTGTAGTTGAGAGAGGTGTTGGACAAGCTTTGGGGCACAAAGTGCCCCTCATGTCTAAAAGCAGGAGACACAGGCTAAGCTAAGTAACAGGGAAAAATGGCTTATGTTTAACTCCAGTATACATTAAAACAGTAATTTAAAGGATTGGAGGAAGGTTGTGAAGTAGTAGCAAAGAAAGATGATTCAAAGTAGCTTCAAAATGAGGGGGATCTAATTGATTAGACAGTTTACTCATGTAGAGGAACAAGATAATTCAACAGGGAAAAGGGTCATTATTACCCTTGGAGTGAAGAGAGGTTAGCTGAGATAACAGGTAGACTGTAATGAGTTATAAAGCCATTATCTCTGCTTAGTCAATAATTTTTAGTGTTCAGTAAGCTTATGGATTTTTGTTTCCAGGCCCATCTTTCAGAGGTTAAATTTATCTATTCTCTCTCCCACCTATATTGGTCTAATAAAAAGTATCACTAAAACCTTGCCTTTCATACATATCTTGGACCATCACATCTACAATACCACCCCAACTGTATTATAATACCAATGATCTCCTGCAGAGCTAGCAAATACAGGAGATAAAATGACTGTTTTCCTCAGCCCTTCCTTGTCTGTAAAATACCCAGGTGTCATCCAGGTACAGCAAGATATTATAACGAATGCTAGCTAAAGGTTAGAAAATTCATAGCAAAGCTAAAATTCAGTTCTAAAATTAAAATAGGTTAAACAAACTGGATACACCACAAGTAGTGGTTTTACATTTTGTTTTTTGTTTTTTTCAGTTTTGCAGTGGTCAGGTAATGTTGCTATATTAGCAAACTGACTCCTGTTTGCTTTATATAGCCACTTTTAGAAAGTATAATGACTTGGCCATTTAAATTTACAACAGATTGACTTTAGTCTGACCTTCAATTATCTAGACTGAATGTCTGCTGTTTAACCCCCCCCCCCGCCAAATGCCTTTGTGGTACTATAGCTCCATTGAACGGTTTCTAGTAATATTGTGCATTAGCTGCAAAATTAGCAGACCTATTGGGACTTATTTGATACAAGGTTTGAAGTCAAGGGGGGGTGCAGAATCAAATCCAGTTTTCCCGAATCTCTTCTCCTCTGTTCTAACTCCATTATTCAATGAGCTGCTTCTTGTTTACAGCACAGTGCATTGCTTAATGTGTCACTAGGAAGGAAGAAAGATGCATCTTTAACCTGTATCAGCTGACAATGATTTTTGCATTATATGGTAATTGGATAGAGGTAGTCTTGGAAGCAGAGGCTGTAACTGAGGACCCTCCCTTCCCAGGTAAGCGGTTATGCTTCTTTTTCTCTGACCCAGTTCATCTTGTATACTTTTCAGAAGTGAATAGCTTCTTCAGGATAGAGAGGGCCCCACCCAGAACTGCATGGACAGGCAGTCAGGGATGTGGTTTAAATATCCTTTGGCAACGAAGAGAACTGAATGAATCTTCCACTTCCTGGACAAGTGTTTTAACCGCAAGGCTGTAATAAGAGGGCAGCAGCAATGCTCTAAAAGAAAGTGGTGGTTTCTGCCAGTGTACGTGAGGATGCTGAAAATACCTACCCACCTAGCTCAGGGGTAGGTATGAGCTAAGCACTAGGCCCTTCTACCCTCTCAAGCCTGGGACAGTTCTGGGAATGAGCAGAAGTGCAAGCTCTAATTGTGTGGGCACTCTGACACTATAAGGCACTGTGGCATTTAATCACCGCCAGTTAGGTGAAAGAAGGTTTTTTTTCCAGGCTCTGTCTTTTTTTTTAAGTTAGTGCTAAATTTATCCTAATATTCCATTCTGTAATGTTTTAAATCTATTGTACGATGCCAATCCTACATTGAGATCTGTTAGTGCAGACCCCCAAGCCTGTGCCGAGCCCCGTTAAATTCCAGAGAACTTCAGTATGGTCGGCAGCTAGTAACTGTTGGCCTGACATCGGGTCTGATCCAAAGCCTATGGAAGCCAATTAAAGGAATCCTATTTACTTAAATGGGCTCTGAATCAAGCTTTTCCAGAGATGCTGAGCACTTCTAAATGTCAGGCCATGAGTTATCTGAACAGACAGGTTTTTAAATGTTTTTGGCACTTTCAAGTACTTTGGCCAAGTCAGACATGGAAAAAAAATGTTACTTTTATACTTCTTAGAAACTAGAATTTCTCAAGCAATTAATCAATCCAATTTTGTACTGTTTGAAAAGAGCTATTATGCATGCAAGTTTCATAACCTTTTTAATGATGCAAAGAACCAGACATCTGAAACCCTGCAAATGGAAGAGCTGCAGCATTTTTACTGAGGTCAGCGTGACCCAATGGAATTACGTCAATAGCAGCGTCTCGTACAATGTAGAACTTACAATTATTCCACAGACAGCACGCGAGGAGCACCCCAAGTGTAAAAACCTCTTCTTAAAGTTCTCGTGTAATTCCCAGACACATCAAAAAGGCATGTTCAGGATCAATTTACTATGCAAGTTGTAGGCTGAATTCGATGAGGAAAAGTTGCTTCAAGGAACATATTCCCCAGAAGCATTTTGCAGTTTTTGGCAGAAATCATTGTCGTGTAG
>NW_005841879.1:2868884-2871369 GCF_000455745.1 Alligator sinensis
TTTGGTGTTTGTTTCTTATTTTTAATGATCACTCGATCCTCAAACCTAACAGACTGTGTGGGTTTAAATAGATATATTATTAATTCCGTTGTGGCATGATATGCTAGGCACTCTCTAGACATATAAGGAACAGACTGTCTTTTTGTTTTGTGTTTGTAAAGCACCTACTACAAGGGTCCTGTGCTGTGACTAGTGCTCCTAAGTGCTGTGATAATACAAGTGATACTGTGGAGTGCCTCAGCAGAATGGGACCTATGTCACAAAGCCCTATTAAACTAGCTGTCTTGGAAGAAGTGTCAAACATAGGCAGCGATCTCCTACTTGGCAGCAGAGGCGTTGGGTGTTGGCTGCACTCAAGGCTGGCAACTTTGACTGGGCTGTGCCAATGTTCCTGCTGGGACAAAAGCTGGAGGTTCCTGGCTAGAGGGTCTTGCTCCTTTGCTCAGGGTCAGACCGATCACTATATTTGGGGTCAGGAAGGAATTTTATCTTGTGTTCAGATTGACATAGACTGTGGGGGCTTTTGCTTTCCTCTGTAGCGGGGGGCATGGCCCTCTACCCAGGATCACTTGAGCATGCATTGACAACGCTTCATAGAAGCAGGATGTTGGCTGCTGTGGTTCCTCTGCTCGGCCTGTGGCAGGTTAGGGTGCTAGGTCTGCGCTGTGTCAGGGTTTGCGGTAGGGTTCAGATGATTGATTGCGCAGGATAGTTTGGATAAGGATGATCCTGCCTCAGGCAGGGGGTTGGACTAGATCAGTGTTTCCCAACCAGTGGGACTTGAAGGTCATGTAGATGGGACTTCAACTCATTGCCCGATTGAAAAAAATCAGTTGTTTGCATGTCAAATAGGTGAATCAACAGATATCTCCAACAGTGCAATTTTGTGGGGTTTTGTTTTTATCGTGGTAGGACCAGGGTTTTTTTGACCAAATGGTTGGTGGGTCATAAGGTGCAAAAGGCTGAGAACTGCTGGACTAGATGACTAGGGACCTAGTTGGACGAGGGACCTCTGGAGGTCCCTTCCAGCCCTCCTGCTGTATGATTTGGTGATTGTCTTGAAATGGACCTTTTACGATCATCCCGAAATGGACCTTTTACAAAAAGCTGAGATTTATTTATTTTTGTTAACTTGCCTGTCTGTGCCCTGCTGCTATTGTAGTGCCCCCTGGTGTGCTACAAAGCCTGGACATTTCTGGAGTAGTTCCCGCAGCATCTGGAAGACGGAAACAAGAAGTTAAATTCGAATATAGACTTGGGATGCAAGCCGATTCTTATTGTTTTGGAGAACGGTGATGGCATATGGGAACTATCTTGGCTGAAAATGCATCTAAATCACAGATAAACAGTCTAAGCCCGAACGGCCCAATGACCATACGCAGCCCTTCCTTCCCGCGATTTCCCAGCTCCTCCAACAGTCCCGCTGCGACCTGTGGACATACTGAAGGAGCCAGGGACCCCTCAGTCTCCATAGGGGCACTTGCCTTTATATCGGGGCCTGTAAAAACCCTTTTAATTTTGCATCTTTCCTTTTTTGAGAGAGAAACCCATGCCTCCCCATCTCCCTGTTGATTGCAAACATCTTCCTCCTATTTCTATGCCCTGAGGAAGTGCTTTATAGCCAGACCTCCCCTCCCTTCCAACTAGGGTGGCCGTCATCGAGGACAGTCTGGTTGTCCTCTATTGATACGAAACCCGGTGCCTTTATGTCCTCTATTTTTCTCTTTGAGGTTATTTTTCAAGAGAAAAATAGAGGACATAAGGGTGTCCGGTTTCGTATCAATAGAGGACGGAGGTCAAGTCTCTGTTGTAGGGCGGCCATCATCGAGGACAGCCCGCTCACCCTCTCTTGATACGAAACCAGACGCCTTTACGCCCTCGATTTTCCTCTTGAAGAGCCACGTGAGATTCTCCTGTTACTTCCCTTTCCAGCCTCGAGGAACGAGGTTGAAGTTTGGATGTGACGTTTGGTACAGAAAGGTCACGGTCATCAAGGACAGCCCGGTTATCCTCCGTCCCCTATCGATACCAAGCCGGACGCCTTGATGTCCTCTCTTTTTCTCTTGAAAAATCATCTGGAAGAGAACATAATCTTCAAGAGAAAAATGGAGGACATCAAGGTATCCAGTTTCGGTATCGATGGAGGACAGAGGTCAAGTGCGGATGCGACGGTCAGTACGGAAAGGTCACGGGCAGACGCTTGGTTTTCCAAAACCAATCTCGAAGAGAAAAACGGAGGACACGGAGGCGCCGGGTTTGGCACCGACAGAGGACGGAGGTCAAGTCTCTGTCATCGAGGACAGCCCGGTCGTCCTGTCTCGATGCCGAGCCCCACGCCTTGATGTCCTCTGTTTTTCTCTTGGGGGTTATTTTCTCTTCAGGATTATTTGTCAAGAGAACAGTGGGGGGCTGGGCTGGGCTGGGCTGGAGGCCACACAGTTGCCTCCCCTTCCCCTCCCCTCCCCCCCCCACCCCGGGCAGGGCG
>NW_005841879.1:2871568-2876695 GCF_000455745.1 Alligator sinensis
CGCCGCGTGAGGCGAGGCGAGCCGAGCTGAGGGCCCGGCCCGGCCCGGCGGAACTCGCCCCGAGTGCGGCGGCCTCTTTTGTCCGGGCTCCCGCCGCCTGTCCCCCGCCCCCCGCCCTGTCACTTTTGGGAGTCCCGGAAAAATTATTTAAAAAAAAAAAATAATAATAATTAAAAAAAAAAATTGTTGAATCTGAGGAAAAAACCCCCCAAAACAAACCCCGGTTTTATTTTGTCGGCCCGTTTCGTGCAGTCAGAGCAGCCCCGCTCGCGGCCAGCTCGTGTCGCGACGCGGCAGCCAAACTCCTCCGAAACCGACTGGGGCAAGAATTTTGGAAGGAGGGGGTTTTTCCCCCCCTGAGGAGGAAGAGCGAGTCTTTTAAAAAAAACCAAACCAAAAGCCTGGAAAAGTTTGCAGGGTGCGGGGGAAACTTGAGGGAACCGTGTGTTTTATTTAGCTATTTATTTAAAACAATCCGTGGATCTCACGAAGGAGCTGGGGCGTCCTCCTCTCCTGTGTAAAGACGCCGCAGAGGATTATGAGTCTGGGCAAAAAAAATAAGCCGCGGGGTGCCGCGTAAGGAAGCCGGGCGGGCGGGCGGTCTGCAAAAGGAGCGTGCGTTTTTTGTTGTGTTGTCTTTGCGTTTGCTTTTTAATGAGCCCAGAAAGACGAGGGCGGGAGATAGGGTCTTGAACGAGCATCTTCCAGCGTTAGCAGCGACCAGAGATTTTTTGGGAAACGTCGGCTTGTCTCGGGAAGGACCGTCGGAGGGGATGGAGGTATTTTGGACTGGGTCTGCTGTAACCTGGTTGAAACGTCGCGTCGCTTGTTATAAGGAAGTTGTACACGCTTCGGGGAGAGTTGTTAGAAGCGCTGAATTGAATGGACATGTTGTCAGGTCTCGAGTCTCTTCCCAGGCAAGTATTCGGTGTGGTTTTGATGGTCCTTTTCGACTGGGAAAAGCAGCGCGAGGACCCTCGAGTGCTCACACTGACTGGAATTAAAATGCATATGTTTTTTTTAAAGTAGTTTACTCTTCAGATCTGCCCCATGGTGTATAATCCTAATTTTCTTTGGCTTTACGAAACTAGCAGTCTTCTGTTTTGGCTTGAACGCTTCAAGGATTCATTCAATAATCAATGTGTAATACTGATTTATTTTCTGTTTGTTATCTCTAAATGAGATGGTATAAATTAAAAAAAAATGGATTTCAAGAACTGGATTCAATTAGCAGTTTTTTTTTCAGGACATAAACATTAAAGGTTTAGATGGAAAACATAGTTTTGACTGACTGGATAAATGGCAGGGTAGTGTTTGATGCGAGTCCAAGAACTGATCTGGAGCTAATGCCCAACCTCTTGGTCCATCTCGAGGAGCCAAATAAAATATTTAACCTAGGCCTCGTTTTGCAGAAAAGGTTGATTCTTTGTTGGGACCTTAAGTGAGTTCTGAGAAATATTTGGCATACCTTTACACTAAGTGTTTAACGGTTTATTTAGGTCTGGGTTCCATAATAGAGGAAAAACCACTGTGGTGGCATACTTCTAGTAAGTTTGTATTCAGCTTACAGTGCATCCCTGCTGTTTCTTCTGTTGCTTTTAGCTTTATTTGTATGTCATAAGTATCCCCTAATCCCTTAATGACACACATCGGAGTCTCAGGCACAGCCCTGAGCCAGAAAGTTGCCGGATAGTAGACAGTTGCAAAAATCTGCAAAAATAGCCTGGTGAAGATTTCTCATGAGAATAATAAATGCTGGATTTCATTAAGAACGTAACCGGTATAATTCAAGCTAGTGTCAGCTCAGAAGTTGGTCATAGGTTGTGTATGTAACTGTGTTTCCCAAAACTTTCCAGTCTTGCTACCACTTCCTCAGCTCTGTCTCTTGGACCAGTAGAGTAGGCTGGGCTTCTGCAGCCATGGATGTTTTTTGCCAGTTTTATCTAGTCCTTAGTGCACATTATGCTGCACTGATTTAAAGACTCCAGCTTTCCCCCCACTTCAGTTTTCTGATGTGATTTATTTATTTATTTATTTTTATTTTTTTAACTAGTCAGAACTTCCATGATTTCTTGAATGTGGAAGTGAATCTAAACTACTTGAAAACTGGCTCAAGCTGAAACTTTGAGTTTTCAGTTGGAATATAGTATTACAGTAGGAATATCACAGCGTTTGCTTGGAATACAGTATTAATACAGTGCAGTGTGGGTAGGGAGAACCTTTTATTCTTTGAGGACTAGACAAGCATATTGCATACAGCTGAAAAGTTGGTTTTCCAGTAGTGTCCAGTAAGTACATTTGGGCTGTAATTTATGATTTACCTTTTAAAATAGTAAATGCAGTGACTTTAAGTGCCTTTACTTAGGGATATATTTGGTAGCTATGTTGGTCTGAGACAAAAAGAAATGCAAAACTCTCTAGAACTCTTGGTTCAGAGATGATATCTTTTATTAGCCCAACTAAGAAATCGCCAAAAAAAATCTTTTTGTACTTGCGGGGAGAATATCAATCAAAATGACACCAGTAATTTTTGAAACCTAGAAAAAATCACAAAAATATAAGTGAAATCTGTTAATTATTGTGGTATAACCTCATACATATTGGGGAAAGGTGACAGACAGACTGGGTTGATCACCTTTGCATAGTCCCTTGTGGTTACTTGCCAACTTGTATGGTATTTGTGACATAGCATAATTGGTAAACTTTTCCAGACAGAAAACTAGAAGTAGAATAACAGTCTCTTGTGGGTTAGGAATGAGAAACAATTCACACTGGACAGTCTGGGGAGGTCAGTAGAGGGGGCCTGCCTTCCCCTTATTTACTGTACACTTGTGGAGCCTTAACAAAAACATGGAGAAATTAGATCTCTTTTCTATAAAACTGCCAGTGTCTCATCTTTTGTTTTACTGTGTCTTCTGTTGAGTCTGTGAAATGTTAATTTTTTTTCATACAAAGATGGCATTGTACTTCACAATAGGGTCTGTAGTGCTGAACCAAAAAAGTCCTACTTTTCAAAACACTGTGTAGTATTATGATGAGAGCCCCTGGCAACTGATCTGATAATATTCATAGGGGAAATTATCTGTTGTGAGAGGGAACACTCTTGAATTTTGCCAGATAAAAAGGGATGCAGCATCCTATTTTTTTTTTTCCAGTGGATTAATCTTGCATTTCAGTAGGGGAGTGAGTAGATTTTCATGGTGGTGGGGTGAATCCTGAAGCAGCCTACCTGCACTCGGGGCCCTTGTCTCATGGGCATGCCCTGTGACTTTCCCCAGTGGAAAGAAGACTTCAGCTATTTGGTGGCCAGCCCTAGGGCAGTCATCCTTTCTTTCTCCATTTAAATGACAGCCAAGCTAAAAGTGGTTACCTTTTGCATTTGCTTTGTCTTTCTATAGGCAAAGTAGATCTCTATGTTTTACTTAGTCCTTAAAAATTAAAATTTTCCATTTTACTGTGGAATAACAAGATAGAACATTCTTTAATCTACAGCTTTCCAAAATGTTCCTGTTCCAAGCCAGAGCTCCAGTGTGTGGTGAAATGCCTACTTGTATCATGTGTGTTCTATAAAACTCCAGTCATAAATTTTAATTAGCTTTGTTGGGTGGGGAGAAGTAGAATCAGGGTATGGTGTGTGCAGGTAAGAGTCTCTCATTCAATAGTGCTTTGCCTACAATGAATGGATTAGAGATTTGCTTGATAAAAATACCTGCATCTGTGTAAGGTACTTAGGTTTATGTTAGTACCTTGTGACATTCTGATTTAAAAAAAAATAGTATTCACTCTCAGCAAAGCACACATTAAATGGATGAAGCTGATGGAATTCAAAAGGTAGCAACTGAACTGGTGGGATTCTTTTTCTTAAAAATGTCATTGTGTGAACCATACTTAAACTGTCTTTGGTGCTGGATCAGACCTTCAGCCTTTCCATGGAAATAAGGACAGAAGGTTGAGCCCTAAGCTTTAATAGACCATGCTGTGCTCTTGTTTCTCATACTCCTTGAGATGTTATTTTTGTTTGTCATCTTCCTTAAAATGACCTTTTCACCATCAGGGGGAGAGCCTGAGTGGCTGATAGTTTATTTTGGATGCAAGAGTAGCTACTGTTAGCTGTTTTCTGCTCCTGGTCTTGGTTGAGCACATTCTCTTCTTACCAGATAATCCTGGGGTACTTCTGAACCTCAACCCAATTGCTCTTGTATTATCAGCTATACCTTTCTTCAGTTATGATGATTGTAGTTTCTTTAAATTGACCTTTCCATGGTCAAGCACTGCTTTTTGGCTTCCAGAAGCTTTTCGTAATTTTTTTTTTTTTTCTTTTGAAAACCATTTGGAAATAAAATATCAGTTAGCACAGAAGGCAGTAGTCACATCTGCTTAAGGGAATGATCACATTAATTCTGCTATGTGCAGTGCACTGGCCTTCTGTCTTCTTCTGGGTGTAATTCAAGATGTGTATTAATCTATAAAAATCTATATTTTGCTGTGTGCAACAACCTTTTTCCCTTCATGTTGTTATGATGGATGGAAGCATTTGAGTGACATGAGGACCTTCTCTTTCTTCATGAGGGGATGGGATAAGGTGGGGCCCCATGTTTTATGTGAACGCTCAAGAGCTGACTGTAAATGTAGGGGTACACATTGGTTGGCTATTGGATTGGCATCAATAAAAGTAGAAATGATGTTATCGACTTTTTGGGGGCATTGTAGCTGATGATTACGGCCACATGCCTGGAGCACTCTGAGGAGTGTAGTCTGGTCCTTGCACCATGCCGCTGGCCTGAGCCTGCAGCAGACTACAGGCTGCCCGGCAAGCAGCGGGATGGGGAGGGGCCACTGGGGAGCGGTCATATGGCACCATACTCAGCAACAAAGGGACAGTTACCGACTCCTGGTGCTGCTGCTGTGGCAATGCCGCGCATGCAGTAGGGGCCTGAGCACTGGGTCTGCCGCGGAGATGGGCTGTATGCGGGGGAGTAAGGCACCATATGAGGGACATTCTGCTCTGCTGGCACTGAAGAACTAGGGATTTTCCAGCAAGTCTTACACACTAATCCTCCAGTGCATAGCAGGGATTTGGGTAAAGGTAACTTCAGAGGAAAGAATTACCAGGTAAATAACTTTTCT
>NW_005841879.1:2876705-2892590 GCF_000455745.1 Alligator sinensis
CTCACCCTGCAAATTTAGATAAGAATACTTGTAACAAGTTAAACTCCTCATCTGTAGCTATCAAACCTAAGTATGTAGTTCCGTTTATGGGCAGGGAAAGTAACACAGAATGAGGAAGTGACTGGCCTAGGATCATAAAGGGAGTTTGTGACAAAACTGGAATTGGAGCTCTTACCTTTTGTTTCTATTTTAGTGCTTTACCCTCCTTTAAATAAATAATGGTCTGAGTTGGCCTTCCTGAGACTAGAGATTAGGAGTGATTCAAGATCCCTTTTGGATTAGATCTGATCTTTTGTCATCTATTCCCTTATACATCCTGTTTGGGTTACACCATTACAAATACTTTAACATATCACAGTCCTTTGTGGTCTTAAAACATGTTTTGTGATGCTTAATACATCAAGACTGGTAAAGAACTCAATTGATAAGTACCATTTTTTGCAAATGGAGCTGAAAACAGAGGGTCTGTGTGCCACCTTCCTTTCCAAAAGTGACTGGAAAGAACTGCTCAGCTGCAGCATGATTAGTTCATGGTTGCACAATTCTGAAAGTGAAAGGAAAAGCAGCTGCCTGTAAGTTTATGGGGCTGTATCTGGTTGTTAATTTTCTGGAATGCCTGTTCGGGTTTTTAACACGACTAGAAAAAAATTGATTTCTTGTTGAAACGCATAGAGAAAAGTGCCTTCACATTTTGGTATCTTTTCGTCAGTCATTAGAAATTCAACAAAACTCGAATGAAGCATTGAAATGGTCCTGTCCTAGGAAGACTGGACAAATTGAATGGATGGTTGTATATCTTTTTATTTTTAACGGAGTGAGAATTGTGTGGAAAGCAAGCAGATTTCTATGGATGTTCCTGAACACACCTTAGGAATACTACATTGTGTAGCAATACTACATTGTATTCCAGTGTATTGTGGTGCATACTACTGGTATCATGGACCTCAAAGCTATGAAAAAGAACTAATAATCATATTATATGCATCTTTAAATGTAGTAGAGCATTATGTGAGTGTCAGCACTCTAGTTTTACAGTCCTACTCTCAATGCAATATTAAATCTTTATTTGGCTAAAAACCAATTTAAAATACATAGAGGAAATAAGGAGCAAGACATTATTAGATCTAAATGGCTTTTACAAGAATGACTTGAGTTGAATTGTAATGGGATGTGTATGGATCCTGGAGTCCTTTCTGCTTAGGACTCTAAGTAAGTGAAACATTAAATATATGTTTCAAAGAGTACAGAAACACGCAGGGCTTATGTTCCTGTATGTAATTCTTTGTGTATCATAATAACAATGTATGCACAGATTCTGCAAATATTTACACATGTACTTAGCTCCATCATCTGTACAAGCTTTTGCAGGGTTGGGATCTTGGTTTTTACCAAGTAATTAGGATGCACTTTTAAGGCTAATTTTCAGTGCGTCTCAATCCAGTTTTTATATTGCCAATGCAGTTAAATGTAGGCACAAAGAACTGTGTCTAATTACTCTTTCTTTTATGTGACACACTGCTTGATTTGCAGTTGGGCATATAGGAGTCTGAATAAGTTCAAATATAGATCCAGTTGTGCCTATATTTAATTGAGGCTGAGACTGTGTGTCACTAATATTGGAGACCAGTTTTTGAAACCTTGATCCAACTTCATCAAATAAAGCTGTGGACTCCTAACACTGTATATAGTAAAGATATGTTCATTGTGACTCGTGAGACTTTACGGAGGAATGGAATCCATTCAGTTGAAGACTGTTGTTCTAGTGAGGCAGGAGAAAAGAGATGTATAAACCTAGCTTGCAACAAATGCCCTCAAATATATACAGGGAACTAAGAACTAGACGTGGTCAGGTAATGCACCAGACCATGGAGGATGGACTTACTGTTTATGTACTATGGACTTTTGTTTATATACTATGTAGAATTGTAATTATAGTAATTGATTATCTGCACTCGAGAAAAGGTTTTTAAATTCTGAAGAGTTGGGTAAGTGAGTGAAATTTTCACTTCTTCATAAGTTTTTGTTCAAAATGAACATTTTTGGAGAGGACTGTTTTACTTTGAGACGGGAGGTAAAGGAGAGCAGGATTTATGTCCGTGTGCTTTGGACAACAGGAAAAAATCTTATCTATCCCATTTCCCAGTCAAGTTTATTAAAATGGTTCTAAGATCTCTTAGGGCTTAGATCAGTGATTCTCAACCAGGGTGCCACGAGATCTGTTCAGGGGTGCCACACACTGTTACCACTGTTAGGTGTGCAAACATGATTCACAAGATAAACCCAAAAAAAATTAAATTAGGAATCCACAGTGTTAAAAGCCTTCAGACCTGATACAGTCTTTCTGAATTCTTTGCAACAGAAGACTTGGTCTATTATTTTTCTGTAGTCAAAAAACAAGTGAAAGCTAAGATCTGGCACTTTCAAGAGATGGCTCAGTCTAATGCAGGGTGCCTTGAGTCTAAAAAGGTTGACAACCACTTCTTTAGATTATATGGATTTCAGTGCAAAAGACTGTATAAGAATGAATTGACCAATAGAGCTGAGCCTTGCATGCAGCAGTGTTAGTGGGGGTGTACTTTCTTAGGAAAAAATACCGCCTTATTTCCCAAAAGGAGGGATAAATCAGCAGTGTTTTAGCAGCTCTTTAAAGTAAATGTTGGGAGAGTATAACACTAGGGCAGGGCCGAGGGGGCTGGGACAGTACAAGGTAAAGGAGTAGCATCTGGGCAGGTAGAACTGAGCTGACAGATGCAACCTAAGGAGCTGCAGCTGCAATTGCATCAGCATGTGTGCACTTTGCAGTGGAAAAGGGAAACAGAAGTAGATTCTCATAGGTGGGCTGAAGCATATGGAAGCATATCTGTGCCTCATGCAGCTGATTGCAAGATTAGTCATAGCTAAACTGGTCGCAATGGAAACTTTACTTTGCGAGAAACTAAAATGATTGTCTGGCATTGGATTAATATGCTCTTCTTTTTCTCAGAATCTGTGCTGTTCAGCAGTTTAGTTCCACTGATATAAATGACTTGATCTTGCAAGATGCCAGTACATTGCCTCCCCTGGTTCTTAAGGCTCTTTTGAAATTAAAGATGGTTCGTTCATTGTAAGCTTGTGTTTGAAGGGTGCTGAGAGGTCATTGGGAGCCGGGTACAGGCAAGGTGTTAATCAATGCAAGTTCTGTGAGGCTTTATTTCTTCAAATGGTGACTCATCATGAAAAGTGCAAAAATGGCTTAAACATTATAACTTCTATTTATATTGCAGCAACTTCTGCATGCTGGCTGCTTTCCAAACAGAAGGGAAGAGATGGTCCATTTCTTGGAAATCGATAAAATCCAAAGACAACAAAATTGCAAGAACCGTATTTGTGATCCTATACAATTTCAAATGGGTTGAATAGATGGCATTTCTAAATGCATGGCAAACAATCGCCTAAAATTACTAGGAAAGGTATTGAGAACCTATAATAAAAAGAGAATCTGTAAAAGTACACATCATGTTTATTTTTATAGGAAAGTGCTGGCTAAGTATGTATACGTGTGTTTAGGAAACAAATTGTTTTTGACGTCTAGCCAGAATTTTGCTGACACTGCTGCAGATGTGGAATCCCTGTATCTCCTTACAGAAGAAAATGCCAATTTTGTATGAACTCAAGATAGTCAGTTAAAATCTGGTCCAAAAATTATCTGGATGTGCAGTTTTGATTTAAAAAAAACAACCCAGAAAGTTAAATTGTTTAGTCCTAAAAACTGTATCGGCTCAGGAGAAACCAGGAGTTAGCTTGGATCATGCTTGATTCTGTAATGTAACTCCATATTTCATATAAAAGTCTGCAGTTCACACTAATGACTAAGCAGAGAGCCCGTGTAACTCATGTATATGGGCTCTCTGCTTAGTCATTAGTGTGAAGTGCAGTTGAAAATATTATCAATTTATATTTACCCCTCCACTGAGAGAGCAGAAATATCTTTGAGGAAATAGGTATTCCTAATGATTTTCAATTACATGGGACAGTTTGTCCCAAAAGTGTTTTTTATTACACATTTCCTTTTAGAAGGAATACAATTATTCATTTCACTGCGTTCAGAACATTTTCCAAATAATCTTTGTGGGGAAGCTTCTTTATAAAAAGCTAATGAGTGTTTGTTTTGATGCCCTCCAATTTGTCCTTCCTAAATTTTTGGAGTTTTATCAACTTAAAAATAAACCCTTTGGGTATCTCCGCACACCAAAGTATGCTTGTGTTTCTGTCTCCTATGTAGGGATGTACTACTAACTTTTTTATCCCCTGTAACTTAATTTGCTTTTGTGATCTAGCAGAGGAAGAAAATTCCTCTCCCCCCGTTCCCCCCACCCCCATGACATTTGAATGTGTAAATACGCTTGGATTTCTTGCTGCCGTGTTTCTTTTCTTCTGAATCTTACTTCTTTCGTGCAACTTGCTCATCCTGTGAAATAAGTAAAGTATAACCTAACTTCCTGCATGCTGAGGGCAACACCATTTCACCTTCATAGGCTGGTTCTTAGAAACATTTGGAAATGTTAAAATTTTGTGCAGGATGATTGGAATTCCTAACTTTGTTGTGGCATGTCCCAAAATGGAAGGATCAGTTGTTGTGTTCTGGTTTTGCCTTAATTGTTTGCTGGCGGTGGCAGCAACAACACTAATGGGATCCAGGTTAATGAATTATATCTACACATTTTATCCAGCAACCAAAGCACCTGGAACCCCATATAATTTATTTTCAATGAGGTTTAAGTAAATATTTTTTAAATAAAAAGACTTTCATTTTTATATAATATAGGTGGAGCTAATAGCACTGGCCATCATTAAGGTTGCTCAGTGGTTTTCATTATAAGCCCCAATTTTCAGTTGTGTATGGCTAGGGATCTATTCAAGGTGCAATTTTGTGATTTTTTTGGTGGAAACCATGAAAAAAGGCGGTTTTCATGATTGCCGTGAAAACTGGCATTCCTCATGATTTTGCATGGACTTGCTGGGGGGCAGAAATTAGTAAAAATAAAATGCTGGCTCCCTAGTGGGAGACAGCAGCTGCTATGGCCTGGCCTTGCAGCCCTCTAGGAGCATGAAGGGGAGCAGCCAAAATAGTAGCTGCCCCCTCCTCCCTCTGCTGCTGTTAGGAGGCTTCCTTTTGTGCCTCCCCGCCCCTCTCCGTCAATCAGTGGCTAGTGGTGGGGCCACATAAAGGGCAGCCCTCTCTGCCAGTCATCAGTGAAGGGTGGGACTGCACAAAGAACAACCTTTTCGGCCAGTCAGCAGTGAGAGGTTAGTAGTTGGTGGCTACCCTCGTATTAGGAAAGTGCTTTTTGTAGTTCCCATGGAAGAATGTGCATATTTGACCAAGCTCTAAACTTTAGAGAAGCTGTTGTTTGTACATGGACAGTAAAGACCTGTTCAGAAGCCAAAGTTTTCAAAGGGGATTGGAGTAATATTATTAATATTATTAGATCCTTGTGCTCCCTTCCAGCCCTATTCTGTTCCATTCCAGGGCCACCATGCTGTGGTGCTGGGCATGAAAGACGAATTTAGAACACAGTCACTCTATTTTGAGCTCTCCATCTTTCTTTGTTGCTACCCAGAAAGTATGGAGGAAGAAACTAACAGGAAGGCAGAGTGGAGAAGAGCTCGATGGGGATGTGGGGCACAGACTGGAACTGGGAGTTGGCCGGGAAAAAGTATACTATCTAGAAAAGGAGATGGGCTTCATCCAGCTTGCAGTCTGCATAATACATACAAACAAGAAACTATGTTAAGGCTTCACAAGCATGTGTAACTTCTGAGATCTGACCTTTGCAACTTTAGCATTTTTACTTTAAAATATGCGCGCAAATCAGTGGATATGTAATATTTGCAAGAAATGTATATAATTATGTAAACTATTGCTATTCTGTGGCAGCATATCATAGGTAAGAAATTGATGTGGTTATAATAAAATGAGTTTTTAAGACTGACTTTAAAAGCAAGAAGTGGGGAACCCTTCCCCCCGCCCCACTAAGGGTGGTCTGCATGTTCAGCCCCATCTTCATCTCATGTGGTGCAGAGGTGAGAAGTACAAGAACTGGCTTTTGAATTGTCAGTAGTAATAGTATGGATGTAAGCAAGGCTTCCAAGTAAATTGATATGAATTTTGTGCAATTAAGACAAAAGGAGGCTTACAGCTTTTAATTAACTGTAAAAGAGCCAAAAATCCACAGCGGTGAAGAAAGCATGATGTCTTTGTCAGTTCACTGGTATTTTATTATTGCTTGTACAACTTGTAGACATTTTTCTTTTCCCTGCTCATATAATAGATGAGTTGTCTTAAGAATTTTTTTTACTAAGGTTCCTAGTGTTATTTATGTACCATACACTGACAGTCCTGTAAAGACAAAATCACATTTCTATCTTGGAAATAATAGGTACAGATAGAGTTTTCAGTTAGTAGAATAGAAAGACTGTTTATAATATTTCCTGTCCATTGTCAGGAAGTAAACTGTTTATGCATAACCCATATAGCTCTTTTGACTTGGTAAGAATGCTCGCATTGCTTGATGCCGGGGAGCTTATATAAGGAATGCTTTAAAAACACTGTAGTGCGGGTGGTGCACAAAGTTTTAAATGGCCATATCGACAAATTCATGGAAATAACTATTACAGCCTGCACTTGATCTGTCTACAGCTTCCTCTGTTGCTTCCACTGGCAGAAAGCTGTGGATCTAGAGTTTCCAGTGTAATTGTGTCCTGCAACAGTATATAAGTCACAAAGCAACAAAGTTGAAATTTAAAGACAGCAGCAGATGTATGCACGAAGAAGAGTGGGGAGATGCTTACCTAAGTTTGCTTACCAAATGGACCTATTCAGAGGACTGTTGCATATGAATCAGGTGAGCAGAAACACCTGAGTGAACTATTGAAAGGAGAACTGGATCGGGAACTTGCTTTTATTTTTTTGTTTGTTTTTTAACGGAGCAGTTGAAAAAATAGGATGACTATTGATAATAATGTAAAAAAGAAAAAAAAGTTAACTTGGCAAAATTACTTACAGAACAAAATTAGAAAGGTTATATTCTCTATACAGGAAATAAATGAAAGTAATATGCCAAGCCAGAAAAAGTGTTGAGCATAAATGTGTTGTCTGATCATGGAGTAGAAAAGTTGATCTCTTAATGTTTCCACACTTAAGCAGCATTGTGTCTCTTAGTATACTGATATGATTTCAGGCCCCTTTCAGATTATCACTGTTTTTTCCCAAGAGGGTTTTCCTATCGCATCTCCTTGAGCTAAAGGCAAAAATGCAAAGTTATTCAACTCCTCCTCTGTATCAAATAAGTCCCTCCCTCTCCCCCCCCTTTAATTAGCCACTTCTTCACAGTTTAACCCCTTTGAGAATTGTAACTGCTTCCTAATTTTTTACCTTGGAACCCCCACAATGTCTTCTTGAATGGTCCAGGTTTAATTCTCTCATCCGGCCAGTTCTGTTCTTAAGTATGTCATATGTATGTTCTTATATTAAAATAAACCAGAATCAGCCATAAAACAGTCAATGTACTGACAGTATCTAAGAGAACTCTGTCTCTGCTATTCTAAGAATATTCAAGATTATATACTGTATAAAATAGAAACAACCTCAAATTTATGTAATTTACTACATAGCATGCAAAATTAACCCCCCCCCCCCCCGGGGAAATTTTTTTTTACTAGACTTCTTTTGTCTGTTTTTCAAATTAACCACGTGGATGATTTTAAAAGGTTGCATTTTGTACTAAAATATTTGGCTGATTTGTTAATGTTCTAATTAGACCTTTTATACAATATTATGTTTGGTATTTTTCTTGTAGTAAATTTTGCATTGTTTCTGAAATGCCCTCTTTATGGGATGAATCATATTCTGGTTTTCTTTGTTTTTCCAGAAAACACATTTTAACTTAGTGACAATTCAATATTAATGTAAATTGTAAATGCAAATGCTGTTGTTTTGTTTCTGGAATATTTTAGTTCAGCGTTTCAAATGTTACAATGGAAAACTTTGCACAATTCTACTTAAATGTTTCTTTGGACTTATTTTTTTTTTCATTTGGAAGAACAACAGTTGGTGATTATTTTTGCAAACTCTTATAATAGAACAGATTGACCTGCCGCAGGACAGCCAGCAACATTAAACTGTTCCTGAAATGTTTTCAGCATTTAACTACATTTTAAAGATTTATAGGTTAGGCGACTTATTTTTTATTTTATTGTTTAATTTTATCACTCCACTCCCTACCTGCTGGAGGGGAGGATACAGGCTGGATTGTGATGGTGGTATTATTTTTTTTGGGCTTCTCTAAATTGGGGGTTTTAGTTACCACAGAAGCAAGGGCAAACATCTCATGTATTTGTTGCACTGGTGGGAACTGGCGCACTACAGCGTTTTACTGTGAATTGACGTTTCCTTGCAAGATCCCTGCGTGCTATCCTTCCCCTGCCCTGCTTTTCAGGGACTCCCTGAAACTCCACCATCTCTTCCCCCCTACTTAATTTCCTCATTTCTGCCCTGCCAGGAGTCTTGTGCACCACCAAGATGCCCCATCTTCACCATGCCACACTGTTCTCTATTGCTTTTCCCCTTCTCCCATCTCTTTCCCATAGCAGGGTTTCCTGTTTAGTCTTCTGCCAGGGCCTTGGTGCATGCTTCCTTGTCCTCAAACCAGGGTTCCCAAATTTCTCACCCCTGCCATTATTTTTGTTGTCTGGGATACGATTAAATCAGGAGAGTTAGCATGTTAAACTCTGGGTAGACAGAGAAGGGGTATTGTTATGCTGGAAGGTATTAATGGGAATCATCAGTTTATACACAGACAAATGCCATCAAGTTCAATGTGAAGTGTTGCAAGCTCAGGCAATATTGTATCAAAGTGTTTAGTAGGCAGCTGGTATGGTGTGGTGTAGTCTGCTATATTTAGCAGGTGAGCAACCATTTGTTAAATCTTCGTTTCTGGTTGTCATACTATAGTAAATTTGCCCTGCAAGTGCCCAAACTATGGGTCACTGAAAACCAGGTCTAATATTGGAGGTAAGTATGCAGTTCCTTGACTCTCTGGAAATGTGGGAGAGGGTGACATTAAATATATTATATTTGTATTCTTGTACTCATGTCCTTGTTGGTCATAGTGCCTTTTAAAATGTTTGGAAGAGAAGTACCTCAGATTTTGGGGTTTTTTTTCCTTTTTTAAAAACTAGACATTTTGTGTACCGTTGGATCTCTAAAAATGCAGAATCTATTTCCTTCTGTGCAACTGACATCTATGACCTGGAAAGTAAAAGCTTAATTGCAAATGAATTTTGTTTGATTTACAAATATTTTTAAAACACAGAAAATAAGAGCTCCCAGACTAGGTTTAAAGAAGTTATTCTGCTGTCCCCTTAATTTTATAACCCCTTAATCTGTAGTCCAGACAAATATTTATAAAGGGGAATTGAACGCAGCTTCTTTTGTTCACATACAAAGCTTTAGGGGGAAAATGGAGGTAGGGAGGGGTGTGTTTGTATCATTCTGCTTTCTCCTCGAGAGAGTTGTAGGGGCCTGTCTGAAAATTTTGAACACACTCCCTATGACCTCATATTAACTTTCTATAAAATAGTCAGACCTCTATCACCTATGGCTCAAAAATTCAAGTACAGGAAGACTAAAAAAGCAACTATAATTTAAACAAATGTGCTTATTGGATACACTGGTATGAGCCCAACGCTGTGGATAAATTTGATTTTGCTGTTGCTTTAAATCTATAATGTGTCAGGATTTTGGCAGGGTAAGAAAAACAAGAATATTGTAGAGTAATTTACTGCACTGGGATTAGTAAGGAGCATTCTGTTTCTATGATTGGGGCAGAACAGGGTCACTTAGATGTGTCTGATAAACAGGACGAGGTCTAGTCTGGCAGCTGGCAACAATAGTTTTTGCTCAAAGTCAGGTGTACTAAATTAGCAAATCTATTATAAGGATACAGGAGAAATCTCTGCCTTGTAGGCCGAAATGTTGCCAAATGGGAAATGATTCATCGTCTCTGAATGGGATGAGCATTGAGCAGAAGCAGTTTAAACTTTAGACTGCCTTGGCTCATAAGCCACCAAATATGTGATTAGCACACATTCTCCTGTATTTGTGTCTTGTGAACAGCAAAATATATTTAGAATCAAATTTCAGTAGTCCAAGCAATTTATTTGAGTCTCTTTCTTTGGAAGATTGGCTATGTACAGTTAGTTTTTGTGGCCTTTAACTAGAACCTAGCACATTTTAGAATGCTTTTGGGTTTCATACAATCTTACGATCTATTGACAGCTTCATCTTCATGAAGAATGTTTGTAAATGCCTGAAATACAGGTGTGACAGGACTGGGATGCATTGTCAGCATTTGGCAAAGGCTCTTTATATATTTTCTTGTGTTCTAGTTATTAAAAATAGGCAACGTGTAAAAGTGGTTAAACTTCATAGCTAGGGACCTATCAAATACACAATTTCATGGAAATCATGTAATTGGCAGTCTCCGGTGAAATAGCCAGTTTCCGGTGAAAAAGCGCAGGGAACCGGTTATGTTCAAAGAGCTGGCAAAAAGCTGTCTCCTAGAAGGGCAGGCGGAGAGGGAAGGGAGCAAAGAGGAAAAAAAAAAAGGCAGCCTGCTCATCTCCTGAAGGGGGTGGGGAAGTTCCTGTCTGTCTCCAGAAGGGGAGGGGGGGAGCAGAAAAAAACAGCCAAAAGTCCTCTTCTCTTGAAGAGGGGGGGGCCTGCGTGCTTGCTAGGTCCTGGGAGCCTGCTGTGGGTGAGGGGAGGGAGGAGGGTGGGGGGACACGTTCAGCAGAACTCCCAGAGCACTGCGGTCCACACTGCCCCTGTGGTACTCTTCATGGGGTTGAACTCCACTTGCTCGCTCTGTAGCAGCCTGTGCTCCTGCTGGTGCCCATGGCCCAGTCGGATGGTGCTCTGTGCTCCCCACCTCCAGTTCCAGGATCTGGAGCCAGACCCCCATGTGCTTGCTTGGGAGTGGCGTGGTGCAGCAGAAGCAAGAGGAGGAACTGCTGCTGGAGGCAAGGGGTGCAGAGCAGCACTTGGCTGGCTGCAGCTGACCTGGAAACAGCCTGCTGGAAGATGCTACTGCTCACACGGGGCTCCAGCTCCCAGGAAAGTGGCTAGGAGCTGGCTGAAACTGCTTGCCCACCCGGAATGAGCAGGAGCAGCTTCTAGCAGACTGTTTCCGATGCGGCTGCAGCCAGCTGGGTGCTGCTCTGCAACTGTCACCTTCAGCAGCAGCTCCTCTTGCTCCTGCTGCACTGCGCTGCACCACTCCTGGCAGTCACGTGGGGACCTGGCTCCAGATACTTGAACTGGGGGTGTGGATGGACACAAAGCAGCACCTGTCGGGCTGCGGGCACTAACAGAAGCGTGGCGTGGGCTGTCCCAGTGTGAGCAAGTGGTCTTGGCCCCATGCAGAGCGCCAGGGCTCAAGATCCGTGGCTGGGAGCTGAAGCCAGAGCCTTGCGTGCTAGGGTAGGAGCCACCTGGTTGAACTTGCTCACTAGGTGTGGTGCAGTGCAGCATGGCCCAGCAGGGGTAGGATCAAAAGCAGGAGCTGCCACTGGAGGCAGGGGGCATAGAGCAGCCCTTGGCTGCAGCCGCACCAGGAACAACCCTGGCAGAAGCTGTGCGCTGACCAGGGTGCAGGCCAGCAGGTGCTGGTGGGAGCCCAGCACAGGCTGCCCTGGTACAAGTGGACAGGGCATGGCCCCATGTGGAGGACCACAGCAGCAGCCACAGGCCAGATCCAATCACCTGGTGGGCTGGATTTGGCCCATGGGCCATATTTTGCCCACCCTGAGCTAGGGCTTTCAATCAATGCCTGGGAGGGGTGGGACTTGCATCACCCGTCGGCCAAGCAGAGGTGTGGGTGGCCTGCTTTGCTCCGCCTTCAAAATACCCCCTGCCTTAATAGGGCCATGAAATCAGGGGCCCCGGCTGTGTTACAGGCATGTAGCTGGTCACTGGGGCCCATGAATTTGGTAGGTCCCTAGTCATAGCACTGGCTTTTAGGGACAGTTGCACAGGGGATTATTGCTCTTTCATCCTAATTATTTTTAATCTTGATAGTATTTCACACAGGGGACTGGCCCTAACTGTATCATGTAACTTCACTTAAATTTAGCAACAGGGAATACTTATACTTCCTGATTTTTAGTGCTTGTTAAGGGAAAAAGGAGGTTAAATTTTCAAAGCAGTAGAGGTAAACTTCAAAAAAGAGGGAGTAAAAAGAGTCAGAAAGTTTTGTCTTTTCCCCTTTTAAAATGTAGGTCCTATCTATCCCTAAATTGTATGGAAGATTAAGAACCTAAGAGAACTGTGACATCAGAAGAGATTGAAAGCTGAAGAATTGAGAGAGGAATTTTACTTCACTATTTAAAACAGTGTTAATATATTAAATATCAGTGCCTAACAAACTCTTGGCAGGTTCAATGTTTTTGTCTTTTTAAGGCCTGAGAAGGCTCTTGGTTAACAGTTGACTCGCAGGAAATTCTTCAGCAGAACCCAGAGGTTTGAATACAAGCTCCTTACAGCAAAGGGAATGGGCCTGCTTTTCTCTGTAGCACTGGATCCAGTGTTACTTGTTCAGCAGCCCCTTTCCATGCAGAGAATTTTGGCAGCTAAAAGGGGCTGGCAAGGGCAGATTTGAAACCCCTCAGGTTCTTAGGCTGCCATTCTCAAAGCAGCATGCTGCCGAAGGTACAAGGGCAACTCAAAGCCTTAAGCCCTATAGTTTGCCTTTGTACCCTGAAAGGAACGTCGAAGTTGCCTGACCTTCTCTGCTATATTGCCAGTAGTGTTGGCCTGCAGTCTCGTGCCTCCTACCACCACAGCCCTGCAGTTGCTGAGTTTTACTTTCCCTGCCATTGATTTTTTTTTTTTTTCTTTCCACCTGCCTTTCATTTATTTTTCCCCTAGTTTTACTCTCCCTTCATGCACCCACCCTCTCACTCCAGAAGTTCCTTCCTATCAGTGGGCCCATTCCTTCAGTGGACCCATTGAACCCAGTACCCTGTCCTTCCCAAAGGACCATATAAAACTAGGATTTTGTAACATAAATTTGCACGGCAAGTTCTTTTGGGCAAGACTGGATCTTCCTTTATGTTCACTTAAGGCAGCCACAACATCCTCCCACTTTTTTATTTCTATTTCTCTAGATCTTCCCTTCATTGCTGCTCAAACTGCTTAAGGTGACAAGCAGTGTCTTTTAATTAAGAACCATGGGCATTTTTACACATGCTCTGGGATGCGATGCCAGGAGCTTTAATTAGCAAGCCACACTAATTAAAAGCTTCTGCGCATCATGTGTATCAGCATCCCCGTGTGCCTTGCACTGAAAGAATGGCGGCGGAGCACTTTAAACTAAAGCTCATTGAACGTGTTTTATTTCAAAGCACCCTGCTGCCATTTTTTCAATGCAAGGATGCTGATACATGTGACGTGGAAGGATGAGGAATAGCAGTGGCCTTAAGCAATCACTAAGTTCCTTAGCATTCTTTATTTTTTATTTTATTTTTAATTTTTTTTTTTTAAACTATTGGGGTTGATTTTTTTTACTGGCAGGCTTCATTTATACTTCTGTAAAATGGGGTGTCAAAGTCATCTAGCTCCATAAGCCAGATGAGGGTTGTTGGGCCAGTCTGCAGGCTAAATTGGGACCAATCCCCTGTGCAGCATCCACAGTGTGAGGTCTAGACTGCGCACTACACACAGCATGTGCTGGCCCTGGGCTTGCTGTGCACATGGCACATGGGGCTGGTATGGGGTGCATGCTGTAGGCAGCACAGGAGGTCAGTCCGAGGCACCACGTTCAGTGCTGGGTCCAGCTTGCGCTCTGTGGGCAATGTGCCCCCCATGCTGCACATGGAGCTGGACTGGTCCTGTGTGCTGCATGCAGCACAGGAGCCCAGCACATGGTGTGTGATGCATGTGGTGCTATGCTGGAGCAACCCTTTGTGTTCTTTCTGGCACAGCCCAATCTGGACCAACCCTGAAGCCAGTGCACAGGGCCAGTCCAGCGGGGTACTGTGTGTAGTGTGCGTCCCAGACCATTTCCCTGTGTTTTGTGCAAGGTGCTTAGTGTCAGGTCCACACTGTGTGCAGTGTGAGAGCTGGGGCTGGCACATGGAGTCAGTCCAGAGACCCACAGGCCATATCATTCAGTTCCGCGTGTTGGATCTGGCTTGTGGGCTGTCTGTTTGACACCTAGTATATGGAATGGATTTTGACACCAGAAAAGTATCTTTTGTCTTCCAAGGCAGAAGTAAAGCTTGGGAACAGGGAACCAAACCTAGCAGGAGGTTGTTTTCTTCATAGGTAATACATGTTTCCAGTACTGTATCTAATGCTCTTTACTTGAAACAAAGACCACCTTCATTTTCAGAGAACTTTGAAAATAAATGTCTTCATACACGATGTATCTTCATATCTCAGTAGTGCATTGTGGCTTAAATGAGCCTGAATTGGAGAGAATTGTCATGTCTGGTTGGAAAGTGCCTCAAGCCTGTAATGATGAACAGACTCATATTTCCACTTATTCTTTGAGCAAAGCCTTAATACAAATGTTGTCTTCCCCTTTTGGGAGTTTAGTAACTAGTGCCAAAACTACCACTTCCATTTATCTTTATTAAAGAACCATAAACATAGCCAATATTTTAAAATGTTTAAGTTTTAAATTTTTAAAATATTACTTTGAGTAAAGCAGTGGGGAAACTCATCCTGGCTGTGGTCTTGCAATCTGATATTTTTATCCCTCAGTCATTTTTATAGATAATGGTACTTCCCAACAAGGTGGACATCAGCAGCAGTGATGCACTTGGAAACACCAATTATACCAACAAAAAATGTTTCCTTGAAATATTTCAGATAGGCTAGGGACAGAAATTACACACAAACTGGTGTAATAGATCAGAAACCGGTTCAAATCTGTAACACAACAGAAGTTTAGTGCACATAAATCACTTACAAAATGTCTGAAACTGATTTAAAATAAACCTGGATGGATGTAGTATCGGACTTAACTGATTTAGGTTAAATCAGTTTATTGAACTTCTGTCCCAGATCCCCTCCAGATTCAAGATGTCTGCTCTAGCTGAGCAGGGAGGTGTGCTCTAGTGCCCCTGGCTTCTGGTCTGGGCCACATGTGACTATTTCTGGACACTTCTGAAGTAAATGTCTGTTCACTCGCTTATCAGTTCAATCTATGCAGTTTAGATTAACCTGCAAAATTTGAATGGATTCAGCTGCGGGCTTTTTGACTGTCTGTACTTAGCCATAGCAACTTAACAAGTGGGCAAGCAGGGCATTGGCCCTGGGTGCTGTCCAAGGGGGAGGGTGCTGGAATGGATTTAGGGGGGTGCTTCAGCCTCCCACCCCCCTGCCCCTTGCACCTTCCCTGCAGGGGCTCTGACTCCAGCTCTGGCAGAGATGTAGCTGTTGCACAGTGCAAGAGAAGCTGGAGACTTACTGCTGCTGGTGGAGATGTCAACTTTCTTTGCTGCCATTATGAGTGTTGACCAGCCAAAAAAGTAAAAAATAATATCAGACCCTTAGCTACTCCTGCACCACACACTGCTACTATTCTCTATCCTCCCTTCTGCTGCAGGGAAGGTGGGGGGTTGGCAGGGATGGGAGAGTGCAGTGCTGCCCAGGGTACCACTGTTGGTTTGTCATGCCTCTAGTTCAGTGGTTTTCAACCTTTTTTTTTTTTTTTTTTCATTTGCAGCCTCCGAAAAATGTTGAATGGAGGTGTGGACCCCTTTAGAGATTTCAAACGGAGGTGCAGGCTAGGGTTGTAAACAGATTAAACAATTATATTTATAATGCTTACTACTTAT
>NW_005841879.1:2892600-2909288 GCF_000455745.1 Alligator sinensis
CGGGAATGGCTCCAGCCCTGGCCTCTTACGTCTTCACTGTGCACTGTGTACCTGGTGCTGGCAGGCCAAGCCACTAAGGGGTGCTGCCCAGCTGTGGAGCCACAGCTTACCCTTGCCTAGGGTTACCACATATATCTGTTTTCCTGCACATATCCTTTTTTTGGGTCCTCCCATCTCTGTCCAGGGTGGTGGGGGGAGGGGTTAAAATATCAGCAAAAGTCTGGGATTTTGCTCTACCTCTGCCCCAGCAAGGAGCTGCTTGGGGCTGGGGCAGGGTGATCAGAGGCAAGGCATCAAATGTTCTCCAGCAGCTACAGGCAGGTGGGTAGGAGTGTGTATCTGTGTGTGCCTGCTGGAATGCCAGGGGTCTGCATATCAGGAGTGAGGAGTATCGGCAGGGACAGGGGGGCTGCAGGTTGGGAGTGACGGGCACCAGCATGGTCTGGGGGGCAGGGTACTGTGGGTCAGGAGTGAGGGACAGCAGGAGAGCTGGGCGGGGGCTGTGGCTTGGGAGTGAGGGGCAGGGGAAGGGCATGGGTATATCATTGCCCCCTCTCCCCCCTGCAGGTATCCTCTTTTTTTTTAAACTGAAAATATAGTAACCCTACCCTTGCCTCCCTGGGCTGGGGCTGTGGATCTCTCCTGGGCCTGGATCCCACTGCCATGGGGAAGTGCTGAGCTCCTCTACAGCGGTCAAGTGGTGCTTTTCCACTGCAGCAGCAAGACTCCTGGCCTCATGGTGAGTCTGCCCGACTCCCTCTCAGAGCAGACCCCAGGCAGGGCGACAGGCTTCTTGTGCCTCCCACTTTGCTTGTGCCACTGCAGCCCAGACCTAGAAGGGTCCTCTGCACTGCCAGGCTGGTCTCTCCTCAGCTCACCCTGTGGGGAAGGGAAGGTCCAGACCCAGTGGGGTGCCCTTCCCTAGGTGCACTGCATCCTTCCTCCTGCCCGCGGGGCCAGGTCCTGCGTGGCCCCAGCGCATCCGGGGTTGAGCATGTAACTAGCGTGGCCCAAGGAGGTGCCATAGCAGTTGGAGCAGGCGGTGCCAGATCTGCGGGGTTGCTACCAGTCCCTTTCACGGGGAGCAGGGCCCTAGGGCATTTCCGTGGTGCAGCAGCTCCAGCCTGGGAGGCTGCTCTTGCAGCCGTAATGCTCCCCCCAGGATCCCTGCTATACCGCCCTGCTGCACCGCTGCCCCTTAGGAACCCCTGGGGCTGCACTCACTGTGCGAGGGGCCAGCATGGACCCCCTCAGACCTGGAGCCACCTGCTCTAGCTGCCGTGATGCCACCTCAGGGTGAGCCAGCCATGTGCTCAGCCCCACCTCAGGCCCTGCGCAGTCCCAGCGCCATGGATGGGAGGGGGAAGGATGCAGTGCACCCGACAGAGGCTCACCCACTGGGACCGGACCCCCCACTTCCCCTAGGGCGAGTTGGGGAGGGCCTGGCCCAGCAATGTGCATGGTGGCACAAGCACAGTGGGAGGTGCTGGGAGCCTGTTGCCCTGCCCAGGGCCCGCTTCTGCCAGGGGGGCAGGCAGACCCACCGTGGGGCCAGGAGTCTTGCTGCTGTGGTGGGGAGGCCCTACCTGACCCCTGTGGTGCAGGCTCAGCACCTCCCGCCCACTTCCTCCCCATGGTGGTGGTATCCAGGCACAAGACAGGTCCCCAGCCCTTGCCTTTGTGGGTAAGGAGAAACTACAGTTCTGCAGCTATGCAGAGCCCCCCTAATAGCTCGACCATGCTTCCTGCCAGTGGCCTGGGGCCTGCGTAGCCCTGGGTGCACAGTAAAGACATAAGGGGCTGGGGCTGTTTCTTCCGGAGGTGACTAAACTAGGTATCAGTTATCAGTTAATCATTTAATTGATATAATTTACGGAAGTTAAAAGGATAATTTTTTAAAATTATATTTACATCCCTAGAATGCACCCCTTTGAATTGTAAGTGTGGGTATTCATATACTTTTGACTTATCATAGTCATCTTTTGTGGACGCCTTAGACATAGTCTGTGGACCCCCAGGGTTCCTTGGACCATAAGTTGAAAACCACTGCTCTAGTTTCATAGGTATCTGGGCTGAGTGGCACACACTTTTAAAAAAACAAAACAAAAAAAAACAAAACTTTCCTGGTCCTGTAAAATTCTTCTTTGATCTTTACATTACTCCAAATAGGATAATCAAACATCCTCTGCACAAATCTTGGAAGACTCAGCCAAAGACGCTGTATATGCAACAACATTATATTGGTTTAAGTAAATTATTATCAAAATTCATTTAGTTGAATTGGTACAATACCTTACCGTGAACGTTCATTTTAGTTTCCATACAAGATTCTTATACTAAATTATTTTGGCAGAGTGTTAACCTGTCCTAAATTAACCTGAGGGCTTTCTTAAACTAAACTAAAATTGTCATCATAACAGGGTTGCACTGATTTAACTAAATCTGTTTAAGAAATTGGGACAAATTTATTAAACCAGTTTAGTTTATAAATGAAGCTTGTGAGATTGCATTAGTTTTCTGTTGGTGGGGGGAATGGAAGGTTTTTGAGTCGGTGACACTTTGGATTAAAAGCTGTTTTGTTTCCCAGATATGACCAAATGTAGCATATTTTTAGCAACTAGTAATTTTCCCATGTATATAGTATTTCTATTGCAAAGCAACCAGATTAACATAATGACCTGAAGTAACACTCAGATGCTCCCAAACAGCTAAAATCTTCTAACTGAACCCAGCCCCTCAGTAAAAGCTTGAGCAAATATCTCTCAACATGACCTGACACAGCAAATTTGGATTCTGTCAAACCAAAAAGGAAGCAAATTCCAGAGCTGATGGCACTCTACTAAGGGCAACCTGCCCCAGACACATAACTGTATGAGCTGTAATTCAACAGAGATTGAGAGGCCTGAGCAAAAAGCAGAAGACATGTAGGATCCAAATTCTCTCAAGGAAATTTAGATTATAATGATAGAAATAACCAATTACAATGCATAGAGAGACTTGTAGAGGTAGAGGGGAGCAGATCAGCCATCTAATATGATTCAATAGAGGTCACTACCTCAGACATTTTTTAAATAATGTGCTGTTTTTGATTTAGAAAATATAAGCTACACCATGTGTGTGAATTGTGGATTTTCCTTGTACATGCCACTAAACTAGATGGGGCATGTGAACAGCTTTTAAGTAATGGTCTGTGTTAAGTGTTTGATGCTGATGTGAATCTTTTTTGGTTCATTCATTATGGAATAAAAGGAGTCATAACAAACCTTTCAGATTCTAATGCTATGTATTTTTTAGCATGTTCTGGTTATGCCAGAACTGTTTAGCTAGATTTTTTCCAGCCATGCGTCATTTATAAAGCAGTTGACATTATTGCCTCCCTGGTGTTCGGAGGGTTAATATTTGCAGTGTTTTTATGTAACCTGATAAATGTCGGTAGTGGTTAAGAGTGATTTATTGTATTTCTCAGGAGAGTATCAGCTGTAGTAAGGTATCTCAGAAGGGCCACATTTGTAACCATGATTTGTGCAGAGATATACAATTTGCGTAATTTAAACAAAATGTTGAGATTTTGTTTAAATTGAATAGGTAGCCTTTGGGCTCTTGACAAAGAGCCTGAAGTAGTCTTGAGGCTGACAAACTTCAAGCATTTGTAATTCCTAGTGCCCAAGAGGTTTGGTTACTTGCAGGTGCCTCTTGTCTGAAGCCATCTTTAAAGTTCAGGATATTTTTGTCTGGCTGGTAATCAGATCATGAATTGCTTTTGTTGTTGCCTCAGCTATAGATTATTTAGTGGGTGGAGAGTTTTACTGAAATGAAACAAATCTAAAGGCTCTGCTTTTAGTTAACATGGTATTCTCCCAGCCCACTTTCATATATAAACAAAATATATTGGACAGAATAGGGTTCTCAATTCTTTTAATTTCAATATCTTCAATTTCCTTCCCCCACAATGCATATTTCTTAGTTTTTAAATTTGCCCTGACAGCTTTTCTGGTTCATTCTTCCTTAAAGGAGGAATCCTATGCTGTAGTAAGGATAAGGAATCAATATACAGTTTTCTAATAATTTTGAACTAATCGCCTCTATGTAAAAACAAACCTTGGTAACACACTGGTGTCTTATGGATTGCAGAGCATACTTTCATGGAGGTAGGTAAGAATTTAATACTTAGATTCTTCAGAGCTGAATATGTGAGCATCCCTAAACTCTCTACTACTGTTTAAGGTCCATGTTTGTGGGGTGGGGGAAGGAATATGTGTTCATGAAAGTGGTTAGTCATACAGGCTGCTGATGGATGTGAAAAAACAAAATAAAACAGCACTTTACCAGAAGAGGAAGCATGTTAGTTTGACCCACCAGTATCTCTATGGATCAGGTGCTTCAGCTGGGCTTTTTGACATTTTTATCTAAAGCTCATGCAATTAGCTATTAGATAAAAGCACCAAAAAGCCCCACTGAAGTGTGTGATCCGTACAGGTGTTGGACAAGCTGGGTCAAATTAACATGATGCCTCTTCTAGGCCTGCTCTGTGCTTGGTGCGGGGGCGCGCTGAGCTGAAAGTAAAAAACTGTTTTGTTTCCCCCCATCCTCCCCACATCTGTAAGCAGCCATTACAGCTGCTTTTTCAGGCTTTAAATTTCGAAACGCTAACTTGGGTAGTGTTAATTTTGGCATCATTTTTGTGTGATAATTCTTAACACTGCAGAAAAATAGGTACATCTCCTTGTAATTATGATGGTCATATTTATAAACATAGCATTAAAATAGGTAATTTTAGTTGTCATTATTGCATTCCATTCTTCAACCCCAATTTTATTTACTGGTTATAGGTTGTACTTTGGACAGATGTAGAAAACAGAATGGGTAACTTTTCCTAGAAATTGGGCTTTCTTAACCTGAAAAGCGGAAGGTTTTGACAAAAAGCATTTTTGCAATTAGTAATTTTGGGCTCATTTTTTCCTGTTGGCTGGGGAAAGATTCAGTATAATATTAACTTAATTACAGAGTATTCATGATGTGATAGATGCCTTTCAAACCTTCAAGAAGGGACAGTATTTGGCTGGGGGGGAAGGGAAATTGGGCATGGTTCCTACTGTGTAAAATAAATAAATAAAAATATCACTGGAAGAATCCTAGCTGGCTGACTGGTCTGGGAGGCTCCATCCATACCAGACCAGGAAGTGCAAAATGTTCACAGTAGCCTTTGTTTTTCTAAAATTTTCACCAGTGCTACCACCGGTTCAATCACACTGGTTGGGCTAATAATAAAGTTCTATTTGTATAGCTTTTTGCTATACTGTATCATTTAGACCTGCTCAGAGCATGTAATAAGTGGGAATTCCATTGGTTTTGAGGCTGTTCATATGCAATTTTGTTAGTTTAAAAGTAGATTTCTGTGTAACAGACCTACAAGCCTACATCAATGAGGGTTTTATTTCTGCCTGCATTGCAAAGGTTGCAGCATAATTTCTTTCCTTTACCTCTTGACAGCCATGTCAAATAAACCGGACACATGAATAGACTTTGACGTGTGTGGCAGTAAGCCCATCACAAAATGAATCAAGGAAATGTGAATACATTAGTCCCTTGTACTAAGAATTCTATGGGTTTTTTTATTTTGGCTTGGAGTAGAGTAAGAGGGAGGAGGAGTGGAAAAGGAAGCCCTTTGTTTACAGTAAAACAATACTGTGAAGTAGACATCATGATGTTAAAACAGGAGTCTAAACATGGCAAATCGAGGCAGACTCCATCTGGCTGTGTCCGCAAGTCATTCAGGCATCTTAGGCGCAGACTACTGGAGTCTGATTTTTTTTCTTAAGGAAATTCAAAATAGCCTCGAAGACTGTGCCCCAGAGGTTTTTTTTTATTGGACGAGACGACTGCTTTACTGACTTAACTGTTTATATTCAGTGATGCAATGCATCTTTACTAATGTCCCTTCTGTGGTAAAAGTATGATTTATTTTTATACTTTTAATTTTTACCCTGTATGCATGATAGGTAAAGTAGTTGAACATAATTTGTATTTTGACTGCTGTTACAAGGAAACCTACATTTTAAGGCCTACATAACAGCTATGAACAAGAGATGAGTATAATAAACATATTGGAGAGAAAAATATGCTATCTCTATTAAATTGGTTTCTGGTATTTTGCAGTGCTTCAGAACTTACTTTGTTGTTAGGATATGCTTTCATTTTTTTAATTCACTACCTTGCACTCGGGTGTTTTTACTATTGGGTTATTGTCTGTGGTGTTTTAGTCCACAGGAAGCATTTTGATTTGTTCATACGTAGATAATGACATAATCTGGATGAGCCGGGCTCATGGTCATAGGTATTTTTTTTGTTAGCACTTGTCTTGCATTTTAGTTGAACTGCAGAAATGTGTTCTTATGTGAAGATAACAGAATTGTGACAATTTTGTTAAAGAAACCTTTTTATGAAGATAACATTTGTGATTGAAATTTTACAGTAAACATTTTAGTTTCTTTGGAAACGGTTCTTCCTTGTGTTTGAATATCAGCCTAAAGTAACACTTCTGCCTCCAGGGAATTTTTTTTTTTCTTTTTGCACTGTTAAAATAATTGTGCATTATTGATGTGGCATTAAAGAGTTTAGATAACGTTTTGTGAATTTTATTAATAACCTTGAAATGTTCTGATAAAATATTTCCTAGGCAGGTTGAACCTTAACTAGAAAGAAGGCTAGAATCTAAATTTACTTCTGTAGCTTAAAAAAAATAGGATTATAATAGTGAAAGACATGTCAGCCATTAGTTTCCTGTCACAGTCTGAATAACTCAACTGTTTTACATTACTGATTTCAAATCTACTGGAATTTTATATTTGATGCGACATATATCTAATTTCAAAACAGGTGAAAAATGCTATAGAAATTACTTGTTTCTTATGGTTAATAGGGCACCATCAGCATGAAATCTATCCTGCCCTCCCCCCATTTCTTTCAGCTGCTTACTGCTTGGCTTTGCACGTGCCGTGCGTGTCGGAAGGTAGCACAACTGTGATACATGACTCTTGGCACTACTGTAATACAAATAATATATTTGAAGCAGGAGTTAATAGCTGAAGGTACATGCCGCTGAGTCCCTTTACTAATTTTTGTGGTTTTATAACCACATTTTCTGGTTAAGTCTCTTGTTTTATGAGACTCATGAAATGGGAACCTGACTGACCGGATGGGGTAACAGTGAAGCTGACTACATAAAAATGTGAATGTACATAACTACCTGGATGTAAGAGAACTGTTTTTCTAAGCTTTTATTTTATACTACTTACTGTGTACATTGTAGTAATTAAAAAAAAAATCCCACTTCTTCCTGAATTCTTAGATGAAATTGCCCGTTTAAATCTGTGGGTGTTAGGAAAGTTAGCTTTTATGGTTCACACCGTAAAATACGTGCACAAAATCGCATGCTAGAAAATGGCGGGGGAAGAAATCTACCAGTCTTGAGTGATTAAAAACTTTTTTTTTTTTTTTAGATGGTCGTCCCACCAATATTGCTAGGTTGGCTATTGATCATCAATGATGACTACTCTGCCTGCTCTGTTTTCATGAGCAGGCAAGGTATTGAAATGTTACATTCATCATTTCTGAGAGTGTCCACCCCTGAAACATATTAAATTGGGTACATTTGCGCACTTTTGAATGCCTCTTTGTAGTTGTAATTAACTGCACCCTTTTAAATGTTAAGAACTTCATTATTAACTAAAAAGAAGTTCAGGGCAAAGTTTTATAATTTGCAGTTCACTGCTGAAAAACCCCTTCCTATCAGTCTAATTTCTCCAAAACGTTCACAAAAGAATGAAGATTAACTGCTAAAAGAAAATACTGTAAAAGCCAGTTGGGATAAGCAGCATTTTTGTGTATTTTTCTTTTAAGATCTTTTTACTTACCTCAACAATGAGTTTGCACACCTGCATGATGACAATTGCATTTTACTGCCAGTGTGCTTTGGAACCTAAGTATGTATGAAGGGGGAAGGGACCAGAAAAAATGTAATTTGCTCTGTTGCATGCCAGAAGTTGAAGAAAATGGTAGGAATTTGGTTAGCAGTTTTTAAAAGACTAGTCTATCCTGCTGGAACGTGTGTACGTGTGCTTTCTTGTAGCTCAGTTCTAAGAGAAATTGTCTCTTTAAAGTATAGTAAGTTTACACAACATGCAGAAAAGTAATGTCAGTTTCGTGTGTTCCAGTCCAATTTTGTGTGTGTGCGCACCCCCCTCCTTCCTCTAAAGCAGTCTCATTCCAATCAGCAGTGTAATTGGAATGCAACCACAGTCTGGAGGAGGAAGGGGAATTTTTGGCAAGAAGAGACAGAGCAGTTGGGAGCTTTATTCAGATTAAAGCATAGACGGCCATTCATTATGGGTGCAACACACATTAACAACAGCATAGCATTGTGTTTCTACAGCTGGGACTTATTTTAATGATTTCATTGCATTGCACATTACATGGAGACAACTGGAGTCCAGTCACAAATAGTAATATTAATGACTCATTAAAGGTGATGATGATTGTGGTGGGGGGAGGGGAGGATTTGTCTCTAAATTGAACTATTTTGGTGAGAATTGTGACAGGCTCTTATTTTTCCCTCCTGTACCCCATGTGTCCCCTGTGCTCTGAAAAAAGTAGTTTTTTTTTAAAGGAGAAAAACTGTAGGTAGAAAAAACAAAACCCTAGACAACGAACCCTATAATACTGAAACTACTGGTTGGCTTCAAAAGGCTGAAATAGTTTTTCTATGGTGATGACACATGAAAAGCCAGAAGATTAGTAAACATAATCTTAGTTTTGGACTCGGTCCTTTTTTCCTTTTATAATCTTATTGCTGCCTGTTACCATGGTATTGGTTCCTTTTGGATGTCAGCAATGACAATAACGTGCACTTTCTTGTAGCCTAGCCATATGTGGAGATTTGTATGTGTTTGTTTTGCAATTTCTTTTCTGTTTCTTCTGTTTAACTGACTTGACATCAGATGTGATCACAGAACTTTTTTTCTCTTTTATTTCATTATAAAATCAAGACGTTGGCATATCTGTTCTTTGTACTGTGGATCTCTTTATGGTATATGGTTTGAAGTAGTTATATCAACCTTTATTATATTAGAACTAAAGGGTTCTGTCAACATTGGTATACAAAGAGCTCTCCTTGATGTTTTAAGAGTAGTTAAGCTTCTTGTCTCCTATTAAATTTTATATTTTGTTTTTAATGTGGTCTCTTTCATCCAAGACCTTGGTGTGATTTACAGACACTTTATTTCTATTGTGGTAGCACCAAGGGGCCCCGTGGTCATAGACTGGTGCCTCGCGGGACTAAATACTATAAAAACGCAAAAGTAGAATCTATTTTTGTTATGAGACAAAAAAAACAACTGACATACAAAGATGGCAGGCGTGCTTGGTATCAGACCTAACCTTACAATACTCCTGTGAGGTATAGCATGATTTCCATTTTATGGATGCAGGGAAAACTGATGCACAGATCATTTACTTTGCCATGGTAACCTAAACAGTTTAGGATGTATTGGGAGTATACCCATGACTACTGAATACAAGACCTTTGCCATAAGGTGAGGATGGGGGAATGGCCAGATGGGGACAGGTCTGAGCCTGCACTTATCTCCTCACACCTTGTGGCACCCTTTAAAGGATCTTGCAACACCCCTGGGTGCCCTGAGAATCAATGCTTTAGACTTTTTATTTTTCTGGAGTACACACACAGGGCATTTTTACACATGTAAGTGCTGCAGTGCCAGGTGCTTTGAAAAGTGTCCAGCGCTGCAATGCTTGCAGTTGTATAAGCAGCGCAATGCACGTCGGCACGCAGAAAATGGTGGTGGTGCGCTTTTGACCTAAAACACATCAGAGGTGCTTTAATTCAAAAGCACACTGCTGCCATTTTCTGCGTGCTGACGTGTATTTTGCCAGTTGTACAACTGCACACAGCGCAGCATTGTGCACGTCAGCTCGTGTGCAGAGCAAACTCGTTTAATCGAGTCTGCTCCAAAGTGGCAGATCTCTGGCATGTTGCAGGACGAAAAAATATGTGTATAAATACCCACAGTTGCTAGTCGAAAAGTGCTGTAATCCATTACATCAGTGTGTCTGCTGCATATTCGCATAGACTCCACCTGCCCTCACATTAGTTAAGTTTTAGAGTATTAGGGATACAAGAACAGTATGTTTAACTGTGGAATGGCTGAATAATAGAATATTTTGTACTGCTTGACAAATGCATGTAGACTTTTTACAGTACTGCTGCCCACACCAGGGCTACCTGCTGCTGAAGATGATAGGATTGTAAGGAGGGTTTATTCTTTTATATAAACTGAGTCATGATAGTGCCTACCTCCCAGTTGAAAAGTTTGCTTGAATATGCATTTTTCACCCTGCTTGTGTCTCTATAGATGGTAAGTTTTTTGGAGGAGAGATTGTCACTTTTCTGTGTTTGTACCATAGTGCATTGAGGTTGCAATTTTTACTTGGATCTTCCCGAGCTGCAGCAATACAAGGAATTGCTGTAGTCCTTGACAATAATTAGCTACTCCAACACACCTTCCAGCAGTATACATCACTGCGTGTTCTAGTAGTAACTAAACCATACAAGCAAGTCAATACTTATCAATATTTAAATGACAATAACCAGTTTATATAACAAGCTCTCTTGGAGCTGCTGTTTTAGGCTATCTGTAGTCATGGGGAGACATCACTGCATTGCTTAATGAATCTGTCTGTACTCTACTCTTCTGTTTAAAAATGAATGCTTTAGTCTGAACTACTACTCCGTAGTAGATGCAGTCTTATAGTTGTGTTCTGTTTAGGCACTCAGATTGGTCACAATAATAAATTAGGCCCAAATGCTTTGGGTTTATTTTTCAAGTTTTGTAAATAAAGCTTATATTTAAGAATTCAGCTACCTTTTTATAGAGTTTACTAGCGAGTTGCTTGTCAAGAATAACGGGGGGTGCCACCACCACCACCTCCTAGGAGCAGGGATGGTGAAAGCTTCCCCTCTGCCCCCTCCACCAGCACCATGCGCTGCCGCTGCCTCACCCCCCTGCTCTGTCCTTGCTGTCATGGTAGCACTCCGTCTGTCCGTGCAGAGCACTGATTGTTTCAAACAACCAATCGGTGTGCTCCAAAAGCATTATGGACAGACGCAGATGAACTAAGCCCTTTTTAGAAGAATTCTAGATAGTCATTCGCAGTGGGCATAATTTATCACTTTACCTGTTTTTCATATTGCGGGGGATGGGGGGGTCATTTTAATTATATTTATTTATTTAAAGGCATAGTTTGTTGTTACCTTTGCACTTCACCATCTTTTACTAGTTTATACTTGAAATCATAGAACCGGAAGGGACTCATACAATTATCAAGTCCGTGAAGTGAAGTCTTTTTCACTATAGTTCATTACATATCCTATTCCTGTCTCTAGTGTACCTTCTGGAGAATGATGTAGCTCCAAGCTCGGGCTAAGTTTCATTTTTATTTCAGACTTTTATGTCACTCTAGGTGGGAGTGAATTTCACCATTCACTCTGTCAGCCGAACTCAAGTGTGACATAATTTTTGTTTGTTATCCCCTCACCTTATTGTAACACATCCAGGCTTTCTCCAAATCCTGTCAGTTTTTTTCCCTGTAGAGCATGGGTGTCAAACATATGGTCCTTTGGCCAGATTCAGTCTGTGGACCCCCGCTATCTGCCCTCTGGTGCTCCCTCTGGTCTGATCAGACCCATGTGGAACATGGAGTGTACCCATGGTGCGGGGCCAGTCCACAGGCCATATCAGTCCCATGGACCCCCTTCTTCCTCCCTCCCTCCCTCTCCCAGCATACTTAATCTGGTGGCTACTCCAGCTGGTCTGGGACCTGTGCCGCAGTCTAGGTGGGGTGGTCATCGCATGCAGTACAGCTCCTGTTTTGGCCAGACTGAGCCACATGCGACTCTCATTCCAGTCACTCTGGGATCCATGATGCACACAATGCAGGTCCAGGACTAGCTTGAAGCAGCCACCAGTTCAGGTATGCTGGGGGAGGGGGAAAGGAACAGGAAAGGGGTGTGTGGGCCAACCTCATACCACTCATACAGTCCACCAGACCAAATGAGTTTGACACCCCTGCTGTAGAGCATCCTCAGTACTTATTCTTTTTCTGTTACTTAAAAAAAAAAAAAAAAAAAAAAAAAAAAAAGTTTTATCATTATTATTCGTGCTCAGTGACTGCCTTCTGTGCACTCTCCTCCTCTTCCTCCTCTTCTCTTTCTATCTGCCAAATAGTGCCATTACATTTATCTTTCTGTGTCCATTTTTCCTCTATACCCACTACAATTAAATCTTTTGACTAGCTCCTTCCATATTTTCCTGCATCTGCTGCTTTTCTTCAGGTCCTGTCTTGCTCATATCACACACATTCCTTCTTCCAACCATCTGTCTTTCTGCCTCTGCTTTTCACATGCTGCTCCAATCGTTTTTTTCATCTCCGTCATCCTCCCTGGACTCTATCTTCTCTTTCAGATGCTTGCCCATATGCACATTCCCATTGTGACACTGTGGATGTGTATTTTCCTTAAGCACTGAAGCTCAGACTTCTTGCAGTAGCAGCACCAGTACATTGTGAACATCTACTCCAGCCGTGCATACAGATGGTAGCCAAACAACACTGAATTAAAAAATAAAAAACCTGCAGTGAGCTACATGGAGAGAGTGGGAGAGACAAGGGCACAGGCAATGCCCTGTTTATTGCAATTGTAGGCCATTAAGGTAAAATGTGCTCTGACGATCCTAGGAAGTGGACCATGTTGCATAGTACAGGCAAATGCAGAACACCCCCAAAAGATTCCTTATTAATTAATTTGTTCCAAGGACATTCCTGTTTCTGTAGTTAATTTCTAAAATGCAGTGGTTTTGTGAAGCTAGATGTAACTGTACCACTTGCTGTTGTATCAATGGCCATGTTTCCTATAATATCCAAATCCAAGACGAGGAATTTTATCCAAACAACATGGTTTGGGGCAAGATGGGAAGCCTTGCCTCGCCTCGCCTTATATTTAAGTACTGGCCTGGGGCGGGTAGTGGCTTGGCTCTGGCTTCAACTCTAGCTGCAGCCCTGGGCTCAGAGTCAAAGCCAAAGCTGAGCTGCTCCCTGCCCCAGGCTGGGGTGGCATGTTTGGTGGGGAGGGGACACGTGGTAAAGGGAGACTATGCAGTGGGGAGTGCAGGGGAGACCTGTCTGTGTGGTTTGGGGAAGTGCAGGGAGACCACGCCACTTGCTCTCCCTCCCCACCCATCCTTTTGTTGCTAACGTTATGCTCTAGCTCCAGCCCTGGCTTAGCCAGGCCCAGAGCTGCCGCTGCTTCTGCTTGACTAGGGCTGCTTCTGTTTTCTGCCCTGGAGCTAGAGCAGACCAAGCAGCAGAAGGTAAGCGGTGGGAAGGGTGTGTGGGTAGGGGCAGGTGGCAGGGCAGGCACAGGAATGGGAGGGTAGGGGACAAGGTGGTGGACAAACAGCATAGGGTGGTAAGGGACAAGGCTGAGGCAGGGAGAGTTAAGGGTGGGGGGCCAAGGAGCAGGGCTCTGGCCCCTTGATTTCTGCCACTACTTTCCCTGCCATAGCAGCTGGGGGACAGATTTAAGATGATCTTCCACTAATTAGATTCTATATGTGGAAAATTATAACATTTATAATTTTTCCTGTATAGAGTTTAATTACTGGGAAGGGCGGGGAGTCATCTTAAATTTAAAGTTGTCTTGGATTTGGGTAAATACAATATCACTTTTATACCTTTTGGGTTGTAATTTTTTCTGTAGAAGAGACAACTAATTGTGTATACTGTTATAAAATGCATTATAAAATGCAGCGTGTAGCTTTTGATAGTTTCTAAATATAAGCATAGTAATGTGTGGCATTGGATAACTCCCATAGCAACAGACTCAGATGTCATAACACAACATTATGATTTAGAATTATGCCATAGATAACCATATGCCAGGGTGGCCAGAGTTATTCACCCTGGGAGCCACAACCAATCCTCCACTGAAGCCAGTGTCCCCTGGAGCTGCCTGAGGGAGAAGTGGGCAGGGCTTCGGCAGAGAAGCCCCAGAAAGCTGCATGCAGCTCATGAGCTGTGGTTTGGCTACCATTGCCATATGCCATAGAACCCATAATCCATTTGCCATAGAAAAATATCAAAAGCGGAAACTTGGCTGTGCAAGGTAGCTCTTCAGTAACAAACAGCAAGAATAAGAGCATAGAACATTTAAAGGAAATTATTTTTCTGAACCAATCCCAAGTTTGTACAGATGAAAATTATTTTTTTAATATATTCTTCTTAGTCTCTGGTTCAGGACAAAAGGCCTGCTAACAGTGCGATTTACATGGGGTTTGTATATTGGTATCATTTTGATGTCTACAGTATACAGATGACCAGGTTTCCTGGGGTGGTTGCCACTGTTACAGTGCCTTGCCACTCAGAGGCTTGGATCTAGTAGCTTGTGTTGAGCAAACAACTATCCTGGGATATAAGTAGATATACACATGCTTGTACAGAAGTGTAGTTTTATGTCTGATGTTTTTCCAGGGATAACATCAGAATCTACTAAGTCAGCATTTTTTTAACCTGTGGTTGCAAGAATATATGAAATGGTTGCAAACAAACATTAAAAATGGATTCGCCTTTAAACAAGAAAAACATAAGAAACCATTGCTTTCCCCTTGCAGGCTGTCTGAGTTCCAGCCTGCGAGGGGCTGGTTGGCCCTCACACTGGGGTTGAGGGGGGGAAGGGGACACTGGGTCAAGAGTGGCCATCAATGTTTACAAGTGGGTCCTGGTATAAAAAAGGTTGAGAGACACTGTACTAAGTAACGCCAGTGTAGGATATTATACATTGAATGTCCCTTGTTTATACGTGCTTATATAAACCACCTTTATAATGGCATGAATGTGTCAGGTATTAAGGCTGTACATTTTCCTTTTTTTTTTAATAGAACTCTCCAGCCTTAATACATGCTATTTTACAAGTTGTAGATTAGAATCATGATTAAATGGAAAGATCTCATCTGTTCTGTTTTTTGTTTTGTTTGAGAGAGGGGATATTTAGACAATGTGTGTTTCCCAAAAATCAAATAGGTGCTTAATTTAATCTAAGTAGTAACATGCATTGCAAAAATAATTAAGGAAGAAAAATAAATGTAATTCACTCTTAACTCCTGTGTTCAAAGTTTTGTCCAATAGGTGTATAATAAATAGAGATCCTGGCTTTCTCTGTTTAAAATTTTGCGAATTCTCCGATTTTAAAAAAAAAAAAAAGAAAAAAGACCCCATAATTAAAATTAAATGCCACTATAGTGTGTGTGTGTGTGTGTGTGTGTGTGTGTGTGTGTAGTAGTATATATTATTTGTGTGTGTGTGTGTGTGTGTGTGTGTGTGTATAGTATACTATATAGGTATTTGTTTAACCCAGTATTTTATTGAATTTAAAAAAAAATTTTTTTTTTAATTCATATATATACAACCTTAAAGCAGTTTGGAAGCCTATTAGTGCCTCAATCATTATAATAAAATAAATTCTAAATAACTGTATATTTTGGTGTTTGATTTTAGTTTTGTTGTTGTGGAAAATCAGAACTCCCCTTCCCCCTTTGCTCACCAGGATGCAGGTCCAGCTGTGGCTGTTGTGTGTCGTTCCCCCTGCCTCCCCTTGCTTTGTGGTGCTGAGCAACCCTGATATGCCAGGGCCCTGCCCATGCCATTGCTCCTCACTCCAAAGCCACAGCCCCCTCAGCCCTGCTGGTGTCCCACACTCCCAAGGCACAGCCCCCACCCCCTTGGGCCATGCCCGTGTCCCCCACTCCTAACCTGCAGCGCTCCTATCCCCAGTATCCTCCACTCCCAATCCATAGCCCCCTGGGCCTGCTGGTGCCCCTCACTCCCAACCCACGACCCTGAGCTATGCTGGTGCTTATCACTCCCGATCACAGCCCCCTGTCCCTGCTGGTGCCCCTCACTCCTGACCTGCAGCCCCAGGCTCTGCTGGTGCCCCTCACTCCCAAATCACAGTCCCCCAGGTCATGCTGGTGTCCCTCCCAAACTGCAGCTCCCCATCTCTGTGCTGGTGCCTCTCGCTCCCAGCCCATGATCCCCTGGCCCTGCTGGTGCCCCTCACTCCCAAGCCTCGGCCCCCCCCAGTCCTGCTGATGCCCCTCACTGTCGACCTGCAGCCCCTTGTCCCCCCAGCCCTGTCCCCTTCCGGACCGGGCTGGAGCATAGTGGCTCCAACTTGTGTGGCAGCAGCAGAGTGAGTCCAGCTGTGGTGTGGGCTAGAGGAAGGAGGAGGGGAGGCCTCTGGCACTCCCCACCTTGGGCTGGAGCTCCCATCCTGTGCCAGGCAGCCTGGCCATGGGGCCTCTCCCACCCCCCTGGCAGCATCTCCTGGCTGCCCCACTCTTGTGAGCACAGGCACCAGTCCCAATACTGCCAGCCCAGCCACACAGCTCCCCACCGCTCCTGAAAGGCTCCCCTACCCCTTCCCCCACTGGAGGGTCACCCTCCCACCTAACTGCCAGTCCTGCTGCATCCCCAGCACCTGGACACTATTTATTTTTATTATGGTTTGGTACAATTAACTGGTTTAAACCCCCCTCCCCCCCCCCCCCCCCCCCAACACAGCG
>NW_005841879.1:2909319-2913209 GCF_000455745.1 Alligator sinensis
ATTAAAGTAGAGCTATCATGGGGGGAAAAAAATCTCAGTAGCCTGTTAAATTCATTTGCTCTTCTAACATGCTTCCTTGAATTGATCATGTTTTTAGACCTTATAAACCCTCTCTCTAACAATTTAGGTCATTTAGCAGCTATAGTGTGTTTAAAGTTGATTTATAAGTGTACCTTGGCACATCTGTACTGTCTGTAGAACAGCCCTGTTTCTTCCAGATTGGATTACTACAGTGCTCTCTGTGAGCTGCCAAAATTTGGATGCGCACTTATTATGCATTGCATTGTTCATCTGTGCTCAAGAGACTGCACTGGCTTCCAGTTCATTTCAGGGTACCGCTTAAAACGTTGGCTTGTATCTATACAGCTTTTGGTTAGGATTCTCATTTTTTCTCTACAGAACAAGTTGCACTGGTTTAACTAATGTGCCTATTTGAAAGTGGATTTTGTTTAACCAGTCTTAATTCCTGTTCTGGAAATATCCATGCAGGGCTTAATGTTGGTTTGACCAAAAAACTCCAAAAACCGGGTACCTGAGTTAAGCCAATGTAGTTTACAATACTTGAAGGGCCTTAGGCTGGGGTCTGTGTCGGGACAAAAATCAGAGCCACTTATTGGTGCAACTGTACTGTTGTGCTAACAATAGCAAGACTTCTTCCAGAGTAACCAGTGTTTTTGACTAGGACCACAGAGTACCATGTTAGAGTATGTCTAAACTAACCCAAATTTAAAAATGCTGGAAAATTAAAGACTAAGCTTTGTTAGTATCCCAAGGGGTAAGATTTTTGTCAAAAGTTTTTCTAATGTAGCTAAAACCTTGAGAAATGGAGGAAAGGCCATCTCCCTTGGGAACTGAGATGATACTGGAACTAAGAGTGTCTAGACTTGTTCAGCTGGGTGTGCCAGTAAGGAGTGTTCAGGGAACGGTTCTTAATTCTGGATTTCCATCCACCCGCCTTTGGGCTGACAGTACAAGTATTTGTTGATCTTGGGGTGGGTGGAGAGTGCGATGAGAAGGGAGATTTGAACCGGAGTTTGTTTTCTGGCTGGTTAGTTTTCATTAAGCGACACTTATGTATGAATCATTTTGTACATTTGAAAGATGCGCTAAATTGCAGCAAATTGATGTACTGGCCCAGGGTGTGTGACAGGAATGATTTTATAAATTACAAAATCGTCTCAATCAAGTTTCACTCACTTGAGTTCCGTACACTTACGACATGCTGACAGTGAGAGAGACTCATAGCTTGCGAGTTAGTTTTGTCATTTTTTTTCTCTCTCTCAGAAGACTTCAGTTTTAGACATTACATAACTTCAGTGACTTGTTAACTGGCTCAGTACCATCCAAAAGCATTTGGTTTACACAGCTTATATCAAATATAAATTCTTAAATTGCACTTTGCAACTCCCACCCTTGTCATTCGTGGGATGTGCGGGTACTTACTTATCTGCTAGGGTATTTTAAAAGTGCTCATCTCTGTAGTATTTGGTGGTCTGAACTTTCCACTGTTGGATGAATGGGGTACAGTGAACAGTAAACTATTAGTTACCAGCAGAGTGGTGTCTGATGGTGATTTCAATACTGCAAATAAGCTTTTCAAAGAGAAAAGGTTGGCCTTTGTGAAGCAAGTGATGAACCTTTCCTGCATCCTCAATATTATGTGCCCAATTTCTTGCTCTGCTTTCTGCTTCCTGCCTTGTGGTCCCTTCCTGATCTGCTGCTTTGCCTTCTGCTCCCTGCCCTACATGCTGTTGTGTTGCCTGTTGTCTTCTTGACCTATCTGTGGTACTTTGTGCTCCAGGTTGACCACCCCGACTTGCACCATGTTAACTATCTCCAACTGAATTAGTGGGTTAAAAATCCTTAAATATCCTTTATGCCTTAGGATTTCCATTACATACTTTTGCTCAGCAGAGCACGTCACCTGACCCATTTGACTTCATCTCTTAAAGAAAGACCAATATGGCTACAACCTGTATGTCTTAAAGAAAAGAACCTGTAATACTGGTTAGAACCAGACAGAGTTTTTTCAAGCTAGCTGCTCTGTTAGCACCCCTTGGGTGCATCCCCACATGCAGGGGTGTGTACTTGCAGCGGCACAAGGTTATGCCGCTACTGTTTGCCACAGTGCATGCCCCTGCATGCGTGCTTTGGTGTGGGATAAACTGCCCCTCTTTGGGGAAACTGCCCTTTTTCTGTTTCTCCTGGCATGCTGGAGGAGCTGGGGGACAACTTGGAGATGCTCTGGCCAGCAGTCAAAGCATCTCCCAGGAGGACCAACCCTCTGTTTCTGCTGGTACATGCTCCTCTTATGTGCACTGCGCCACTTTTTTTTTTTTTTTTTTTTTTTGCTACTAGGATTTCCCCCAACACTTCAATTTTGCAGCATGGGGCATTTTAATGTAATGGGTGTATGGTTGTGGCATTGTAAACTACATGTGCCTGCATGTCTGAATGTGGCCCTTGCGTCTAACTGACATACCTAAGACTCCACTCTACTACATATGGGCATTTCCTGTGATTCATGCCAATATGGGATGGACTGTTTTGTGATCTCTGTAAGAACTAGATGGCATCCTCATGGTTTTGTGCAAGACCAGCAGACTTCGGAGATGAGTAGAATGTTCTTCCGTGTCAAAGAGTCTGAATTGCCATAGCTGTGTTTTATACGTTAAAAAATGCAAATCTTATATGAAGCTTTAGTAAACATTGAACTTGAGTAAAAGTGGAAGAGACCTAATATTAATGGAAATATATGTTACCATTTTGGCTGCTTTGCTTACAGACATTAAAAAAACAAAAAAAACCTGTGCTTTATTGGACAAAGCAGCGCATTAGTTTGACCTGGCTCTGCAGCGTCTGTATAGATCAGGCGCTTCAGCGGGGCTGTTTTGGAGCTTTTATCTAAAGCCAATTCAATCAGCTTTCAGATTAGAGTGCCAAAAAAAGACCCACTGAAGCTCCCAGTCTGTACAGACATTGACGAGCTGGGCCAACTAGCGCAGTGCCTCTTCTGGTCATGTGCTGGGATTGGCACGGGAGCGCACTGAGTTTAAAGTGCAATTTTTGGGTGTTTGGGTTTTTTTTAATGTCTGTAATCAGCCTTTATTTCCACACCGGTAGCACCCAAAGCTGTATTCAGGATCATGTGAAGTACTGCATGAGCACCATCCTGTCCTGAACATGACAGTTGGTCCCAGCCGGCATAGTTGAGATGCAGTCAGTTTGAACAATTTTCATATGCATTACATGCAAAGTTCAATAACATGTTTTTGCATGTTTAAAAACATATGATACATCTGACTAAGTCTTAGTCTCTGCTTAGTTGTGGCAAGAGTATCAATCCATCTAGCCCGCTGGGTTATGGAGGGGTGCTTCTGGTCTAATGAAGATTGCTTTGGGTCTATGAGGTTGAGAACCATTGTTCTGGATGAAGCCACTTTATAGTGTCCACATATTCAGAACCAAGAGTTTGTTTAGCTTCTGACTTTCTACCTCTTATGCTTTGTCCATGACTGGCCATAAGAAACTGTACTCTCACTCTACTAAGGAAAGCTTTTGGGAATTTTGTTTTTAATCATATACTTGATTAAAGGGGGGCATGCATCCCAGTCAAACAGGCCTGCTTTTCTAGAAAGTTGCTGGGCCTAGGGGAGGCACCCTACAAGCATGTATATGTGGAGGTGCCTTTTTCAACTAATTAGGGCTATGTAACCTTCTTGCCTGAGTCCTGTCACAGTTACAGTATTATTATCCATATAACATTTTACTTTCTCTTTATTTGTTTATTGATGTCCATTTTGGTATTTCCAGAAAGATTCATAGATGTTAGGGTCGGAAAGGACCTCAATAGATCATCGAGTCCGACCCCCTGCATAGGCAGGAAAGAG
>NW_005841879.1:2914465-2927295 GCF_000455745.1 Alligator sinensis
GGCCAGTGCCTTCAGCACCCTCGGATGGAGCTCATCCGGGCCTGCCGCCTTAAAGGCATCCAGTTCTTCCAAGTGACTCTGCACCAACTCAGGGTCTGCGCATGGAAGTCTGGCGCCTTGGTGCTGCCTCTCTACAACCCCAGTGAGAGACTTGTCGTGCCCCTCACTTAGGAACACTGAGGCGAAGAACTAATTGAGGAGTTCAGCCTTGTCCCCCCTGTCCGTCGCCAATTGTTTCTGCCCATTTAGCAGGGGTCCTATTCCTCCCTGGGCCTTCCTTTTACTCCCTATATATCTAAGAAACAATTTCTTGTTGTCCTTTACTTGGGATGCCATCCTCAGCTCCATGGTAGCTTTGGCCTGTCTAACTGCCTCCCTACAAGCGCGAGCAGAGGAGGTATATTCGTCTTTGGTGATTTCTCCCTGTTTCCACTTTTTATGTGCTCCCCTTTTGGCCCTTAGGCTGCCCTGGATTTCTCTGGTCAGCCAAGGAAGCCTCCTGGCCCCTTTCCCTCTTTTCCCTCACATTGGGATCATCTTACTTTGTGCCTGAAGGATCATTTCCTTAAGGCACAGCCACCCTTCTTGGGCTCCCATCACTTCAAAACTCCTACTCTGCAGTGCGTCTTTGACTAATCGTCTGAGTTCATTGAAATCAGCTTTCCTAAAGTCTAGCACTTTCACCCTACTAGTTACCTTACCCACTCGACGTTTTGTAAAGAATTCTATTATCAGGTGATCACTGTCCCCCAGATGGCTATCGATCTGTAGGTCCCCTACCATGTCATCCCCCGTTGCCAATACCAGATCCAGTATGGCATTCCCCCTAGTGGGACCATGTACCTTCTGTGTCAGGTGGAGGTCCTGTACACAGGTTAGAAACCTGCGTGAATGGTGGGACTGCCGTCTGCATCTCCCAGCAGATGTCTGGGTAGTTTAGGTTCCCCATGACTACCGCCTCTTTAGCCTTTATGGTCTCCGAGAGCTTAAATGTGCTGAGGCTGGATGTGTAAACACATGCAAACATCTCCTTGCCCTTGAATTTGCAGAGAAATCCTTGAACCATTTTGAGACGTGTCTTATTTTTACCTTCCAAAAATTAACATCTGGTGCCACCGAACTGTGATATTGTGAAACAATAATCTACCCCACCCTAATGTTTATATGTAAGCTCCCAGTGCCTTTTCCCATTTGCCATTGTTTCTTTGATGGCTGTATGTTTGCATTTGCAGACAGCTGATTATTCAGTACCAGTATGGATTCATAAACTGTACTACCAATTCCTGATTGTTCTGTGTCATCCTTTTTTTTCCCTTCGCTTAAATTAATATTATTCAATTTAACTTAGTAAAGTGTTGCTCTCTGTGAAAATTGCAGTATTAACTGGGAGATTTTAAAAGCTGATTTGTTTGGTAGTAACACAATCAGTACGAGAGAAAATAACTTATTTTTGAAAATAAGTTGATAAGAAATTTTTTGCTAGTGTTGGACCAGTTTATTGCCAAAGGAGACATATTGCACAAATGCTATTTCTTCATTTGTTGTAAGAGATTTGTTACTCTTTCTTTAGCATTATCTCCTGGATCTTACATCCTTTCGTTGTAAAGTCCAGTATCTTGTTAAGTGAAAAGCTAATAAATGCTAAAATAAGCTTTTAAACAGAAAATCATTATAAATGGATTTCAGTTTTTAAATTTAGGATTTTTTTTTTTTAATCTGTCAGATTAGATGTCCAGCTTTGTACCAGCTTTTTTCTTCTTACTACTAGTGCTGATCTACTGCTGGGCTGTCCAACTTCTAAGCTGCCCCAGGCAAACCATTAGGCATGTAGCACCAGTGGGAGGCCACACACCCTGCAAGCCACACCAGGGCAAGCCACAGTCCCCCCCACAAGCTGTACACCCCATGGACATTGCATTGTGTGCCTGCAACCCTCCTGCCCCCACTGCACTGTGTACCCCAGCTCACTCAGCTCATTCTGGAAAGCTTAAACACTGGGCTGCTCTTGAATACAACTTCAGTTTCTTAATGCTGTTTTACAACGTCATATGATTGGATTTCCCATCCAGTTTGTCTTAGTGTGTCCATTCTGGATTTGTTGTGAGACTTTACAGTGATTCTTAAAAAGTGTGATCCCGTAGTTTGGATCTCCATGGATCTCCAAGGGTCAGTCCTGTGATTCCTGTCTGCCAAGAATGTGAGAGTTGAGGTGTGGTAGTGGTAAAAGCTTTACATGGGGGTTTCAAAAGAGAAATGCTGGGGGGCCACCTTGGCAGGAAAACAAAAGCTTAGTTTGCTTGCTAAATTGCATGAATGCAGGAATTCCAGTCAATCTGGCCTGGTGAACATGGTCAATACACACTTACAGGGAGGAAGCTTCTGCTTTTAAATTAACTGAAAGGAAGATGGATCTTATATGTGTTTGTGAACTAATTCAAAGCTGCTCGAGCATAATGTTTTGTTTTCAGTGTTGACAGAAAAGGTACAGACTAGGTACAAAAAAGGTACAAAAGAAGACATGTCAACCAGGACATCAGTATACAAATCATTGCTGAGAAGAATTTTTAATTCTGAGGGTGGTTGGGGTGGAAAGAAATTCTCTGTAGGGGGAAGAAGTGTCTTCACCATCTGTATTGTCTTGTCTTCTAAAATATTTTAGATCTTCATTTAGTATGAATAGAATGTCTTAGTTATCTAAACCTATTCAGTTTTCAAAATCAGTAGGAGAACCCCTTCTAAAGCCTAAGCCTTAAAAACAAACTGAAAATAGAAAACGAAAAATGCTTTGATTCTGTTAAAAAAAAAAAAAAAAAAAATTGTCTCTACTGTGAAATAATTGGAGTTTGCCTTCAGGTAACATATTTAGAGCACTGTGTTCATATTAAAACTGGTTTTAAAGAATGGCATTCATTTTACATTATAAACAGTAAATTGATTTGGAAAATTTCTGCACACTACATACAGTATCTTATGAAATACTCAAATAATGTTAATATCAAAGCTTATCGTTTGACTAGCGAAGTAGATCAGCCAAAAGATTTTTAAATTGTTAATTGCCTTTACAGTCTGTTTTTCATCTCTTTAAATTGAAATAGCTCATTCTGATCCAACTGTTTTTAAAGCTTCTTTTACTGACTTTTGCATCTAAGAAACTCTTGTTTATATCACCACTTTTAAATCCTAACTCTTTTACTGACTGTACCAGGAGTACCCATTGGAGACTGGTTAATTTTGACTTCTAATGAAAAAATGTGAACCGAATAGATTTTAAAAGCTAGCTTGTGCTAAAATAACAACCAGTTGTCTTAATCAGACATTCAAACTGCAGAATTATAATCAAGAACTACAGCTGAAAATGCATATGGCATTCTACATGATTTGTGCTATTTTAAGTTGCATTTTTTTTCTGTAACAAGCTAGTTTCCTACTTCCAAGTGCAGGGTAATCTATCAATGTCTATCATGGATTATGCCAATAGGATGTACAGTAGGGGAAATCACCCTAGTCTTATGCAGCAGCTATCTCCTTTAACCCTTGATGCAAGTCCATCCCATCTCGAAACAGTAATACATTCTAAAGATACAGATAAAATATGGCTGTCTGAGGGCTTGGGAATGTGCATGTGTACTGAGAAAATCATCACTCTCTCTTCCTTCACAGTTTACCTTTAACAGAAGAAACTTCTGGCTCAGCTTTCTATAATTACTTTACACAGCATTACAAATGGTCCATGATTCCAATGTTTTTGTCTAACAATGTGATGTTAATTGATTTTTATTTCGTTTTACTTTGCATTGGGTTTCTGGAATGCTGAGCAAGTAAAGAAGTTATAAAATATTAATGACTAGTGATTTCATTATATATTTCTTGTTTCCCTTACAGTACTATGTGCAAAAAACTTGGTGAAAAAGGATTTTTTCCGTAAGTAGCTATTACAATTTATGTTCATATATGTGGCAAGTATTGCATAAGCTCTGTATACTGCTTCTTACATAGTAGTGCATTCACATTCCTCCTGTTTAAGGTTTTACTGGCATTCCCAACTTTTTTTTTTTTTTTTCAGGGTTTATAACTAAAAAGCAAATAAAAAACCTTCCAAACTTGGTGGACTGGTTTAGAAAAGTGTGTAACTAAGCTTTGTGATGTGATATAAGCATCAAGAGTTGAGATCTAAAAATATTAATCCATAGTGGTCAATGGTACAGTCTGTTTACTGCAGTATAATTTCCTGTTAATGTGCAGCATATTATTATAAAGCAAAACTAATCTGGAACTCTCACATATGTCAAAGAGATTTTAGTGCTGCTCCCAGTTAAAGACAGAACTTCAATCTCTCAAGCAAATTACATTCTTTCATAAAATTAGTACCATGTACACACTGATATATTTTGCCATTGATCGGCTCGTTTGGTCTTACAAACCACGTACACATTTGTTATAATTAAAAAATGCCACGTGACAAATATGTACGTGATATATATTCACATGTGCACACACCCTGAAGTGAAATGGTGATAATTATATTTTATAAGGAAATATGAGGGAAATGGAGGAGAGAGAGAGGAATGTTTCTGATTACATAGGAATGTGTGTACAGATCACCTTCCTTCTACCTGGGGCTTGGGGTTGGTGGGGACAGGAGAGAATTCAAAAGGTCAGGCCTAAACTTTAAAGATAACCCACAAAGGGGAAAAATAAGGTTTTGTAGCTTTCTGAGGTACAGAGGCTTGTATTGTTAACTGTGTAAAGAAGAGGCTGTCTCCTTAATATGTGTTTCTGAAGTTCCTAGCAGAGTCAGACTTCTAGCTTATTTAAAATTTGTAGGTGTTATTTTATTCAAAGTTAGCAAGGATAACTAAAATCCTTCTTGTACTTCCCTTAAAATATCAGGAATGTCTTCTCTGAGTTTCCTGGGATCCTTTCTGGTTTGTATAGTGGGAGTTTACTAAGCTCTGATTTGAAGGGCTGAATATATTTAAAGTCTTACAATGAGGAATCTGTTCCCAGATAATTAATTTTTTGGTATAAACAAAACAGTTTTAAAGAATCTGAATAAAATCACTTTCCTGCAGTCAGGCTTCCTTTGCTTGGTATATTATGTGTTGTACTACTTGTTGTCCAGTTATCCACAGTATCTTCTTAAATGGTCTAGACCTGAACAACTAATCTTAGAGAGAGAGACTTTTTTGGGGGGGAAAGGTCAATGATCAAAACCTTTTTTTTTTTCTTTGCAGGTCACCTTTAAATAATATTGTTACAAAGCCCGGGCTGTTGATTTGATAGTCAGTTTGACAGGATCCTGTTGTCATTTTTTTTTATACAAGAGACCCAAATTGTCTTCAAAAGGAGGCTAGATAGACACCTAGCCAGGGTCATTTGATCCCAGTACTCTTTCCTGCCATGGCAGGGGGTTGGACTTGATGATCTGCTCAGGTCCCATCCGACCCTACTAACTATGAAACTATGAATGTTTTTATAGATACAAAATAAGAAACATCTGAAAACTTTCAAAGCAATTATTTTTTAATACACACTTTGAATGTTCTTACAAAAGATCATCTAAAGCTACCTGGAACTGAAATCGCAATCAACATACACACAGATTAATGTGGCCCGCTTTTTAAGCTAATTGATAATTTAAAGAAGTCAGGCTTGTGTAATGATTTTCACTTTATTCTCAGTTATCAAGCATGCCCTTTTATGAGTTTTTCCTCCCCTCCTATAGGACTTCCTGATCCATTTGCTAAAGTGGTGGTCGACGGATCTGGCCAATGCCATTCTACAGATACTGTGAAGAATACGCTTGATCCAAAGTGGAATCAGCATTATGACCTGTAGGTGTTAACAGTGGTGTCCAAAGGTTTGAAGCTGATTTTTCTAAAGAGCACAGAATCTCTGAATTCACTAACCTCCAACCCAGGGGTTAAAATGTAGGATAGAGTTTATTAGGGTGAAAAAATATATGCTATTATGCAATGACTCTTCCCGTCTCCCTCAAATCTTAAACCTTTGTTCTTTGCTTTCTGATGAAAATATTTGTGGCACTGTTTACACATCATATAGCATTGTTCAGAGGGATTTATTGTAATGTTTTGATACTGGCCCCTGTATAAAATAAAAGACGACAAACTCAAGGATTTTCCCTTGTATTTATTCTTTTTCCCTTTGTTTAATCTTTCTGTCTGTCTGCAGTGTAACTTGGTGATTTTTTCCTTCAGACTCATGTGCTTTCAGTTTGTTTTCTTGTTCTACTTTTCTTTTTGCTGTTTATCCCCTTTGACTTGCATCATTTTTATGTCCTGAGTGTTACAGCAAAGGTTCCTACACTACTGTGATCATTTTGAGCCCTTTGCTGTAGTGCATTAAGTAACATGACTAATACATGCCATATATGTACAATATTATTCTTTTTCAGTAATCTTAGGGGCAGGATTTTTCATACAATGTAGTGAGATTTTACAGGGTTTATATTTTTACATATATTTATTTGATTTCCTTCCTTTTCCTTTTGTTCTTTTTCACTATCTCCTTAGAGTGACAGCTAGAAAAAGATCATGAACTGTTTGAAAAATTTACCCTCCTTCATCACAGATCCTACCCTGGTTTCATTCGCAAGATCTTCATTCATTCTTTCCCTGTCCCTGTGTTGTGGAAGTGTTTGTACTGGTTAAGGTGCTCCATTATGGATCCATTGCATTAGTAGACAATGGCCTTTTCTATCAGTTTGCAGTTTCACTATATCACACTTGTACTGTGGGGTTGAAAATAAGAAAAACTGATGAAGTCCTGTTTTATACCACTACAGCACATCTACATAGGGGTGTCTATACAAATACAAATATTTCTCTATAGACAGGCATTTCATTTGTGTCACCTCCTGTTTACCGAAGTGTGGAATACTTGTGGCTCCAACCAGTTTCCTGATTCTTCAGCTGGATACTTATGTGAAAGTCTTGGTTTACAGTCACATCAGGACTTTCCACTTCCTTGAATGCCTACGTGCATTCATACTTTAGAATTTGAATTCTTACTTCAGAATTTTTCTCTGCAATATAGAAGACATTTGTATTGGTGATCCACAAAGTGTCTTGATGATTGAATGAAGTAATATTGTTTTGCTGGTAGGTGTATTATTGTTTTATAGCAAAGGACAGTATTTCTGCCAGAAGTTTTTTGAGGTTTTGTAACAGTCAACAGCTATTGTATTGACCCAAATCCAAGACTGACTCAAGTTTAAGACTGCCCTTCCAATAATTAGATTTTATCCATGGAAAATGATAAATTTGTTATAATTTTCCACACATAGAATCTAATTGGTGGAAGCTCATCTTAAATTCACCCATGAGTGCACCTACCCCCAACTGCTATGGCAGGAAAAGTAGCAGCGGGGGGGAAGGGGCCAGACTCCTGTTCCTTGTCCCCATGTACATATTCCTGTCCCCAGCATGCCTGTGTCTGCCTGCTCCCCACTTCCAGCCCCCCCACTTCTCTTCCTTCAGCTTGCCCCCCACCCCTTCTCCCCCATACCTGCACCTTCCTCTCCACTCCCAGCTCCCCTTTGCAGTCTGCCTCCTGCTCCTGCATGCCAGCCCTTTCCCCTCCCCTTCACTCCATGCCCACCCCTTGCTCGCGGTCCGCAGCAACTCTGCTTCTTTGGTGCAGTCAGCAGCCACAGTGGTGGCCCAGGCCCAGCCTGGCCAGAGAGAAGCTGTGGCAGCTCCTGGCTGGGCCATGTTGGGGCTGGGGGAACCAGAGCAAAAGGTAAGGTGGGAGAGGCAGGGGATGGAGACCTGCACAAGCACAAGGGAGGCAGGAGATGGGAGAGCAGGCTGCAGATACCCCCTGCACACACCCTATAGTCTCCCCTGTGCTGCCCCTCCTGGCTGCGTGCCTCCTCTTCCACCAAGTGAACCGTTCTGGCTTGGGGTAGATGGTGCCTCAGCTCTGGCTTCAGCTCTAACCTAGGGCCAAAGCCAGAGCTGAGCTGCTGCCTTCCGTGAGCCAGTACTCAAGAGAAGATGATGCTTTTCCCCCCCTCCCCGACCATGCTGGTTGAGGGGGCAGGGAAACCTCAGTTTGGATTCAAGTAAATATGGTAAAGCTAAGCTCTGCATGTGAAGCCTTATTCTCATTTTATGAATGAAGTGGTCCAACAGCATTTTAAGTAAGGGTGGAGAAAAATGTTACTATGTTTGTATGTTTAAAGAACTTGAAAATGCCTTTGATTTTTTTTTCGTGAGCTTTTAAACCTGTCAAGGTGTTGATTCATGCTAACTAAGTGAATTCTTTACATCTGCAGGATTTTTTTTCCCCAGACATGCTTAGTAGCTGTACTTACTAGGCATTGTATTCAGGAGCACTTGTTTTCCAGGCTACTGTGACAAGTATAGCTGGGGAAATGGGTGCCAGGTGTTGAAATATGTTAAATTGGCAGCAGTGCTCAAGAATTGCATTTTCTTTTACCCTTGTTCTTTTCTTTTTCTTTCCACCCTGAATCCACTTCTTCTTATCTTTTTGGAAATGCCCATCAGCGCACATTAATGAACATCTTTATAGAAACAAAGTGACTAAAGGGGAAAGCAATGAGAAGACAGTTTTGCCAGCACTCTGAATGTTTCCTACAAGCTTATGATAGGAGGAATAACTGGGTAAAACTTGATGGTGTTTATTTCTGTGTCCAAGTTCTGGGGTAAAACTGCCAGCAAACCAAGGAAGACAAGATAAAGCCAATCACAGCTTAGTTTAGGCATTAAGGGTGGGGGCTGCATTGCAGTGGTAAAGCAGTAAGTTTTCATCAGAGCATCTAATGCTTGCCTTTTCTGGGGCAGGGGGAGAGGGAGAGGTGTGGCCTTAACATCTTGCTGTGACAGTATAGTGAAAAATTAATTAAAAAAAAAAAGCAAATTCTTCTTTCTTTCTTTCACATGCTTTATAAGCAAAATGCACTTTCAGCTCATTTTGCTCTGTGCTTTACCTTTACAAAATGGAATGGGGTATGCTTGCAATGGGACACACTAGTCCATATCTTTGAACTAAAGAGAATATTTGCAGTCTAGCTTTTTTATGCTGAACAGAAGTAGTTATTGGGCTCCTGGCAAATTATTGTACTCAACTGGGGAAATTTTATGGTGTCTCTAGTGTAAAACATCTAAAACCAGTTACACATTAAAGGGAAGTCTTAACTTTCCGTAAAGGGTTTTTATCCCTCATTTTCCTTGTTTTGAATTTTCTGTTCCTGTCTCTCCAAACAAATGTTCATGTCCATTTGTTTAGGTTGGCTATAAATTACTCCTTGGACAGAAGCATGCCTTTCCTCCAAAACTAGGATGTATTTTTGTGAGATCTGGAAAAGTTGTCTCCAGGTTTTAATTATGTAACAGACTCTTAAAAGAGATTACATGCTTGTGTTTCTCACCGCTGTGAAGAATCAGCAATCTTAGAAAAAATAACTTGTTTTCAGATCTACTATTATTGTTCTTACATGCATGTATCTTTTTAAGGATATGGTGTCATAGGGGAGACTTTTCTGCCTAAATCCTCTAGTTTGTTTCCCTAAATGATGTAGAATTAAAAAATACTATGTGTAATTAAGGACCAGTGTCCAATTTTATCTCATTCAGTTATTCAAAAGTAGTCCCCTTTTGCTCCCCCTTTTCCATTTAACCCAGCTTCTCTCTTTGTTCCTTTACTCAGTTACCTAATAGCACTAAATCCAATTGTAAGCAACCTCTTTTGTGTTATGAACAGAAATTACCATGTCATAGTTCCTGTTTTTAAATACATAAAACCCAAACTCTATGTTGGAGACATCAGTCTCTAGGAAGTTTTCAAACATACTTTTATTCAGTTCCAGGTTATCTACTCTTGTTAGTTAGAGGTTCCTTAAGTATTCCAACTAATTCCAACTAATTTTTCCATCTTGAGGAGCCTTATATTAATTGCATTTAAGGCTCTGTAGAATACATTAATCTATGTAATATTCAAATGTAGCCTGAATTTTTACTTGAACAAATACCAGGTTCTGGTTCATCAATCCAAAGCAAAATGTCAAAATAAGTAATACATTCTTTTGTAAAAAAGCTAGAAGAATATCATAGTAAGACTAGTAAGTAGCCTACTGCCAAAGACCAATGATTAAACCATGTAATCTATGAGGATTATTTGCTTTACTGTCCCTTTCTGAAAGTAATTGTATAGTGGAATTTAAAGGCATCACACTGTTTACCCTAGCAACATGCCATTGCATGGGAACGTTAGTCTCTGACTTACGACACTTGCGCTGTTACAGGAAACAGCATCCATGCCAAGGATAACAGATGGTGTCTCAATGGCAAAATGCCTACTTGGTTTCTTCTGTGGCCACAGAGTATTGGAAATCACCCAGAGGAAGGTTCAAATATGAAGAAATTTTAGAACTCATATAATTAAACACAGCACTTCATATTCTTTCTACTGTAAAGTATTTTGTGCCTTTGAGGTTGGAAGGTTTTTTTTGTTGGGTTTTTTTTTTTTTAATAGTTGTAATAGGCAATATGCAGTAAAGTTCTCTTGGCTACATCATTTCTGTTGAATGCCAAGTTTGGGACTTGTCATATAACAGATTAACACTTGCAGTCAGCCTTTTAATGATAATACATTGGAGGGTTTAGTAAGATGGATCTGTTGTGATGTATTTGTGGAATAATGTTTGAATTAGATTGCCAGTTCTGAGAGACCTTGCATTCCATAAGCCTGATTCAGCTCAGTAGATATCTAGTTCCTGTCTTGGACTTTTTTCCAGGACTTCTGCACTATGGTAGGAAACATTATTTCTTCCCCCTGCTCCTCCCTTTTTGCTGTATGTGGCCCCTAATTCAGATTAAAATGTGACAGGAAAGAGTTGAATTTGTTGGAGGTTTTGCTTTCTCAATCAGCTGGGTGTGCGTCAGGAAATATCTGGGAATCCTTCCAGAAAGAAATTGCCAAATACATGCTGTCTGGAGGCAGTTTAATATCAGTAGAATATCATGCTTGTCCTGGTAGTGTTCCCCTTTCTTCCTTATTTTTCACTGTTTTTGTTGTTGTTTTCCTTATTGCTCACGCCTTTTCCTGAAGTTTGAATAATTATACTTAGTACTGCTGCTATGCTTTTCCCATTAAAAGCACTAAAAACTGTATCTAAGCCTAGCACCATGCCCATGATGTATTCTCATGTTTTACAAATGGGAAAATGGAGGCAGAAAGTGAATGACTTGTCCAGAGATGCAAAAGGAATGTGTGTTGGAGAATGAACTAGAAATTGGGAATTCCTGGCTTTCAGTCCTGAACTCCTACCTCTTGATGTTGAATTTCTCTGCTGTTTTGGGCAGGAGTGCTGCTGGGCTGCGATCACAGAGGTGTGCTGTTGTTTTTTGTTTTGTAATTTTTTTTTAAGTTAGGGAAGATTCCCCTCCCACTCACTTTGTTCTCTCCCAGGTGTGGCTCAGGCATCACGGGAGTAGAAAAGTCACTTGACATCAACACTTTCTAGATGGATAGACTCTGAAGGAAATGGTTCCTAGATGTGGGTAGACCACTTCAGATAAAATAACAGTTGAACTCTTTGCCTAAAACTTGATTCAAACTTCAGACAGTAATTCAAGTATTGACCTACCTCATTTTGTTAAGAATAGCCTGTTTTCAGAAGATTTCACAAGATCATATTCTCACGTGAGAAACCTATTTTTTTCAGACGTGGGCAATACAGATAGATTAGTTTTAGTACCCAGAAGTTGGCATGTGCATCCAAACTGAGCTTTTTGAGGTTTCTCCTTCTCTAGTACTATTCATCTGATTTGTACTGACAGATTAGAGGCAAAGGTAGGTATTGAGTGTGGGTGACAATGGAGGTGGGAAAAGTTCTTTAACTGCTTTGCTTTTAGATTTGGAATAACTTTTCTAAGTAACAAAATTCCCAGGTAGGCTTTGTCTTTCAAAAAAAAAAAAAAAAAAAGTGGAACAAATGCAACTTATTCCAGCAGTGGACTTGCTCCTGCCTTCAGTCTTTAAAGGCCATCATAATATTTTGTATCTGAAATTAGTTACTATTCATTTCCCAACAGATCCACTCGTGCTTGTAAGAAGTGTTTTTCCAAAGGAGGACAAACAATCTTTTGTCAATAACAATAATTTGCTTTGTTTCCTTCACTTAAATGTTTTCTAGAACTAGATTTCCTGGCCCAAAAGTTCAAAGTTAAAAATGTCATTTTTAATATACAAACTCTCACCTGCCTGCTACAGAAGTTGTAATAGTGTCTCAGTTATGAAAACGTTGTAGGTAGAGTGGGGGCATTAAGCAACTAAACATTTCAGGATTTGATCAACTGTCCTACATGCTGTTCAAACAGCTCTTGTTAAACTTTATGTAAGAATGTCATTCTATAACTGTCTTTTTAAAAAACATGGAAGTACAAAGTTAGTTGTAATAATTCTTATTTCTCATGTGCTTACTTTGGTTCATTAAGCTTTTAAAAACAAAAATAACACTGTAATCTTCAGTTTCTGCTGTCCTCCCTTCCAATTTTTTTCTTGTGGTTTTTTTTCTCCACCAATTCAGTCTTTAAATTAGCATTGTCAAGGTTGATAGGCCAAAAATCTGACCTCCCTTTAAGAGTTGCATTATCAATTTAATATTTTGCTAACAACATCACTGTGTGGTGTGGTTTATATTTTAATTTCTTTATTCTGTCTGTCTGTCTTTCAAATGGTACCCTCAGTTGAAACCTAATACAACAAAACAAGGCTTGGTTTTTGTTGTGTGTGCATGTTGTTTTTCTCTCCACGCTTACAGGCATGCACCCACAGTAACGCTC
>NW_005841879.1:2927326-2944408 GCF_000455745.1 Alligator sinensis
GCTCTGCTTGTCTGCTCTGTTCTTGTATGCAGGCAGTAAAGTGATATCGCCCTGAATCCTGCACTCTGAAGGCCTGCATACAAGAAAGAAGCAGGGGGAAAGCGTTATGTGAGCACAGATGCACTTTAAAACTCAGCAGGTAGGTCTAATTTTTGGTCTAGCAGCCTTGACAGTATCATTTTTAACTTACGGAAAAACTGCATTGAAGTATTTTAGCAATAAGAAGGTTAATGTAAACTAGGGACTGGGGTAGGAAGTAGTTTTTGATAGTAGTACCTAGATGGCTGGATTGATTGATTGATTTTTAGCTTTTGTTCAAAAGAAGTGTTATGCTGCATAATGCCAGAATCTGAGAGTTAGGAATGGAGGATTTTTAAGTACTTTTCAAGATCACGACCATATTGTTTTAAACTTGTATGTTCTAAGATAAAAAACAAAACTAAGCAATCAGTGTTGAAGTCCAATAAAAGAAATCACCCACAAAGAATTCTTGCCTCACGTATTTCCTGGGCTATCACAGCTACAACAGTACTAACTGTAGACAAATTTTGGGGGTTCATAGTATGCTACTGTGATACCCAACAGCTCATTTAAGTGTATCCCAACCATACAGTTGGTCCAATAAAAGTATCACCCACAAAAATTCTTACTTCTACACAAGTAGATACCATTCATTTTTCCTAGACAGTGTTGGCAGTAGTTTGATATACCCCCAATGCTTTTAAATACTCTTTTGAAATAACTTCATATAAAAATGGGTTTGCAAATAATAGACTTAAACAAATCTTTTACAATATTATAATCCAGTAAATTCCGGTTTTCTAAGTTTGAGTAGTATACATCTGCATTTCTCAAAGCATGCAACGAAGTATATTTGTAGCTATATGGATATTGTGTGATGATTCACATTGCACGGTGAGGGCATCCAGTGTGTCTGAACTGAGGTACTGTATCATCTTTGTTTAGAGATTCAGAAATGAGTCTAAAATAGCACAATTTACATGATGGTCTGGGCATTCGTGTATTTTGTGACGCTAGCTTATTTCCCTGAAGACTCTCTAATTTACCAATGTGTAACTAACATAGTTTCATAGTTTCATAGTTTCAGGGTCGGAAGGGACCTAATAGATCTTCTAGCCCGCCCCCCCGCCAGGGCGGGAGAACAACCCAAAAACACAAACAAAACCACTCACCCTAAAAACAAAAACGGGACTCAAATGAGTCCAGCCAGGTAAGTATCCAGCCTCTTCTTAAAGATCCCCAGGGTAGGGGCCAGCACCACCTCCCTTGGAAGTTGGTTCCAGCTCCTAGCCGCCCTAACTGTGAAGTAGTTTTTTCGGATGTCCAATCTGTACCTCCTCTCCATCAACTTGTGCCCATTACTCCTTGTTATGCCAGCAGGGGCTAGGGGAAACAGCGTCTCCCCCAAACCCTTCTGGTTCCCCCTAGTGAGTTTATAGACGGTCACCAGGTCCCCCCTCAGCCTTCTCTTGTGGAGGCTGAATAGGTTCAAGTCCCGCAGTCTCTCACTGTAGGGTCTGCCCTGTTGTCCCCGGATCATGCGGGTGGCCCTCCTCTGGACCCTCTCCATGTTGTCCACATCCCTCCTGAAATGGGGCGCACAGAACTGGACACAATACTCCAGCTGCGGCCTGACCAGCGTCGCATAGAGGGGGAGGATCACCTCCCTGGCTCTACTCGAGATGCACCTGTGGATGCACGACAAGGTCCGGTTAGCCCTGCCAACCATGACCTCGCATTGTCGGCCCATGTTCATCTTGGAGTCAATAATGACACCAAGATCCCTTTCCGCCTCCGTGCTCTCAAGTAGGGAGCTCCCCATCGTATAAGTGTGCTGCTGGTTCCTACTACCCAAGTGCAGCACCCTGCACTTGTCCGTATTGAAACGCATCCTGTTCCTGTCTGCCCACCCCTGTAACCTATCCAGATCCTTCTGCAATCTCTCTCTCCCTGCTAGCGTGCTCACCTCCCCCCAAATTTTGGTGTCATCAGCGAATTTAAACAGGTTGCTCTCCACCCCAACATCAAGATCGCTGATGAAGAAATTGAACAGCGCAGGCCCCAGGACCGAGCCCTGGGGGACTCCACTACCCACCTCCCCCCAAGTCGAATATGATCCATCCACCACCACCCTCTGAGTGCGACCCTTCAGCCAATCTGCAATCCATCTGACCGTGTAGGCATCTATGCCACAGTCGCCTAGTTTACTAATTAGGATGGGGTGAGAGACGGTGTCAAAGGCCTTGCTGAAGTCCAGAAAGACTACATCCACCGCGACACCTGCATCCATGGCCTTTGTGACCTGATCATAAAAGGCAATCAGGTTGGTCTGACATGATCTCCCCCTAATAAATCCATGCTGATTGCCCCTGAGCATCATCTCGGATGCCGGCCCATCACAAATGTGCTCCTTGATGATCTTCTCAAAGAGCTTCCCCAGGATTGAGGTAAGACTGACGGGCCTATAATTGCCCGGGTCCTCCCTTTTCCCTTTTTTGAAGATGGGGACCACATTAGCTACCTTCCAATCGTCTGGCACCTGGCCCAAGCACCACGATCGCTCGTAGAGCCGTGCCAGGGGCCCTGCAATAACCCCAGCCAGCTCCCTCAGCACCCTGGGGTGGAGAGCATCCGGACCCGCTGACTTGAACGCGTCCAGCCCCTCCAGAAGCTCTCTAACCCGGTCCTCCCCAACCTGAGGTCTGAAGGCGATCCCCTCGCGTCCGGCTTCTATCACAGCAGGGAAGTCCCGGTCCCTGCACAAGAAAACGGAGGTGAAGAATTGGTTAAAGAGGTCCGCTTTATCCTCTGACGCAACCACCAGATTGCCCCGCATATCCTGCAGGGGCCCCACATTACCCGGCGCCTTCTTCATCCTCCCAATATATTTGAAAAAGGACTTTTTGTTATCCTTAATCCTGGACGCTAATCCGAGCTCTATCTCCGCCTTGGCCTTCCTAACAGCCCGCCTGCAGGCCCGAGCAGAGGAGGTATACTCCTCTTTGGAGATTACACCCCCCTTCCACCGGGCGTACGCCACCCTTTTGGCAAGCAGGCATTCCCGGACACCCTTGGTGAGCCAGGGGGGCTTTTGGACACTCCTGCCCGCCTTGCTTCTTGTCGGGATGGACACCCCTTGGGCCCTGAGTATCGTTTCCTTAAGGAACGACCACTCCTCTTGGACGCTGAGTTCCTCTGCCCTCAAGGACCCCAGTTCCTCTCCCACTAATCTCCTCATCTCACTGAAGTTGGCCCTCCTGAAGTCTAGGGCCACCACCTTGCTGCGGGCCCTTGACACTCTACGCTGGATGGTGAATTCCAGCACGCGATGATCACTATTGCCCAGGTGGTCAAGTAACATCACCCACCAAAGGACCTCTGAAGTGGAATAACTTTAATTCCAAGGAACTGGAGAGGCAGAATTGAAAGGAAGCAACTAGTATGAGGTTGTAAAAGGATACAAGTAAACATTATGATCTTTTTTTCTGGCATCTCAGTTATTAACTGAGCACCCACTACTGCTAAAGCAAACACGCTTAACTGTATGTATGTGAGTAGTTCATTATTTTTATGGGACTATGCACATGCACAAAGTTAAGCATGTACATAACTGTTTGAAAGGTTGTGGCTTTGGGGTCTGGTCTGAATGCCACCAAAATCAATGGCAGTCTTTCAAACCACCTTTAATAGACTTTGAATCAAACCTTTAGGCCTGAAGACAGTGATACTGCTCTGATGAATAAAGGTGAACACATCTAGAACTGATGGTAGGATCCAGGATTGTAAACTCCTTTATATCCGGCTAAAAACCCTCACTGAAGCATAACATGAGTATCCTCTCTGATGTTGATCTGCTATCTCTTGCTACTGGCAAATGTTAACCTTTGTCTATGGAAATATTTTTAAAGATTAAAAAGCACTGCATACTGTAGCATCCTAAAAATATGCAGCAAACTATCTGTAATGCTACTTTATTTTTTTCCTGTTTCAGATACATTGGGAAGTCTGATTCAATAACAATCAGTGTATGGAACCACAAGAAAATCCATAAAAAACAGGGAGCTGGTTTTCTGGGTTGTGTAAGACTCCTTTCAAATGCAATCAACCGCCTTAAAGACACTGGTTGTAAGTAAACCTAAGTATTACCATTTCCTTTGTTTTGAAGCAAAATTTATGTGAAGAGTTTTAAAAAATAATAAGCTACAGTTCTGCTTGTGTGGTATCTTTATTTTGAACTTTTAAAGACTTGTATTTACAGCTGGGAATACAAGGGATGCTTGACCCAGCAGATAGGAGTGATTTTTTTAGCCTTTACCATTTCCTGCCCACGTTATAACAGAGTTTCAGAGCTTGACCTCATCTAGTGATAAGGCAAGGAGAGGTGGTGATGACCTCAACAGATTTATAACGTATGACTTAGGTTTATCATCTTTATGGACTTCTTGAACTTTGACTGTTTAATGAAAAAAAATTGGTTCTTTTCAAACCTTGAATGATTTGACTGAACCCTTTATCTAGTCATATACTCTGTACTTTGATCTATTACTTGAATATGCACTAGGTGCTCTCAGAGTTGTTTGCCTTATTTTAACTATTGCCTTATGGTCTGTAAACATTTGATATAATAAGTCTTAACTATTCCATGTTTCCCAATGGAAAAGGGAAACAAATTGACTTTCATGGTTCATTTGACACAGTTTCCTCTCATAACCATTTCTGTGAATTAATGGTATGTTTATATATATTATTTCCCAGTGGGACAAGGGCACAAGTAGAGAGAGTTTCCGTGCTGGAAATGCTTATAATAATGCATTTCAGATGAGGCCATTCTGAAGGTTCATCTTGAATCCTAAGTCTTCGTTTCGTGGCTCTGTTGCATCAGTCTAGTTGCTGACTGCCCAAACTAAACTTATTACAGTTTATATGAAATTGCAAAGGAAGACAAGAGCTACTTCTGGCCTTTGTTAGCCTCAAAACTCTGAATCTTTTCAGAATTGTAGTCTTTTGGATTCCAAACGTTTACATTGTTTGTTCAATAAATTATACTATAAGGAAGCGACTAACGGAGACCTTTAACTTAAAGTTTCAAATCTTACGTTTAGAATTAATGTTCCTTCAGTTTCTCTATTTATAATTTGTGACGAAATGCTGAACAGTGTATAAAGGACTTCAGTAGTAGTGTGAATTTATCATTTTAAGAAAATGTTAATTAAAAGATGTAAGATGGCTTTTCCTTATGTTAATTTCAGTGGAGGCCACTGAAACTGGTAAGACGACATAAAGCCTAGTTAGCTTTTCACAAAGCTTGATGAAGCACTTTCGACTTAAAGAAAAACAAACAAAAAATAATCTGGATTCCTGAACATGAAGCAGGAACGAAGTTCTAACTTCTAAATGGTTGTAGGTTGGTCAGTAGTTCAGTGCATAGAATTTTGCTTAATTGCATGGACCTGGTACTGTCTAGTATAAGGGCGTGCTCATTTGATTGATGGTCCAGGTTAGCTATGTCTATGTTAATATTGCTATCTTGCAGTAGTATAGATGGCATGGTGACAGTGAGTTATGATAGTATTTGCTACTCACAAAAGAAAAGATACCAAGTTACTTGCAGCATTGTGCAACAAATCTGGGCTTTCTGAGTACAATCTCTTATGTATGCAAGGAGATATTAGGTAGAAAGTAAGAAGTTGGGGAGGAGAGGACTTCATGAAGTTGAGGAAGAAATATTTAAAAACATAATAGTATTTTTTGTAAATTTTTTTTTCACTTGTTGATGCATGAAAATAGAATGTGTTGCCTCAAACCACTTGATCTTCTTTTCTCTCTGAGTTCCAATGATCGTAAATTAGGCCAAATCCTGCTCCTGCAGTACCTTAGAGTACTCTTTGAAAGCAGAAAATATTCTGCATGTAACGCAAGATGTTTTCTCATTTTCTAGATCAAAGGTTGGATCTATGCAAACTTGGGCCAAATGACAATGATACGGTTAGAGGGCAGATAGTAGGTAAGTGAAGATTTATTTAGTTCATTTGAAATAATCTTCTAGATTGTTGTTTTTGGATTTGAAGAATAATGCTTTTAAATTTGATACCGCATACAAAACATGCTTTGCATAACCAACCAGAGAATACACAGAGTTACTTTGCTTTATTTGGGTCTTGCTACTTTTCTTTTGCTTCTGATGTGAGGCAAACACAATATTTCTTAAATAACCCACATTTTATGAAAAGAAAACTGTCTTCAGTGTTGTTATGAAGGAGGCTAGAGATGAGCTCTGGTGTAACTTTGTTTTATACTTTGATGTGGTTAAAGTTTCCTTTTGCTTAACTTGTCTTACACTTATCCTAGCAGCTATGCTGCGTGACTGGTCCTTGGTTCCTAAAGCCTTTCTTTTGTTTTTTTAACATGCTCATTGTATCAGATTTGTTGAAAAATAAGCAACCAGAGACACATGGGGAGAATTTCTCCTTTTGCTGGGCTCTGATGTAACTGCATCTGATCATTGCAAAGGGTAGTTCTGTGTATATCAGTCACCACAGTGTGGATGGGTATGAGAAGGTCTGTATCCTTGTGGGGGCAGTTGCAGTCTATGAATATTTCAAAGATTAGAAAAAGGATTTGGCCACAGCATTCACCTCCTGGTCAGGAAACCTCCACGTTGCACACCTGATTCACCTAGCTGGGGAAACCTATCAGTAGGTGAAGGAGCCAGAAAGCAAAAGGAAACCTTGAATTTTTTCTTTAATTCTCCTCAAAATTCTCCAACCACTTGTATGACCATGTTATGTCTGCTGAGTTTTACTTGGCTGCAGTGCTTCCAATCTGCAGGCTTTGTGAAGTAGCAAGATAGCATTAAAACGGGTTGTGTAATTGGATCAGATGGTGATAGAATCATTGGTATCATTAGCGTGTTACTGATGCTTTCATCCATGTTAACATATCAGTTTTCTGAGCAATAAGAGGTCAAACAGACACTTGTAGCAACTCCTTTCAGTGTGCTGATCGAGTATCCATGGTTACCAGCTGAAAAGGTATGTTAGTACTGCTTTTAAATAGTGTTCAGCTCTTCCCTGAGAGAACCACAGCATTTGGACCTTGGCAATATCAGTACGTTGTGTTTTGATATATTATTTTGAATAAGCTCTTACTTGAGCCACTGTTATCTCTAATTTGGATTACTCAGTGGGTTTGCAGAAACTCCTACCTTTCTTTTGTTGAAGATTGCTCTTGTTAATGTCCTTAATTTTTTTATCAGTCTCATGAATGCAGTTTTGTGAATGAGTGAGTCTGAGAAAATTAGGTGATCCTAAATATGGTTGCTGGACAGTGGAGAGAAGAAGGGTCTTAATTTAAAATAAACTGGTTGAAATGCAGAAATTGGATTAGATTTGTAAGGGGTGAAGTGGCCTGGATTAATTGATAGAAACCAAGCACACCTCCAAGTGGGGCAGTGAGCAAGAGGGAATCTGTGCCTTCGGTTACCCAAGTGGGGGAGAGAAGGGTGTTACTTCTGGGCAGTGAATACAGAGTCCCTGACGTGTCTCAATCTGGTAGCTCTGTTTTGTGCCATCACTTTATTTCTGATGTTGCATTACAGATAAAATGTTATAAAATGAAGCCTTGCAAAATGTTCATCCTCTGATAAGCAGAGAGGAAGTAGTTGTTTTTGTTTAGTTCAGTTTGGTCTGTTTGTATTGCTTGCCAAACCTCCCTTATGGGCAGCAAGTTGAACTTGCAACATGTATGTTTGCAAACCAGGATAAATCAAGCATTCTGTCTCTAAAGAATTTAAAGGTGTCTGTCTCCCTAATCATAACCATTTTGTAATTTTAATACTCATTAAAAGTTCAGCAGTAATAATGCTGTCTAGAAAGGTGATAATGCAAGCAGGTGCCACCTGAGCTATGTAGCTCAGACCATGTCCTACTATCCTGAACTTCAAGATGCTTTTGGCTGAGAATTTGGTGTTGGTCCTGGTGAAGTTGCCAATTGTGATGCATTGTTTTGTAGTTTTGTGATATGAACAGAAATTCATTTTGAGCAGATTAAAATCCTTAAACCTATTTTCACTTTAGTTATGAATGGGATATGAGCTCAGAAGTCTGGAAGTACTTTTAGGCCACACATTAAGCAGAAAATTCCAATTTAAAAATTCCAGTTTATAATTATAAGAACAACAGTTTTCCACAAAACATGTGATTTCATAATTGCAGTGCAAAAACTTAATGCAGAAAACCAGTGCTTTAAACTGTTTGACTGCAGCCAGTTATACAGTTTTAGTGTGTTTATAAGTGTCTACTGACATAAATCCTGGGTTCTGATAAATGATTCACAATAAAGACTTAAACATTTAATTTTTTTACTCTTCTCTCATATTTGAGTTTAGTTTACTTTGATCCATAATTGACATTGAGTCTAGTGCTTCCAATATTTACACTGCCTGTTTTTGTGCGAGTCTCTTGTGGTGGATTTTGCCACACAATCCAACAGTTACTAGAAGGTATCTAAACCTTAGTAGAAACATTGTGTTTTAGGATGCTTAACAGAACAGTCTCCTGGGTTTTTCCAGGTTCTATTAGAAGTCTGAAACTGATATTGCACCATCCTACTTGCTGTCCTTGCTACTCTGCATGAGGATACATCTCCTTGAGTGTTCCCAGACCAGCTGTACAGTTTTACACTTTGTTGTAGTCTGCCTTGCATAGGAAAGATGAGTTATGGCTTCAGGAGTAGCTTCTTTTTCCTACCTTACCTTATGCTTATACCCTTGAAAGTCAGCTTTTTTCAAAGAAGTGCACAGAGAATTATCTGTGGGAATCATACGTTGACCCTTCATAACTTTATTGGAACTATAGGGAGGAAAAATATTTGGAAAATGGTTCAATTTAGTCTTCCTCTTAGTTGTACCATTCCCTCCCAAACTTAACTGTGATTTCTGGTTCCACTGCAGTATCTTTAATTACCTTGTTTTATTTTTAATAGTCAGTCTTCAGTCCAGAGACCGAATAGGCACAGGAGGACAAGTCGTGGATTGTAGTCGTTTATTTGATAATGATTTACCAGATGGGTAAGCAAACACCACTATGATGTAAATACATAAAATACAGCACATGCAGCAAGTAGAATTATTTTAGCTTGAATTTTTGTAGTAATGAGTAGTCAGTGGGAGAACAGACTGATTTTTGTCTCTTCAGATTCATGTGTAAAGCAACAAGAGTATTTAATTGGGGAGCTTGGAGGTATACCAGACACTGACTTAGCTTCAGAATGTTGCTTAGACTGGGTGTTAATAGCATGAGTTTAGCCTTTGTCTGTTTTTGAGGGGGAATGGTAAATGCATGCAAACTCTCCAAAAATGAAAGACAGAGCTGGGCAACTTTGAATTACAGAACACAGTTCCTTGCAGGAATACAACAAAAATCTGCTGTAAATGTTGCCACATAATCTACTAATCAATAGTACCTGTGTAATAAAAGTATACTTTGTCCCCTTTAAATTATGATAAAGAAAAGAGCATTGTACAAGTTAATGGAGACTTTCTTGCTGTACTTACCTGGCAGAGGCTGGGTTTAGGATTCTTGTTCCCCATTGAGAGTTGATGACATCATTAACACCTAAAACAGTTTGGGGAGCTTGGAAAAATGCTCTGTTTTAGATCCTTCTGCTGTCATCAACCTTTGCAGAGAAAAGACAGATCCTTGAATGTGATTCTTGGCAGGTAATGACAGGAGGAAGTGATTTTTTTTTTTATTTTTTTTTCCCCAAATATTTCACCTTTAAATGATCTCTTAAGTCCTCAACAGCATTCTGTTGTTGATTTGGAGTCTGACAACGTGAAGAGAATTCTTAAAGCTGTATAATTAACTTTTAAGCCTTTCCTATCTAAATACTACTTAATTAAATGCATCAGTGCAAGCTACCTGCAAGTGAAAGGGGAAAAAAATGGTGGATAGTGGAAAAACAAAGTCCTGTGATTTAAGGATAACAAGTAGAGGAAAGTAGTTCGTACCAGATCCTGTATATGTTGTCTTAGCTAACAGAAGTTTAGTAGCTCCAGCAAGTTTCTAGTTCTTCGTCTTAACTTGACCGGTTGTGTTAAATCATTAGTTCAACAAAATTTTAAGGAATGTAGTTCATAAGAAAAGTTGGAGGGGATTATCTTGTGGCCAGAGCTGTTGGGGAAACAGTCTTCCTGCCCTGAAAACTTTGAGATTGAATTAATTTTTCCTCTCTTCATTGCAATGAAACTGAAAACTTTTCAAGCTTTCTAAAACCAATGAGACCATGCAGAGAAGAGCCAATCACTACGTGTTAAGTCAGGGCTGGGCAAAATATGGCCCACGGGCCAGATGCATCATGCTAGGCCATTCTATCTGGCCCGTGGGGCCCCTAAAAATTTAGAAAATGGATATTTATCTGCCCCTGGCTGCCTGTCATGCAGCCCTCGATGGCTTGCCGAAACTCAGTAAGTGGCCCTCTGCCCGGAATAATTGCCCACCCCTATTGTAAGTGCACTCCATGGTTGCGAGACATCATTTTCAAGGCTTTGCTTTACCATTCTCTCACTCCAGATGAGTGGTTCTCTAACACGGGGCTGTCCAACTGGCAGCCTGCAGGCACTGTCCGTGAGGTGCACAAGGGGTTAAGTTGCAGCCCCCTGGGTGCTACTGCCTTTATAGCTCAGGCTGCAACACTCTAGGCTCCCCCTCCCTCCTTCCGGTTTCACTGCCTGTCCTTGCCCCGGCGGTGGGGCAGTGCAGTGAGGCATAGCCGGGGAGGGAGGGGATGCCTGGATGTAGGTACAGTATGTGGGGTTTGCTCCGGGTGTGGCCTGGAAGGCCCATAGCTTGCCCTGGTGTGGCCTGCAGGTGTGTGGCTTGTGGACCTTCAGCCCCTGGTGGCTTATGGGTTGGACAGTCCTGTTCTAAAGGTCTGTTGGCTATACCAGGAGAAGGAGTGTCAGTGTCTCTCTTCTCTCCCTCTCTGACACTCATCCACACACACCCACACTTCAGAATTGTACTTTAGACTATGGAAATCTGTTTCCTACTGAAAGCTTCATTAAAATGGTATGCTTCCTCAGAGAATTTCAACCAGCTGGTATTTTTCATTGCAATTCCTGACCAATTCTGTTTGCAACTAGATTCAGCTATGAAAGCATGAGTGACATTTTCATACTTAATATGAGTGACAGTAATGTAAAATCTGTCTCCAGGTTTTCATTTGTAATACAAGAACATAGGTTTGTCAACGTGTCATATACAGTAGAAATGATAGCAAAACAGTTGTTTATGAGCATTAGCCAAAATATATAAAGCTGAGTGTCCTGTCAAACAGTGCATCATTAAACTTTTCTTAATAACATTATTTAGACTTAATTTCAATTTGAGTAGTTGAAGCACAACACTGTTAATGATTTATTTGGTTTCAAGAAAAAAGCATTTTATATTAATTCTGAGAATTGAACTTTCACTGTTTCCTGCTACCCTGTTTGGCTCACATATTTCATAATAGTTAAATGTCTTCCTGGGCTGGCATTTGTATGGAAAACATTTTGTGCCCTGGTTTCCTGGAAATACCACTCACTGGCTTATCTCTCAATGTCTGAATTCTAGCTGGGAGGAGCGGAGAACTGCCTCTGGAAGGATCCAGTATTTAAACCACATCACACGAACAACTCAGTGGGAACGGCCGACACGGTAAGAAATCCGTGTTACCTGCTTTGCAATTAAAATAGTGAAATCCATGGATTAACGTCACAAAAAATCAGGCCTCAGGTATTTCAGACTCTGCTCACCTCACCTCACTTTCCTCCCCTGATAATAGTAATTTTGACTGGATTTCATGGTACTGATTTTACATCATTGTTTTCTGGTGGATTGACTATAGTGGAGCTCTGTAAGCACTGGCAAGATGGATTTGGAGGAAAAGGGACTCTGAGCAGTTGACAGACTACCTGATGCTATAACAGCATGGTCAAAACTCTTTAAGCCACTTGCTAGAAAAATGTAGCAAAAGCGTTTTTGGTTTTTTTTAAATCAGTACCATCAGCTTTGCCTATAACATCAGTCATGTGTCAACAGATGTTTCCTTAAACCCAAATAGATCTTTGTATTAGCCAAGGAAGAAGTCTCTGTGCCTCTCTCCTTGACGTTTCTACAGGCTTCCCTCTGAACCCTCCTAAGCTTTTTGTCCTTTGGAAAATCCATTGTCCATATAGAATAAATGCATTTTAAATAAACTGTGTTGTTATATTTTCAGTTCTTTTATATGCTTTTGTTTATCGAGTGATTGAAAATACTGGCCTTTGTAAGTTTTATTTAACTTTTTAAGACATGGAAAACAGGCAAAATATGACCCTAGTTGTGGTCCTTTTACCCATATAGATCCCTGTTGACTTGACTTGAAATTTGGGTGTAGGATCAGTGTGAGAACCCATAAGACTTATGACTTCCTCAACCATCCAGACCACTAGAATTAACTATTTCTACATTACTTATCCCACTTACGCTGTCCTTATCTGATATCTATTTCAAGAGTCTGACAGACAGGTCTTGTTGAGTACTCTTAAATTCAAGGTACTTGGATTATATTAGACTAGGGGGCAAAGTTCAAATTGCCAACCTCTTACCAAAAATACTTTAAAAAACAAGGTGCTGATAAAGTGGAGCCATTAATTCAAATACTTTACATGGTCGTGACTGCTGCACCATCACACACAGGACCACAGTTTCTAAAGTAAGCAAAGCTCATACCAATTAAAGTTAAAGCAAACATCCTGAATTGCATCTGGAAGTTCGTTGACAGCCAAGGCTGATCACAGCACAGATGCACTGCACGTCCCTCAAGAAGCACCACAGAGTGAGTGGACTGCTATATTCTGCACCACCTGAAGTTTCCAAACGGTCTTTAGATGAAGCTTTCATAGAGCACTTTGCATAATTCAGTCCTGAGAAGCCAAATACACAAAACATAGCAAGGTTGACATTAGAGAGAGATGTATAGATGTGTCACTAAGATCATCTGGAAGAGGTATGTGTAAGTGGACATTTTGCACATTTCTGTGAAATTATAACTTGAATGTATGTGAGTGTTACAAGCACTTTTTAACTATTGTTGCTTTTATCTCTTACATAATTTAAACCTATCAAGCAACAACTTAGAATAAACATAGTGGTTGAGGAAAATAACGTTCTTTGATAGAAAAGGCAAGTAACCTTCTTTTGCTCTCTCTTTTTAAACAGACCAGCATCTGAATATTCCAGTCCAGGCAGACCTCTGAGCTGCTTTGTAGATGAGAACACACCAATTACAGGGACAAATGGTGCAACATGTGGGCAGTCAGCAGATCCCAGACTAGCAGAGAGAAGAGTCAGGTCTCAAAGGCACAGGAATTACATGAGCCGAACACACTTACATACTCCTCCTGACTTGCCTGAAGGATATGGTGAGTTGAAATATGATTATTCTATACCTTTTCCAAGAAGTTTGGTAGATGAGGTTCTCTGTTCTTCTAATTTTTTTAACATTTTTTCCTCTAATTTATGTATCTGATTAAAATACTGATGATCCCTGATTGCAGGTTTAATGGAAAATCCTAAATTGAAGATGGGGTGTACTTGGTAGCCGTGTTGGTCTGAGACAAAAAGACATACATTGAAGATTGCATTTGAGATTACTGTATAGTCTTTCTGTGAACTAGTCCGGCACTTTTCCCTTTGCTTAATTCTCTGCACAGTCTAGTAGTATATAACTAATAACAAGAGGTTCTTCTTCCCTGTCTTTTTTCCCAACCAGATAAAGAAATATGCCAGATAGACACCACTAGTGAACTGTAGACAAAAACAATAACTACCACTGGAGCTGTTAAACTTTGTCTTGGTATTCTCAGGCTATTTTTTCTCAATAAGAAAATGACTGAACATTGATAATTAATCAGTGATACTCATTTGCAGTTGAAGAAACATGTAGCACAATAATCAAATAAGGACACTTAAGTCTGTTTTGTAGTTGCATTAAATGAAGAACTTGATTGTGATGCATTACCTTAGCTTTTTAAATATCAAACTGAATTTCAATTAAAAGCATAATTGTGGTTGCTTACCTCCCCTATTCAAATGAACATTGTAAGATTGGGGCTTAGAAAAGGAGGAAGAACTCTGAAAAATAAGAAGAGAAACCAGAGAAAGTTGAGAATACCCTGAATGGCACATTGTGATTAGGGCAGTGCATCATAAATAAAAAAAGCTGATTGACACCATTACAGTTAGATGCAAATACAAGTCTCTAACAGTGCTGGAAGGTGATGACACCAAAGCTTATTAGAATTGGGCTTCTGTGGATAGTGAGGATGATGCAAAAAGTTCTCTGTCTGTTGGCAGGTAGGCATGGCTTGGCTGTTCATTGCCTACTATTCCGTATGAGCATTGGGACATGCTGTCAACCAGGGATGATGATGATTATTCCTACCTCACGTAGCATTTTTCATTTAAGTGATTTACAGAGGAGATAAGAATCAGTTTCCCCAGTTTAGAGATGAGGTAACTAGAGCAGAGAGAGCAAAGTGACTTGCCCCAGGTCACCCAACAGAGCCAAGAACATAACACAGGAATCCTGAACCACAGTCCTGTGTGCTCCATCCACTAGGCCTTATTACAAGAAACAGTTTTTAAAATGGTCTTGTTAGTCTTCAACAATTGAATGAAATCTGATCCATGTGGTTATAGTAGTTCACAGTTGTAACATTTAGCCACCCATTGGATTCCTGGTCACAATAATAGCTGTAAAATACTGGAATACAGAGAACTGTAATTTCATTAAACATCTAATCTATTTTTTAAGGTAGTTTTACAGCTGATGTGGTGTTCCACACTGTTAGCTGGCATTATGAAAATACCTATGTCATGGATAATGACTAGATATCTGGGTTAAGGACATCTAACTGTACTTTTAAGGAAAGTATAATATTTTAAAATAAATATGGACTATTTAATAGATGCCTTGAATTCTTGCTGTCTATGTAAGACTGCATTCTTGCTGAATATTGTGTCCAGACTATCTTTTTTGCAACTAGAATCTTTCCAGTGTACTGCTGTGGGAATATTTAAATACTTTTGACTTAGACTACTTGAGAAACATTACCAAATTTGGTTGGTCTGAAGGACTGGTACAAAGACTTCTTATTCAAACATGTTTCTACGTTGTTGAACGGCTGATATAATGTCTGTGATGCCCTGTCTTAATTTTTTAAAGCCAGTTTAGCCAAAAAATCTGATTTAGACTCTCATAATACTTTTTGGTCCCATTTACATGGGATTCTTATTCTTGTTAACCGTGTTTGTGATTATATGTTATTCTAGAGTTCAACATTGTCTTGGCTCAAGTAAAGCCAAGTTTAGCTGAAGTTGTGTAATCCTGTTGCAAGCACAATTCTGGGGGAAAGTGAAATCTTTGTTTAGTAATAGACTGATGTGAACTTCAGTAAAGAAACATACCGGTCTCCTGTCCACATCTACAAATTGTACTGCTTTTTCATAATTGTGACACTATAGAAATCTTGGTTTCCTCTATATGGAAAACAAAGCTTCTACTATGCTAATTGGCTCTGATTTGGATTTCTTATGTTACCTTTTACAATCTACCATGCCTCCTGTCAGGAACCTAATTTTGTGTGCATATCAGTCTCCTAGTTATTTTAGCATAAGAAAATCTGTTTACTTGACTGAGTTTCCAGAGCATTTCTACTAAGGCAGTTTGGCTAGTAACTTTGTTCCTGATCTTGATGCATTAAGTGGGGAGAGGATGATGGACACCATTTTTGTGTGCCTGTGTCTCTTCTTGTTTTATATCTATATATTAATTTGTCTTGATTTAACAGAACAAAGGACAACTCAGCAGGGCCAGGTTTACTTCCTACATACTCAGACTGGTGTAAGCACGTGGCATGATCCAAGAGTACCCAGGTAAGAAAAAAATATATACGTCTTTAAGAACTCAACTACAAATAATTTGATTGGGACTCTCTCAAAAGTATTTGCTCTCCAGCATTGTGTTTCTGAATGCTACTTAAGAGAATAGGCACACTTTTGCTTGACAAAACCCTAATTTTATTATGGTGGAATGGAGCTTGTCCTCTTATCAAAAGCTACTCCTCAAAATAAATTTGACCCCATGCAGGAAATGAAGAATTAAAAGAATTAAGTGATGATGTAAGTCTTTTGGGGAGTAAATTGAACTGGCTTTATGGAAGGAAGTAAAAGGAGCAGATATAAACACAGCTTAAAACCAAATCTGGCTTTTTCTCCCTTGAAAATCTGGAACAATTAGTAGGAGAATTATCTAAAAACAAAACCAAACATGATGACTGCCGCCCCCCCCTCCTCCCCCCCCCGCGCGCGCATAAAGTTCTCAGCTCCCAGTGGGAAGAGTAGGGAGCTTCTGGGAGCTGTGTACTTCCAGCACTCCGACTTCTTCATTCCCAGTACCCAAATGAAATTGAGCTCTTCTAAAAATTTGGCTTATAGAAGATAAGTAAACTGAGAAAATAGCAGTAGAAATTTATGAAGAGCAAATCTTGCCAGACAAGCTGGATAACTTTTTGACAGAATTAAAAAAGAATGACTGAAGAAAATGAAGCGGATGTTTTATGATTGGGTTTTAATAACACATTGGATACAAAGCCTCATGGTCTCGCAGTCACATTTGTTCAGATTGGCTTGAATGCGAGCACTGTCATCCAATAGTTTTTAAAACTGGCTGAAAGACTATAAATAAAGGGGAATGAAAAATGAATTTTTGAAGCTGGGAGACAAATATAGCAGTTGCCACAGGGTTTGGTGCTAGCTGCCTTCTCATTAAATATTTTTCCTTTAAAGATGTGGAAAAGGGGGAATGATTTGTAAGGTTCATATATGTGCTTGGAAGCAGGTATTAAGAACATCATTCAGGACAAAGAAATACAGAGAGATATAGGGGTGGTCATAACTTGGAGAATGTAATTATTTTTGTGTATCACTTGAAACACTGATATTCAGTAGAACTCTTGATGTTCAACAGAAATAA
>NW_005841879.1:2944418-2959846 GCF_000455745.1 Alligator sinensis
GTGACAGACAGGAGTTTAATGCAGCAGGGTAGTGAAGAAGGCGATGCATTTTTAGGCTGCATATAGAGATGCATCCTGTTATCAAGCAAAAGGGACCAGAATCCTGTTTTCCCTTTAAATGCTTTGCAGTGACACTTTCTGAAATGATGGGTTCAATTTGGGTCACTTTGTTACCAGTAGAAAAATGGGAAGGAATTAAGAAAAAGAAAATCAGATTTAGAAAGAAAGCAAGAAGACACTGACTTGTAAGGAGTCAAACAGATAAGTACCTACAACTTGATTTACCACTTAAAGGGGAATATAAACCTGACATCTGTAAAACCAATAATTTGAGAATATATTTTGTGTTACAAAGAAATTTGAAGTGGATCTAGGATTAATTAAGAAAAGGAAAACTCGAGAGGAATGTCAGGGGGTAAATACCATTTGTCAGCAAGATGTAATCAGCTGTATTATCCCAAGGGAGATCAAGAAGCCTCTTGAAACACTTAACATTTAGACTAAGTGCTAAGAAATCTCTTCAAAAAAGATTGGTAGGGAGATGGACAGTCTAATCCAGTAGGTCATTCCATGTCCAGTTTGTAAGAGGTTTCCAGTTCAGTGTTTTCCCCATTAGAAAAGGGGATGGTTTTTGGAGGAAAAGGGGAAACAGTGGAATTATCGTTAAAGTCTTAAAAAATGCTTGTTAGCATTGTGGAAGCACTTGTACATTATTGCCTCCTGAAATGGGTGGATGCTAATATAAAAATGATATGTGCAGCCCTAAGTTGGCAGCTGGCAGTGACATTCGTATGAATTCTGATAACTGTTGCCTGCTGCTTATGTTCGTTTCCATGGTGATGGATGCCCACAGTGGGTAAGTTGTTTCAAAGCGAGAGCTTAAAAAACAAAAATTAAAGTTTTAATGACAGGGTGACCCTTCCACAATTTTTAACGCTGCTGCTTAAATAGAAAAATAGTCTTTGTTGTGAGAAGTAGTCCTGAGACTCCTGGGATTTTTTTCCAAGTTTTTCTAAAACATAAATGGCAATTAGGCCTGCTGTGAGTGTCTTAGAAAATCTTCCCCTACAGCATGCCTGCCATACCGTTTGTGCCCCCTGGGTGGTATTACCTTCATTGGCCTTTTGAGAAAGTCTCTATATTGAATATGGGATTTACTTTGTAAATTGCCCTTAATTTAGTCACATTTTTTTGTGCCTTAAATAACTGCTGTTGAAAATGAAGGCATATAGACATTTTACATGGCTTGTGGGTGTAGTCAGGCAGCTAGACACCTTTTCTCATGCACCAGGCTCTTAGCTATAGCTGTAAATTGGGGACCCAAGAAAAGCGAGAAATCTGTAATTCCTGTAATGCATAGATGTGGCTGCCACCACTCTGAACAAATCCATCCTAAAAATACCAGTTAATTTGTTGGAGGGATGAGGGAGTAATATGGTTAATTGAGAGGGAAAAGTTTAAGAGGAATATCAGGGGAGAAATCCCATACAGGAATAAGATATATTATTAGCTTTATTATCTTATCGTTATTATTATCAGCTTAGCTTTATTCCCTAAGGAAATAGGGAAGCTTCTTTTCTTAAAATGTATTAAACTGGACTAAAACCCTATTATTCTGGAATGGTGGCAGGAAGAAGTAACTATTGTATTTGGTCCCTTTCTCAATATAATTAAGAGCAACAAAAGCATCTCAAACTGGAATTCAAAGATGGGAGTTCTTGTGTTTAGTCATAGTTGGGGAAGGAAGGTATTTAATCAGAGGCTAGTGCAGTGGTTCCCAACCTCGGGTTGTGAACCAAATGAGGGTCGCGGGGGCAATGCCGGCAGCACCGCACACAATGGACGAGCTGTGCCGTGTGCCAGGAGCTCCCCTGCCCTCGGGCCACTGCAGCCGCCGCATTCTGCTCCCAGCAGTGGGTCGCAGCGGAAAAAGGCTGGGAACCACTGGGCCAGTGAATTTACACATTAGCCATTAATTAAAACACTTTGAACAAAATTGAACTTTATGGGCACCTATACACATGCTCTGATCCGTTCTGATTAGACCACGTCAGAGCAGATTAATCATGTCTGCTGGAGCGTTCTAATCCGAGCGCTCCCGCATGCTGCAGCATCTCATCTATTCAGTGTTCCTGTGTTTCAAACTGCCAGCAGGCTCATCGAATGAGCTGTAGTTCACGTACCTGCTGCCATTTTGAAATGCAGGACGCTGAATGCACGAGACATTGCAAGCATTTTAATTACCACTTTAATTAAAATTATGTCCTCCCCCACCCCGGAGCATGTGTAAAAACACGCTATTTGCTTAGTATTTATTGCTCCAGCTGAAAAGACTATTACATATATTATCTTATTTTGCTCAGCTGCTTGCAAACCTTTAAGTACCCTGTCTTAAAATTCACTTTGGTAATTTTTTGCACTAACAGTACTCGTTTATGAATCAAAAGCAGTACCACCGTGCTTATGTCCTGCAAGAGCTTACAATAGGCATAGTGCAAGTGGTAGGTTTTCAATATTTTACATTGTAACAATGAAAACCTCTCAATAAACATGTTAGAGAATCTGAATACCAGACCTTTTACAGACGGATACAGAATTATGCACTGAAAGCTGCAATGTAGCTAGTTGTATAAAAATGCAATGAAACAGACCCCACGATCAATGTATTTGGGGGCCATATTTCATCCTATATTGTGCCGTGTTCCCCAGCATATCAATAGAAATTGGGCTGGCCTATCTGAGGATGAAATATGGATGTGTATATGAACCTAGCAGTTAGGGTGGGGAAGGAATTCAGGAATAACTTTATGCAGTTTTTTAAATCCAAGCATTCATGTTAAATTAAGCTACAAAAGCAGCTTATGTTCTAGGTTCAATAGAGTTGAACAAAGACAACTTTGGGTATGTTGGCAGGGCAGGGCTGGGTTGTGTATGTCTTCCCAGCATGGCATTGTGTTGTGTATATGTATCCTCACTTTGTTAAAGACCTGCTTGTATGCTTTTTTTTTTTTTTTGAAGCAGTCAGAAGTAACCTGTGGCATGGGTGCCTATTGTGTACATAAATTTTCATGCAAAAATATAAATACTTAGAAATGCAGTTTTGTTTTGTAGGAGTTTTTAAAATGTGATTCAGAGTTCCATACATGACTAATGTTATTTAAAAAAATGTTTGCTGTCAAAACTATTATAGAGGTGCAGCCCCTGTTGGCAGACATGGCAGCTGCTTTTATTTTTCTTAATCCTGTACTAAATTAATGTCTGAAGTTATTTTGTAAAAATGAAGGCTGTTTGCTAAGTTTTCCTGAGGCTTGTATACTGGCACATGTGCTGCTGCTTTTTCTTTTTTCTTTGGTGGGCTTTGGAGTTGAGGTTCCAGCTGAACAGATCAAGTTTCTGAAACAATACATTTTCTCAGACTTCATGGAATTGTTCTGTTACATTTACACTTGTTTGGCTCAGAGGCCAAATGCTGAGGTCTTTTTCATTTTATATTTGTTTTTGTAGGGATCTTAGCAACATCAATTGTGAAGAGCTTGGTCCGCTGCCTCCTGGATGGGAGATCCGAAATACAGCAACAGGCAGAGTTTATTTTGTCGACCATAACAACAGGACGACGCAGTTTACAGATCCCCGACTATCTGCTAACTTGCATTTAGTCTTAAAGTAAGCATCTTAAGTGCCCAGCTTGTATTGAATTTAGTATTTAAAATAAAGGTGCCACTTGAGAGTGCTTGATATAAACTAAGGTGCTTTTTGCCTGTGTTATATAAACTTTCTACAAAAATATGCCTCCAACCTGTGTGTGTTACAACATACACACAGATGTCTGCCTTATAACATAGTGCAAAAAGAGAGTCCTGATTTACTTTATTTTAACCCTACTGGCCTTTGAGGGCTCTAGCCACTGTGACGTGATGGTGGGGGCCTGCCATTGAGTGCCACTTGGTAGAAGGGAGATGCCATATTGCACTTGTCCAGGTAAAATATGGCACAGTGGCATTTCCCTAGAGGCAGCAGAAGCAGCACCCGCTCCCCTTTTTGCATTGCCTTTAGCTCTTAGAATTTTAAGCTGTGGGATAATAAATGAGCAATCTGACTTAAAAAAAAATTAAAATAAAAGATTAATACATAGGGCAAGACAGCAGGTAGCTAATTCTTCTTTCATAATCTGGATTTTTTTAACTCCTGTCTCTAGCCCAGCATCATTTGAGTAAGAGGGTTCAAAATGTTCTGAACTGGAAAATAGTATTTACTGGAAAATAGACCGCTACTAAATAAAGGGAAAGATCAGAAGCAGTATATATGACCTATTCCACTAACTCCCCCACTAGGGCATATGTCCTAGTGACTGGGCATTTGCAGATAATGTTTTTTTAAATAAGCAGAAAAGAAAAATAAAAGCTCTGAGGAATGCTGGTTCTTATTTTAATTCTTCATGGATTCTTAATTTCCCATTGGAGGAGTTTCTCCCTCACTAAATATGGAAACCAAGACACATACAAATGTTTATTTTGTTTAGACATGCCCAGCAGTTTGTCCAGCTGCTATTGGAATTTGACTGTATTGTGTCTCCCATTAACACCTTTTATAATGCCGTTGTATTGGGAAATGCCTGCATAATATTAGCTAGGTGTTTAATGGAAAGCTGAGTGGACAAAAAAGCCATATGCAAAGAGGCATGTGGGAGAGGTAGCAATAGGTTTTCCTCATGGCTGTCAGTCACAGGGAAGAGCAGAGGAGATCGTGTCCAGAGTGAGCCAGGTAGAAGAACAAACCAGGCTTCAAAAATGGCCAGAAAACTTCTTGTGTGACTTGTGAAATTGTCTAAAAAGTTGGCTTTAAACCGTTTGGGAAAACAATTTTTGTCTGAATGATCCATCCCTGGAATCCAGAGTGTTGAGAGGGAGGAGGCTTCAGCTGAACATAAGAGGAAAAATTATTTTCTGTTTTCAAGATTACATTTTTGTGTTTTCATGGGCATTTGATTTAGGTCCTTGTAGTGCACACAAGCTGGCTTTTTATGAAACAAAACAGTTAACTTTTGTAATTTGATAATTGTTTTATCTGATTTTTTAAATGTTTTTTTAACGGCGTTTAAATTCCATGCTTCTTTAGCTGCCTGCTGACATTGAACCTGAATTTCCCCAGATATATTTTAGGAGCCTGCACATACTCAGCACATAACAGATTAGTTTTAAATTAAATATAGTCATATTTTGTAGTAAAATCAATTATGTTTTTTTTTTCAGAAAATTATAGAATATTTGGTTGGTGTAGTTTGTTTAGGTCCTCCAGTTGCCATTTCATAGATATTTATAAACCAGCCATGATCTAGTAGTTGATTTGACATGTTTTTGTGGCTCACAAAAGGCAGCTAGCTTTGCATCAGGAAAATCCAGTTTGATTTGCAAACTCCAAAACCACAGAACCGTACTTTGTACTTCTTTAAGCTGTAAGAGCTATTACAATGTGCATAAGTATTTTTTTCATTTGTACATCTGTCTTTCATCAGGAAAGGATTTCAGAAATTCAACCAACAGTGTCATCAGCAAAGTTTGCTGCCTGATGAATCTTTTTCTTTCTTTTTTATTGTACCAGGATAATGGGGAAAGTGTTTTGGTTCTCAAAGCTGAATTAGTTAAATGCTTCATTGAATATATAGCTTTGGAGAGAGACATGATCAGTTTTCCACTCTTGTAAATATCAAAAGCCAGCTATGAACAGAAGTAAGAAATGATGGTAAAACACTAATGCTAGCAATAGCTGTATTATCTTAAACGCTAATAATTATTTAGCTAGGGCTTCATTGTGATTTATATTTGGTCAGATTTGGCTGATGCTATTTAATTTTTCTCCTTCCAACCCTCTTGTCATTTCAAGTGCTGTAACTCATGCTGATGTTACAGATTTCCTTCTTTTCATTAAAGACTGAATTTAATTGGTTTTGTGTCTACAAGCTACTAACTTTAGTGAAGTATATAGTATTACCTTTCTGGTAGGCCTATTACAAGGGATGTTTTTACTGGCTTGTTCCTTATGGTATTAGAATGTGCTACAGGAAATAAAAGAATGAATTCCTTTTAAATTTCTTCATCATCAAAAGTTACTCTCAAGTAGATGAAATGTATAATGTGACTGCTATGGTCACATCTCATGGCACAAGGTAAAAATGATGGGGTCTACAGAAATACAGAAAACTGGATTTTGAGACCACAGTCAACCTCGGCCAACTAGCAGGCTGTAGGATAACATTGAGCTGTGTTGCCTGCCTTCCTCCTTGAATTATTTTAATCCCTTTTTTTTTTTTTTTTTTTTTTTTTTTTAGACTGATAATTTTTAAGAGCAGATTTGCAATAACAGAAGGAAGGGGAGGAAAATTTAATTGCGTGTCCTCAGTATTGTCCCCCTTCAGTCAGTTAGCTTATGATCAAAATGTACTTTTTATTACAAAATATTATTAATACAAAATTGATCTAGCAAAAGTCTTTTAGGTGGTTGTGTCTGCTATTTTGAGTGCTTCTGGCAGATAACGGTTAATTCATTTTGTGGTCAAAGGCATAGTAGTAGAACATTTTCTTCCTTAGAGCACTGAAAAAGTGTGCGCTACCGTTAAGCTCTGAGTGATTGTATGATTTTGGAATGTGCCCTATTACAGTGGATCTTAAATTGTAGCCTCACCCATGTTGTGGAAGATCTGTGGTGACCTTCTTGGTCACAGGGTGACAGTTTTACCTTTTTGTTTTACACTGCAAAACTGCATTAAAAGAATTGGTTCAATAGGAACTTCATGGGCATCAGACCTGGGGAGCAAGTTGGGAGGATTCTTTTTGGGGGGGATTTTTTTTTTTTTTTTTTTTTTTTTTAAAATGGCTGTCCCTGAATGCTGCAGTGGTGGAAAGCCTGCTGGAAATGAATTCTGTCTCGCCGATACTTCATGGAGAGCTTTCCAGTAGATCTTGTTTCAAAACAGACACTAGACTTAAATATATGCCATTTTAAAATGTTTAATATTTTTGGTCTGAGTTTTGAGAAATAATTTAATTACTGTCAGCTGCAAAATATCCTGAATCCTTCATTATAGAGTAAATTCACTATATTATTTTGTGTTTGACATAGAGGTTTTTTTTCCTTATGGGTTAAGTAAAATGTAGCTGTTTCTCTCTGTGGATTCTGATATGCCTTATGAAAAGAACTAGGTCAAATAAACAATGTCCACTTACTGTGTGCAAGGAGGACACTTTCATACATCTGTAGCAAGATTAATTCACTTCTACAGTTAGAAGCGAGCTTTCTAAAATCTTTTAGAACTGCTTGTAAAAATACTTGTTTATCTGTGCCAATTAGTTACATGTGAACTCCCTGCATTCCTGTGGTCCAGACAAGTCCAGGTACAAGGGACAAAGTCCTTGCCAAGCTGCCAGTACAAACATCTTTTTGTAAGCTTACTCTTTTTCAGACAAGCCTTTTAAAACAGACTGTGGTATTGACTGTAGATTAGAGGTGTAGTGTTTGGCATATCCCTGAATTTTAAAATGGAGGAAGGTAAAACACGCAAAGGAAATATGGAAATGGTATCTGAGAAATTCAGTGTCAGCAGCTCGGTAGTAAAACCGTATGGATAATGCCTTATTATATATATAGTGCTATAACCTTTTACATACTTTGTAGACTAGCACTAATGGAAATAACAAACTCTAAAACTAGCTGATAATTGCCAAGAAAGACAGAAGCATATGTCTCTAGTCAGGGTAAAATCTTTTTGTTTTTTTTGTTTGTTTTTTTTAAGCTGCCCTGGAACTTTTTCTTTTAAATGTAATGAGAGTAGTTAACCATATTTTATTAGAATTTGTTTTGGTAAATACCAAAATTTGAAAAAGTTGGGAGAAGAAAGTAATGTGCATATGACTTGAATTTCTGAAAACAGCTATGCTTATGCTTTTTAGCCGTCAAAACCAACTGAAGGATCAGCAGCACCAACAGCAGCAGCAGGTAGTGTCCTTATGTCAGCTTCCGGATGAGGCCGAGTGTCTGACTGTCCCGCGATATAAGCGAGACCTAGTGCAGAAACTTAAGATTCTGAGACAGGAGTTGTCACAGCAACAACCACAAGCAGGCCACTGTCGTATCGAGGTCTCCAGGGAAGAGATTTTTGAGGTAATCCATGTACTGACCTGTTTTTACCAGACACAGTGAGGAAGGTGGGGGAGGAGAGAACTTTCCATAAGAGGTGGGGTGAGGGCTGAGAAGAGAATATGGCTGGAGACTCCTATTCTGTGGAGGTGGCATTTAATTTCTTTCCTGAATATGTATTGCAACCAGGGTAAATTATAGATTTAAGAAGACATTCTACACCCTTCTCTTACAAATAGGATTTGAGTAAATTGCACATTGAATCACTTTGATCTTCAGTATTTAACTAAGCAGCATATTTCTGGTTAGATTTTTCCAAAATTAGAGAATTGAATGCAATTACTCTCAAGGGACAGGAGACACCCAGGAGCACAATGTTCTCATTGGAATTTTGTGCCATTAATCATATGCTTTTGTCATTTTGGAGAAGTCTGCCTCCCTGAGAATTTCATCCCTCTTTCCCCACACCTTTTACTCCACCCTCACCCTTCAGAGTCCTACAATGTAGTCACTCTTGTTCTAGCCAAGGAGGATTTGGATGGCTCTTCCCTTTGGAGACTGTCACATCACTCCTTAATCAGCTGGAAAGGGGAGGATCACTGCACAGCAGCACAGACTCTATTCCCCTGTTCCTGAGGATAGCTATGCTGGCTCCAGGGCACACCCAAGCCCTGCTGGTCTGGGAAGCAAAATTGGGAGTGTGATATTGCAAGTGCACAGAAAACAGACTCTTGTTTCAGTTGCCAGTTCTTCATATACTTTCTGCTCTCCTTTCTTCATCCTTTCAAACACCAGTGTCCAGGTGTTACTGACACAGTTACTCTAGCTCTGCAGATTTTCGACTAGCAGAGGCCATCCGGTTCTTGCAGGAATTGATATTCTTTACAGTGCTTCCTTGCACATTTGTCCCTATACCCACCTTCAACAGATGCCCGTGTTTGTTGTCTTGTCAGATAGGAAAAATAAGGGCTTATACAGCACATCTAATCTCCTAAGCAGTTTACTCACAGTTGCAGTGTGTAATTACTTGTGGAAGCTACAGGAGGATAAAATAAAACAAAAAATAATGTTTCTGCATACCACAAGCAATTGAAGGGTATAAGCTTTTCTGGCATATTTTTTATTTGACTGGTAATGTCCTATTTATAGAAAATGTTAGTTAGAATCTGTTGTTTGAAAAATGCTGGTTACTGAATCAAGGAATACCCTCTGCTTTAGGGTCTGAGAATCACACGATTAATCATTTATAGCAGAGAGTAATAGCCTTCATATCCTTAAATAGTGGTGAATATGACAACATGCCATATAATTTTAGGAGTCTTACCGGCAAGTCATGAAGATGAGGCCTAAAGACCTGTGGAAGCGATTAATGATAAAATTTCGGGGAGAAGAAGGCCTCGACTATGGAGGGGTTGCCAGGTAAACAAAGACATGTGCCAGACTGTCCAATGTATTACCTATGCTTTGTTTCTAAGCTCTATTTGTTTTGAAGGGGTTTGTTTTTAAAATATGTTCTAGTAACTAATTGTGTGCCAATTGTGTGCTAATGGTGTCCCTCAGTTTTCTGATATTCTTTTAGAGGAGAATTATCATGCAAACTTTAGCATAGATGCATCTTAAATGCAAGATGTGCCTCTTGTAACTTTACTGAAGATAAGTCCATCTTCTCTGGTTAGTGAAATTAGGCTATAGACAGATGCTGTCCTTGGAGCAGGACCAGCTGTGCTGGGGTGTGTTGTGGCACAGCTGACCTGCTTCATTGGGTGATGCAGACATTGCCCATTGTCCTGAGTCAGGGCAGGGCAGTGTGATGTGCAAGCCCAGAGTATCCCCTACCGTGGGATCGCTGGATGCACATCTGCAAGCGCACAAACCCAGGCAGGCACTCCCATGGCATCTTGGGCTTGATCTTGCAGGGAAATTCCCAGGGCACGCAGGATCGGGACCCTGAAGCCCTGGGAGGGCCTGTCCAAAGCAACTGGAGAATGCAGGCTGCTCATGCTCTCCAGCCATAATGGAAGCAGATGTCTGCCACAAAAGGTAGCGCAAATTTTACCACCTACATTGTAGGCACCCTTTGGGGCATTTGTGGCACAAGGGATATGAAGGTCTGTTTGGGCTTTGTGCTGCCATAAAAGTTCTTATAGTTACACAAAGGCAACATCCATTTCCAGCGTTAGATTGCTGAGCATTTACACCATTAAGGACTCTATTTTGTGGTAAATCTTTAGTAACAAAAATGAGCCTAATATTGTAGTTTTAAATGTAAAACCTTGACTAGGATTTAAAATAAAACATTAGCGTTTACTAGAGTCGGGACCTAAAGTCAGTCAGTGGTCTATAGTTTGTGTGTGTGTTTAAAAAAACAAAAACAGAAACAAACAACAACAACAAAACTAAAAAATCAGTATTTTGGGGAAAATAGCTACAAGTATTGTAACACATGAAAAATGTATTACTGAGGCTTCTGTAATATGATGGTAAATATGAATATGCTCATTCCTTCTGAAATATGGATGTGCGATTTCTGGTCCATGAAGTTAGCTTTGAAGTTTAGAAGAATTTTAGGATTTAAACCAGAAGTTATAGCAATGATGTTTCAAAACTAGAATTCACGCATGTCATATGATAGCATTGTTTAGCCATCAACTAGTCTGTTTTCCATGCCTGGCTTTCAGTCAGTATGCCCTGGGTCATCCACCCTCTCCTTTGTTGGGCAGTCAAAGGAGCAAAGTAAAGGGGCAGTGTGAAATAGTATGGATGTTTTCCGCCTTCTTAAACTAATATTTACCAATCAGAGCAAATTTATTTAGCACTTTAAATTGCAGCCTGCAACGTAAAGACCTTCAGGTAATGGCTATATTCAGTAGACTGACAAACGGCAATGCTCTACAGTGAGTAGAATACACACAGTACAACTTTGTCTTAACTGTATAATGCCTAAGAAGGAGAAACAGAAGCAGAAACTCTGGGAGTAAGTGAGATTGGGAGGAAAAAAATGCTTGGACAGCTGGGAAGTCAGCCAGTTTTCAGGTAATGGATGCTTTCTGCTCGTCTAAATATGGCTTCAGTTTCATTTCTTGTTCATTGTGAATATTAAAGTTGAAAACTTTAAGTTTTGCATAGTTTCTCGGTATAGAAATGTTTGCCTAAAACTTAAGGTAAATTATCCTGTTCCTCCAGGGAATGGCTCTACCTGTTGTCGCATGAAATGCTGAATCCATATTACGGCCTCTTCCAGTACTCCCGAGATGATATTTACACACTGCAAATCAATCCAGACTCTGCAGTTAACCCGGTATGGACAGTGACAACTTCTGTAAATCATTTTTCTGTGGCCCAGAAATGTTGTTAACTTTTGGGTATTCCTAAGACTTTATCTAATTCTCATGTTAGTATTGCTAGAAATGGATTTTGTGCAGTTAACGGGGTCCTTTTATACCACTGGGATTAGAGGAAAGAATATGAAATATTTCTCCTTAATCTTGGTGCCAAATGTTGGCATTTCTCAGTGGGAATAACAAAATCAAGTTGTCTTGGCGCTTAGCAGCAAAATCTCAGGACTATGGGGAACTAATGTTTAAAACTTTTTGATAGTAAGGTCTTGCTTCTTTAAATTTGAAATTCAGCAAATATTCTCTCAGGAAGCCTGATCAGTTGATTGCATTTGTCTTTCAATTCCAGGAACACTTATCGTATTTCCATTTTGTCGGACGGATTATGGGGATGGCTGTGTTTCATGGACATTATATTGATGGGGGCTTCACGTTGCCTTTCTATAAGCAGTTGTTAGGGAAGCCAATTACTTTGGATGATATGGAATTGGTTGACCCAGATCTTCATAACAGTTTAGTCTGGATACTGTATGTATTGCACATTTCATAATTACAGTAATATTTAGTATGCCATGTGAGTTAGCATGTAGTTCATTCATTTAAATTTGGTTGAAATAGAATTAAATTATTCTGTGTTCCACATGCTCTCTACTAAGGCAGTTGGTTTTACAGCATGCATTTCTAATGTATACAATTTTTATTTAAAAAAAAAGGGGGGGATTTCAGTTTAGTAGAGACTTGAACATGTATGAAAAGAATTTTGAATGCAGATTGCATTTTGTTAGTCTCTAAACTTAACTTTTTTCAGAAATTATAACTTTTTGCATTTGCTGATCATGTTGAACGCTAAATAGCAATAGCATGTTGATTAAATATGTGACATTGAAAAAGTTAATAGTGTTGCTGTGGATAATGTAACAATAACTAAACAGTAATAGGCTGTTTGGGAATTAAGCTCCTGACAAATAGTTTGAAAGCAAATCTGATTGAAAATTAAATTAATGTGTGTGTGTGTGTGTGTGTGTGTGTGTGTGTGTGTGTAATGCAGTTGTAGAGAACAACTTCATTTTCACTGAACTCTCTGCTTGTTTCTTCCCCCAAGTGAGAATGACATTACGGGAGTCTTGGACCATACATTTTGTGTGGAACACAATGCTTATGGGGAAATTATTCAGCATGAACTGAAACCAAACGGCAAAAGCATCCCTGTCACGGAGGAAAATAAGAAAGAATATGTCAGGTATTAATCATCAGTTTTTCAAGCAGTTTTCTGGGTGATGTGGTAGGATTTCCCCCCCCCTCCCCCCGTGCCAAGCTTCCCCTACATGTGATTTTTGGCTTGTTTCAACCAATAGGCAGTGCCCTGTATTTTTGAAACTCCAATACAGTAGCTTTGTTGTGCTGAATTGCTGTCAGTAACTTCGTTTCTTTGGCTGGACAAACTGCAGGGTTATTGCATTTGAATGTATTTTCCACCCAGCACATTTGCACTTGCTTACAGGCTTTATGTAAACTGGCGATTTTTACGAGGAATTGAAGCACAGTTTCTGGCCCTGCAGAAGGGATTTAATGAAGTAATCCCACAACATCTGCTGAAGACATTTGATGAGAAAGAGCTAGAGGTCAGTACACTACTGTTATGTTATGTCGTCAAGTGTAACAATAAAAGGTTGATACATTCTTCTGAGACTAAGTAACATGATAAGTTGCCTCCCTGGTGCTTTTGGGGTTTTGCAGGTGCAATGTTACAAGAAATGCAGTTAACACAAAAGATCATCCGGGCCCTGGAATTTCTGAGGCTGATTTCTCTGAAATCCTTCATTCTGTCTGTCTCCTACAAAATCAGTAGCTGGGTTTGTCAGCTGAGCAGCTTTCTCTCCTGTGAATTGTCTGATGCTATTGGGTAGAGCAGTGCTCAAGTTTGTCTTTTTGTTTGTGTTGACTTTGCTAATGACTTACAGGAGGCTAGATAGGACAGCTGTTGTGGAAGATGCCACTTTTCTTCTGGTCAGCTCTAACAGGTTACGTAGGATGGGGATACCTCTCTTGTACTTGGTTCAGCAAATGATTTCTGATCAAGGTATCTACAATTTTCTCAAGTTACTTTGCCGAGTAGGATAGGGCTGTCTCTCTAGTAGCCCATAAAGGGTGGATCTATAGCCCCAGGGCTCTCCCCTGACTTAGAAGTTGAACAGCCGTGGTATAGGATAAGGTGCATACCTTTTAAAGACAGACAAGGTTCCTTGGGTGAATTTTATATCTTTTATTAGACCAACCCAGATAGTTGGAGAATAGTTATTAAGCAAGCTTTTGAGTTCAAAAACCCTTCGTCAGGCTAAGGAAGTTTCAGCAGTTGGTGTGTGCTCTTCCTGGATGGAATGAAAAGTAAAGAAGCCAGCAGCTGGGCTGGGGAGTCAGTTGCCAGGCAGATTATAATGTATCAAAAATACCTTTTAAAGAAACATTAATTGGCACTACCACCATATGCTGTACCATATGCACAGAAATGAATGTCATGCTGAATAGAGCGCCCCTTAAGGACAGAACAGAGTTTAACACTTTTAAAAACTGAAATTGTATATAAGATCTACATCAGGGCTTTCTCTCTTGCCCTGCAGTGATTGTCTACATCTTCTGAGCCATTGTGAGTGTGCTGGCTTATAAAATGGCTAAAGTGAGAACTACTCGCACTTTCTTTTGTGTTCTTTGCTAGAGATGTCATCACAGAATATACAATGGCAACCTGTCTCTTCTGCTGTTAGACTTTGAGCAGATCAGACCGTGAAATCCAAAATAGTCTTTTAACCACTGCCTGGGAAATGGAGGTGAAGGGTTTTTGGTGGAGGAAATGGCAAGTCCAAAGTATCCTATTTCACAAATGCTGCAAAACTTTGCTCTTGGCAAACATTTCTGAAGAATGATGCTACCGTCTGCACAAAAACCCTCCAAAAAAACAAAGCAAGCCAACCAACCCCAAAGTGATGAAAAATCAAATGGAAGTTTTAGCTGTGGAAAGGGAGAATACCAGAGACTCCATGAAATCAAGTAGGGACTTAGTTGTGGCTACTCACTGTATGTGTTCAGATGCAGTAATGATGTATACATAGATGTTCACAGCATGGAAGTTTTTATTTAAGATGCGACAAAATTTAGAGGATTTTGATCTAGATTGACATTAATAAAAGGGAAAACCAATATGAAATGAATTGAATTAAATACACGTAGGACAAATACGAAGTCCTGCATTTAGCACAGAACAATCAAATGCACAGAAACAACTGGGGAATGAATTACTAGACTAGTATTGCAGAGAATTGGAGCTACAGTAGACTCTAAGCAGAATATGAGTTAACAAGTGCTTTTGTTGCAAAAAAATAAATAAGTCAACAGCATAGTGCATTGTATTAAAAAAAATGTCATCTGCAAGTCAAGGGAAATGGCTCTTCAGCTTCCTTGGCACTGGGGATGCCTCATCTTGAGTTTCCCATTTTGGGCCCTGTGCTTCAAGAAGATGAGATCAACATGTGGAGAATCCAGTAGTGAGCAGCAAAAATGGTTTAAGACCTAGGAAATGAGACTCATGACGAAGGGTTGGAAGAACTGAGATTATTTAGTCTGGAAGAGAGAAGACTGAGCAGGGATTTGAAACACCCTTGAAACATCTTAAGAGTGGTTGTGAACAGGGTGATAAATAATAGACAGTTCTCAGTGGCCAAAGGGGACAGGACCAAAAGTAACAGTCTTAAATTGCAATTAGGGAAATGTTAGGTTTAATATTAGGAAGAACTTTCTAACTGTGCATAGTTAAGTACTGAAACAGATTATTTAGAGAGGCTGTGAAATCACCATTCTAGAAGTTTTTAAGGGCAGGTTAGACAGACCCTTGGATGATGTGGTTTAGACAGGATGATCTTACCCTGGGCAGGGAGTTGGATCTAGATGTCCTCCTAAGGTCCCTTCTTT
>NW_005841879.1:2959877-2966309 GCF_000455745.1 Alligator sinensis
ACAATGCTATACTCCATTTGAAGCTCAAAATATATTTTACTTGTTCATTCATTTTGTAACTGTATGAGATGGAAAAATATTACTAAAAAGTACCGTTTAATGGTGGGGAAGATGATTGAATTCTGAAAGCCAAATTACACCCTGGGCTACCCATAAGAAGAAAACTTACCAAACTTGGTAGACCTTTGCATGCACAGAGGTGAAGGTAGAACTTACATCTGGAATCACAGGACACTTTCAGGATCCGTAAATTATTTTTGTTCTAAGCTTAGGAACCTGGGCTGATCTGGCTGGAAAAAAAGCTAGAATTTGACATTTCAGAAATGGATTGTGTGTGACTTTTTTTTTTTTTTTTTTTACGACAGAGTACAATGATGTAATTCCACATTTCTTAAAACCAGAGCAAGGCTATAACTTTTCATTGGTAGTAAATTTTGAAAGTTTTTAAACATGCATTTTCTTTTGATGGTTAGGCATTATGTAATTTCTTTTGAGCACTGATAATGTGTATGATTATTAACAGCTCATCATTTGTGGACTTGGAAAGATTGATGTTAATGACTGGAAGGCAAATACTAGGTTAAAACACTGTACCCCAGACAGCAACATTGTGAAATGGTTCTGGAAAGCTGTGGAGTTCTTTGATGAAGAGAGGAGAGCACGATTACTCCAGTTTGTGACCGGATCGTCCAGAGTGCCTCTGCAGGGTTTTAAAGCATTACAAGGTAAAAGTTCTGCTGAAACCAACTTAAACTGGATTTGCATGGGGAAGGAGTGGGACTTGCCTCAAAAACCTTCCATGAAAACAAGGCCCTTGGTTTGCGGCGGGACTTTCAGTGGTCTGATGGCTGTTCTTTGGCATCACGTTTCACTTGCTCTTCTCTCTTGGCCTGCCCATTCCCTGGTGACTCTGGGCTGTAAACTGCTCTCTTCTTTCCTCCTATAAAAGCACTTCTGTTTCTTACTAACTGAAGTAACTTTTAGAAATCAAATCTATAGCTTTTTCACCTAACGGTCTGATTTTTAATTTCTTTTCATTGCAATACTTCACCTCCTCTACAGCTGTCCACCATTCACTCCACGGCCCAACAAACCAACAAGTAATTACAGAAAAAATCTGCCTCATTAGCCAGTGGCCTTTGAGCTCCAATAGGAGCTGTACCTTTCTGCAGGAGTGCCTCTGACTTTGACTGTCAGCTGCACTGCTAGACGGACAGTACCAAAGTGGCCTGGGTGATTCTCCCACATCTCTCAAGATTAGAAGTATTTTCGTTAGCAGATGGGCTGAACAAAAACCCTCTGATAGCAATTACTGTTTACAGAAATTTACCTGCTCTTCCAGGTGCTTCTCACTCCTGACCTCCAGCGCCACAGCCCTGCTGTTGCTACTTACTCTCAACCCACAGCCGCCTGGCCTTGCCAGTGCCTCTCACTCCCAACCCTCATCCCCCCCACTTTCCCAGGTACCCCAGGGCCAGGGCCTGCAGCCCCCTGCCCTCCCTCCCCAGCAGCGCCCAAGCCCTACTTGCTGCCCACCGAAGGCAGCAGCTGCTGTGGCCAGAGCGGAGCATGGAGCTGGGCTCCCCTCTCCCTCCCTCCCTCCCTCCCCTGTGGGCCTGGAGCAGAGCCCATGCTGCCCTCCCCCCAGGGGCTCTGTGGACCAGCAGCCAGGACCTGGTGCAGAAGGGAGCGCCGTGCCACCATGGCTGCCAAGCCAAGGCACCCCCTACCTGCCTGGGAGCCCAACCCCAACTGCTCATGTTGCGACCCAGTTTGGGGTCATGACCCACAGTTTGGGAACTGCTGTGCAAGACTAAGGTTTAATTAGCTTTAGTACCTTTAAGCAAATGCAGCTGGTGACAGCAGCTGAAATCTGCATAGGACAGGGGTGGGCAGTCTGCAGCAGATCAGGCAGGGGAAGGGGATCAGAATGGCACATGGGGAGGGTTCTGGGCAAATTTGTACATGCCTGCCAGAAAGGTTGGCCCCCACTGGTATAGATGATGCCTTCCATTTTTGTGTGTTCAAGCTTTCCACATTGCTCTATAAGCTCAGAAGGCAGCCAGAGATTCACTTAACTCATCCTTTATGATTAACCCACAGCATGACAGACTGTATAAATTTGTTACGCTGTATTGGTGATTGCTAGTACTACCACTACTGTATGTTCATTCCCTGATATAATCAGCTAGAGTTTTGCAGCCCATACTGTTTCCTGGTGTCAGGAGGCCCACACAAAGCCAGCTGCGCCCATGGAGACTTTGGTTACACAAAGTTGTACTATGTTAAATATTTCAGAATAGCTGAAGTGGTACATCCCCAAGATGGAGGCAGTTGTCACCAGCATGTCCAGTTCAGTATGGGAGGGAGAAATACATTGCACTGCTATGACTGCGTCTGTACTAAGGGTCATAGAGTGCAACTATCGCTAACACACCCCACCACTCTCATAACCGACATCATCCCACCCGGACACAGGCTGAGTGGACCAGGTGGTGTATACTCCTTGCTGCTAATCAGTGCCTTGCTATTGCATCTCTTTCACTGGCTTGGACAGTCTTGCTCGTTTGAAGGAAACAAAACCTCCTGTTTGAGGACGACTGTTGAAATGGCTTTTCCCTGCTTGCTCTGATGTGCTCCCTCCCTCCCTACTGCTGCTGGCCCTTTCTTACTCTCTTCTGACTTAGCCCTTTAACACGCTCGCTGTCTGACTCTGGGTATTGATGGGCAGTCGTTTGTTGTGCCATGAAGTATCACAGCAGTTTGTAACACTTAAAATGAAGCTTTGCGGGGGTGTTACAAGCATCCCACCCCTTCGCTGGAGGGGGAAGTTGCTTCAAAGGCGAACCCTCCAGGTTCTCCAAAGCTGATGACAGCAAAGATGAAGCAAACCAGGACTGTGCAGAGCTGCAGGTGTACAGGCTTTGCTAATCGGGGGCACAGCCACTGTGAGCAACAGGGCTTCCAGGTCTGCTGAGCATGGCAGGGCTCTGTGGGAGCTCACCCCTGGGCAGGGGCTCAGGGAGCAAGCCAGCTGCACCCCCATCCCCCCCTTGCAAGCAGCTGTCCTTAAGCAACAAGCATTAAAAGACCAACTAGAACATGAAACTGGAACAAGAAATGTCCGCAGACAGGAGCGCATGACTTGTGGTTGGAGCAGACTGTGGGTTCTTACCCCCGTACTTGGACTAGCCATGAGCTCCGCTCTTTACCCCATGTTGCTCAGTATGCTGCCTTCTGTATCCATATTCCAGTGAGGCAGGCATGCCACACTACAAATGACACCCTACACCATCCCTGAATGCCACTCCAGTCTCCTTCCCCTCCCATTTGCTGCTCTGCTTTCTGCTCCCTGCCAGATCTGCTGCTCTCCTTTCTGCTCCCTGCTGTGCTGCCAACCCTCTCCCTTAGGTGAATGCAATACGCTGGGGCTGCTTGTGGCATTTGTGCTGCAGGTCAGCCACCCTTGCTCTATTCAACCACCCTTAGCCTGTCTCAGCAGCATCCCTTTCCTCTCCCCATCCCTTTCCTTTGGATTGACATTCCTTTCTACCAAAACCTTTTCTTTTTGCAGGTCCAGTCATAGCATCTGATGCACTAGGCTGCTGCCTAGGAAAGCTTATGCCTCTCTGAACCAGTTAGTCTCTAATGTGTCCCGTCCACCCCCCCGCCCCCGGCCCTGGCTTGTTTAGCACTTTCAGCATCTTGGTAGTGCCCAAGCTGTTGGAGTGGCTGCGCACTCGCTTGCCGTAGCATTACCTATGCCCCCACAGTGCTACACATGCAGCCTCTCAGGGTTGTGCCTTGTCATAGCATCAACTTTCCTCTTTACTGGATCTGCAGGTGCTGCAGGCCCGCGACTGTTCACAATACACCAGATCGATGCCAGCACCAACAACTTGCCGAAGGCTCATACCTGGTAAGGTCATGTGACTTTATCCCATTTTCTGGGAAAAATGCAGCACTTAGATAAAGGATAGGCCGGTGCATTTCCATTGCTGTTTGCCCCATCTCACCTGCCTTTTCTTTGGCTTTGTTCGTGTACGTTGGCCACCCTAAGGTAAGCCAGGAATACAGCATAAAAGTTGCATGTGTGTTACCAAAGCTTTTTGAGTCTGCTAAACACGTGGCTGTAGTGCAGACAAACCCTGACCTGCACAACCTTTGAATTTCTGGGTGCAGCTGAAAACGGTTAAAGTTGCTTTGCTTTCTGTTCACAGCTTTAATCGAATAGACATTCCTCCCTACGAAAGCTATGACAAGCTGTATGAGAAGCTGCTAACCGCCATTGAAGAAACATGTGGGTTTGCTGTGGAATGACCCTTCACAGACTTACCTAGGACTCTATTTATACTCCTGTCATCCGGAAAGCCCTCCCCCCTCAGCCAAGCCTCAAGAAATGCTTGAAATACAGGAAACCTTTCCCTTTTCTACGCTAGGACACTGGGAGGGAAAGGACAGTTTTGGAGTTCTTTTTTTTTTTTTTCCCCAAGAAAATGGGTCCTGTGGCTTTTGTCATAGAACCATTCAGCTGCTATTAAAAACTAATACCTTGAACACCTAGAATGCTGACTTTTCCTACATTTCAACAGTTAAGCAGTATTCTACACTTAAAGACTACTACTATTTTTGTAAAAGGTAATCTATTCTATTTGCCTACCTGATTTCTATTCTCACAGATACCAAGACACCACGTTGGCAGTCGGTACAAGTCACTTTCAGCCTGGTTAAAAGTATGATGCTGAACAGCGCCTATACCTGCTATTTTTTAAAAGAAAAATATTTTGGATTATTCTAACTTTGCATAAAATTGGCTACAAGAATCATTAATCTTTTTAATTAAAGCCACCTACAGGTTAACTGCGTTTCTTATAGTGAAACATTATATTCTGCATTGTAAGTTCAACTTAAATGTTACCCGAATGGGGCTTTTTATATTTTTCAAGCATGGATTACAGATCTGAAGTTTGGGGTCCTGTTTATATCAGTTGTCAGATTCCTTAAGCAAATTTCCTAGTCTCCGTGACTGATACTGTATTTAGTACAGGACATTGTGTTAAATGTGGATTAGCCCCTTTTTTAAAGGGAGTTCGTCATTTCAATTTTTTTAAACAAGCATTTTTGTAACAAGTCTCTTGTTGAGAGTGTTTTTGGTTTGCTTTCAACTGAAAATGGAAACACTGCAGTTTTCAAATTCCATAAAGCATGCTGCTGATGAGGTGATGTTGATAGCCACTTGCCTGGTCATCGGTTCATGTTTCAGAATCGTCCGTATCCGCCCAGCCATCCAAAGTTTATGTTCACATGCAACCAATTCGCAGTGCGTATTTGTTGTCTTTAAAGACTTATCAGGTAAACCATTTTTCATCTTTGTTTAGCTCTCATGATGTCAGTTTGCTTAAATTACAGCTAAGGAAAAGCAGTCAGCTCAGATAGTTTCATAGTAAATGCTGAACACGTGTGCGATATGCTTTGACAGTGAGGTCGTTCAAGCACGGTGTCATTGGTTGTAGGGCTGAAAGTATATATATGCAAGCGTTAAAGCATGCGTTGGTCTGTTCAAATGGGAACATAATGCACTACCGGTGGAGGGAACTGTATTTTGAAATGCGGTTGGGAATTCTGAGCTGTTCAGCTGAGCACGTTCTGTTCATGGGGTGTAGCTAAGTTCAGCTACTCATGGCACAATGGTTTTTTAGCATTCTCCTGAGTAAGTGCGTGGTGGTACCTAAGTACCTGACCTGTCTCTGCCTGCTAAGCAGGGGGACAGTGACACTTGGCAGAGGTGATTTTCAATTTTGTTCAGTCAGTATTGTGATTGTTTCTTTAAACCTGGACCCCAAAATCAGCACTGTGTTTACACTGCTGCTGAGAAACAATGAAGAGTGTTGAAATAAAATAAAAAAACAAAACAGGATGTAAACCATTTCCTTTGTAGCCTGCATTTTACAGCGAACTAGCTGATGGGTCTTACCCATTGCTGTGTATTTTGGGAACCTTTCAACATACAAATTTATTTCTGCCAAATCTGACTGCCCTAGCAAGTAAGTTAGAACAGGCACTATGTATTGGAATAAAAGGCAATAGTTCATTTGTGGAGCTGTGGGGAGAATTTGGTAGCTCACATCCACATACTCCCTCAATTTCTCCAGCATGGCTGTTGCTCTGAACTTGCTTACCAACCTGAGCTGGCTGGTGAAGAGATGAGGCTGCTCAGGGATCTGCACCTGAAGCCAAAAGATCTGCTTGGGAGTAAGTCTTGGACGCTCTCCCTCATTTGCTAAGTTCTGCTTGGGCTCATACAGATGGGGTGGTAATGCTGCCATTAAAGCTACCCAAAAACACCACTCAAGCTGAATTCCTTTGGTTATTTCACCGACTGGAAACCAGAGTGCCCAGGCCATGGTGCGTGTGGGGCAGAACTGTCTGACT
>NW_005841879.1:2966467-2996535 GCF_000455745.1 Alligator sinensis
ACGGCCACACGGGTGGCCGGTGGAAGTGACAGCTTCACTCTCTTGTGCTTCCGTCCTGGGCATGCTTGTCGGAGTTTTTCCAAACAAGAGCAGCTTGTCCCTCTAACGAAGGTGTTGTGACCCTGCCTGCAGTTTCCATCTGGACAAGGGTAAATGCTTCTTGCAGCAGGACACAAGCATGGCTTCCCCCCCCCCCAGGTCCCTGCAGTCCTGTACATTTTCTGAGCTGCAGGACTGCAGGGGCTTTTGTTGGTACCTATTCCTGTGAATTCCCAGTGCTGTTTCAGCTGCACACCCCCTCGTAGCAAACTCTCTGCACAAGCCAGTTGCCCAGGCTAGTAAACACGGCACACACCTTCTATGCCCCTGGGGCATTTTATAGGCTTGCCATTTGTAGAAAATGAATTGTACATCAGTTATTCCAATGAACAATGATAGGGCTGTTGCTTTCCTGTTAAGCATTTTGGTGGGGTGTTGTAAAGTCCTTCCAGTCCCATGGGACTGATATTGTAAACTTAAATTTTCCAATATTATGCACAGGAATAGATAACACTTCTCTATATTTGACAGATGATTAATATACCAAGTATTTTGAGTGCCTTTTTGCTTTCATAATGATTGAGAGCTTTAAATAAAGCACCCCGCCTGCTCAGAAACTGTGTGAAATTCTGCAGAAGCGCCAGCCTATCAAGAGTTTAGCTCAAAAATCATGTCAGTTCCCTCAAACAGGTGCTAAGCCTAATGTTGCATTGAACCTGGGACTTTCACCCCATGAGTAATGTGAATATTTATTTCAACTTGTCCCTTGTACTGGCTTTTACTTTAGCCATTCTTTAGTTGCATAAAGTTGTTTTAGAGAAATGCTACATCATGGTTTCATGCTGTTGCTTTTCATGATGAATGTTTAATATGAACAGTGACTATTTTGTAGATTTCAAATATACAGTACACAGTTGCGTTTCAGAGGATTTAATTTCTCGGTGTAAAGAGTTTTGTAATGGTGCTTTGTACAGTATGTATTCTAATTTTTTTTTTTTTTTTTTTTTTTTTGCACATAGGTTCAGTTTCCCTAAACTGATTTATTTTTACCAAATGTTTGCATTGTACTAAAGTCCAGAGCACACAAGTTTCCCTTCTTTAGTTTTGTTCCACAACACTACACTTATATTGAACTTCTGGTGCGTTTAAACTGGCTGCATGGATGGAAGTAAAAGCTTTGCTTCTTTCTCATAAGTATGCATCATCTTACAGCTTAAAGTAGCATGCTCCCATTGCTTCAGATTTTAAACTGCACCATATAGTTAACAGGTGCCCATTGTTGTACTTGACATTCTCTATCGTAGGCTTTTGGCTCTACCACATCTTTAGAGCTTTATCTGTAGCTGTAATTAGTTTATCTTCAATTGTAACTCCCCCTCCACAAACTGACAGTTTTTAGTTTATCATTTCCATTGTATTTATTACAAAGTGTTTTAGCATTGATATCCATTGTATTTTCACCCAGCTGTTACATGAGCTTTAACAAAACATCTGTATAAAATGGTTTTTAAATACTTAATGTATGTACCCATGCAGAAGTTGAGCAATAAATTGTATGCTGTTTGCACCGTCACAGCATCAATGGTTTAAAAAATGTTCAAAGTTTTTAATTAAATATTTACATTGATTTACAATAACGAGAGGCTTTGAGTGAGTCAACTCCTTTAGAGGAGAATGTATTTGTACATGTTCATACGTACAGCATGGGCTCGGCCCTCAGTTGTGGTGAACTTTGCTGAAAGAATAAGGAAGCGTGCCTTGTTCTAGTGTCTCCCAGCAATCTGTCTTTTTATAGCAGGCCCTGAACAGTGCTGCCTCAAAGCACAGGTAAGTGAATAGATGTCTTTGCTGCTTGATCTAGCACAGCTGACCCAGATTCTTTGTGGAAGATGAAAGAAATACATAACTCAGACAGTAACTATTTTAGCTTCATTCAGCTGCAGTAAGCATAGTTTTACCGGGTCACAGTCTGGAGTTGGCCTATCTTAAACTCAATGATCTGGAATGGCTCTGGTGAATTGAGCTTTTATGGCAAAAGGGAGATTACTGCTGTAGGTTTAGCTTGTCAGGGAAACGTGTTAGATGCAATCTTCTCTTTCCCCAAAGCTGTAGCACACCTGCCCTCAATACTTTCACAAGTGCTCAAGAGCCTTCCATCACCTGGCCTGTTGACAGGACACTTGTGTTTGTGGGAACTGTTCCCTAACTGACAGGTAGCAGTGCCCAGGACATCTGTGCAGGCTACAGGGGCAAATAAAATGTTCAGCAAATAAGGCTCAGGCACCAGGTCACTTGCCTTGTGTAATTACACAGGGTCGGTGTAGCAGAGCTCCCGCTAGAACTTGCAGGTGGGTCCCCCCAGACCAAGCATTTGAGTAGCAGAGGTAACACTAACTACAGAACATAGGTAGGTTGCAGGCAGCAAGCTTTAAGAGCTTCCATACTTGAAATGTTCTCAGTTGAAAGGTGAACACTGAACTGCAAGTTAAATTTAAGACCTGAAACTTTAACTAGTGCCTTGAAAACCTGTTTTAAATACCCTGACAAGGCTAGAACTAACCTGCGTTGTCCTAATATGACAGCTAAATATAGGCTCTTGCTTTGAGAAGACTGAATACAAGTCTAGTAATCGACTGCTTTAGCTCAAATTGTATCATGTTTACTGCTTCATTCCTGACTCTCAGTTAGCAGATTACTTACTTAAAGTTCCACTGTTTGAGGTCTGAATACTTGCAGTCAGTCCTAGACCATCACATGCCAAATAGATCACTGCAGCAGTCAGTTAAATTTTGAAAGCCTTGTTTAAAGTCTGCACAAACCATATGCAAACCTTTACGAGGTGGAAAGATCCACAAAAATCTAAGGAAGGCAGTAGACTATAACTGGTCGATACAAATGGAGTTGTTACAGCCCCCTGCCAATAGCAACTGCATAAAGAAATGCTAAGTTTGAGATTTAAAGCACACTTATATGCCCTCTGGAAAGTAATTAAAAGCCTGCAAGTTCCAGCAGTTTTATCCGTTGGTAAATATTGTTCTACTGGAGCTTGAAGTGTGAGTGAACAAGACTGCTTTAGGAAGACCTGCTTAGAGGAAGCGTTTGGCACGAATTAGTATAGTCTTCCTTTGTTACCTATTCTGCACAGGTATCATAAGAATGCACTCTTATTGAACACACCTTTCTGCAACATGCAGTGCGTCATAATGCTGTGTACAGCGCAATGTGCTCCTCCCTTATTCAGTAGTACAAGAAACAACAGTGTTACACATCAGATTTACTGGAAACCCTTTTCTAACTTCCTCCCCTAGAGCAAACTTAAGCAATTGGCATTATCTCAAAGAACCACTGCTTTGCCCTTTTGTAATTACATTAAGTCTTGCAGTCAAATTATTTTGAGAAGTTTGTCAATTATAACTCATACATTTTACTCTGGCAAAAAAAAATGCAGCTCTGATCTACAAGAATTTTAATATCCATCATGCTGAAAACTGGTAACAGTGGGTACAGTACAGAAATGGCTCAGACCTGCAAAACCTGAGCTAAGAACTTTGACTTAACCAGATTTACTTCTACATAGTTGAGCACAACACAGATTGCCTCAATTTAAAGTAGTTAAGCAATAGTTTAAACTTTATTCAAGTGTTACAGTAAAAAAGTGTTCAAGAGTCCCAGCTACTGACACATTGATGGCATCGTGCCTTCAACATTGTAAACAAGATGAGCTGGATGCTTTACAGCACAGCGGTCACTATCCTCCAGTTATGGCAATTCCCTAACAAATTCAACAGCGCCATGGCCAGAAAGCAACTGCACTGACAGGTAATTGCCTAAGTGTTACAAGAAATGGTTTTTGCTGTACTGAAAGGAAGCCATCTGAAGTCTGGATTTCAGTCGTTCTGCTTCCAACTCTCGAAAGAAAGTATCATCATCATCTTGAGTGATCATAGTCTGCAGCTGCTGAATTTCCTTTTCCACCTTTGATCTCACCTCCCTCTTTGTTTTCTGTAGCATCTGAAAAGAATATTGAGATTAGCTCAAGCTCAGAACAAGAAACCATTTGCAAGAAGAACTGAAAACACTTACTTTTGCTTGAGTTCTCTCTCTGGTTTTGATTTCCTGATGTTCTCGAGACACAGTTTCTGCTAGCATTGAAAACTAAGAAACAGCATTGGGGTCAGAACAAATTCAGAAAAATGGATAATGTGCAGGTCATACGAGACGCAAGTGGAGCTTACCTGATCTTTGTAGTAGTTCTCCATGGACTCCAGTTCATTTTGATGTACTCTTTTTTGCTCAGCACGCTTCTCTTTAGCATAAGCTCTCAGCTCCTCTAGCCTTTGCTTCTGAATCTCTAAGCCTTCTTCAAACAGGTTTTTAAATATCTGCCAAGGATTGAAGGTGGTTAAAGTACAACCCACAAGCCTGAAGGTATTCTGATAGATGCTTTCTGGTAAAAAGCCTGGATATGATGTTTTAAACATTGTATTGTTCCGATTTGCAGATCTGATTAAATGAGCCCCACTTTTCATGTTCAATTTTAGAAAAAATACCCTGCTTTCCCCTCCCAGTTGATAACTACAGAAGTCTCTCCTTTTCCCTTACAAAATCCCACAGATTACCATGAAAAGGTCCCCAAGGGTTAAACGTGCTAAAAAACCCTAAAACATAAACTGCACTGACTTGATGTTTTTACTGCATGCATCTCTGTCCAAGGTCTATAAATACCGTCTGGGACCCAACTATAGGAGGGGACGTGGCCTATATGTAGTTATTTTTCACCTCCCAGGACCGTGTTCCATTTACTTAACTTGGCTTTTAGCAATTGGTACTGTTTTTTTAAACGCTGACACCATAAAGTCAAGTGGAAAAGATGCTCACTGAGTGCCAGTCTCTTTTATCAACACATGAATTATTCTCCTCCAGAACAAGCGCCTTTTACATACCCTTTCTTCCCGCGTCCTTGCCCGCATCATTCTGGCACGCAGCTGGACACGGTAGTCTTCATAGTACTTCTTGGCTCGAGCAATTTGCTGACGTTTCTCTCTAGTTTTGTTCTGGGTCCACTTCTGTCGATGGATGCGCTGCTTAAACTCTTGCTAAGCAGAGAGAGGGATAGGCAAAAGAGCACTGCAATTTCCTCAGCAGTGAGGATTTGAGCAGGGTTTTGTATAGAGTTTTTCTAAATAAATCAATGTTGAAGAACTACTCTCTCTTCCAAACCTACTCTGCATTCATGGCTAGGTACTGAAATCACCACTGTACCACTCAATGCTATATAATTTAGGATGTAGCATTTCCATGCATTATCTAGCATTGCAAGAGTTTATAACTAGACTAACTCTTATGGAGAGAGTTCTGTCCCTCCCATATGTCCTTGGGACTTGCTTACTGTTTGTTGTTTCATGTTAAGCAGTGACATGTAAAAAGCAAGCTCAGACTCCCATCATCACCCACTGCCTCCGTGGCCACAGACAGCAAACCTGGAGCCTTTGATAGCTGCTCCAGGGGCAGCACTCTCTCCCTGTGAGCCAACAGTGACAGTCTTTTTGGCTAAGCTGCCAGGCAAAATGTGATGTTGTGTGACAACATACCAGTCTCTTGTTGTGATCTTGATCCTTCTTAATAATTTCAGCAAGGAGGTCACGCTTCTTCAGAGCTTCTTCTACCTGAGAGTAAAAAAAAAAAAAAGGCGTTTTCCTTTTTCTTTTTTGCAGGACAGTGGGAGAATTTTTAACACAGCCACACTAGTGGTTTCTCTGTCCAAGGTCTACAAAGTTCTTTAGCACTGTGCAACTTCCTGACCAAGGAGTTAGCCAGCTTCAATGTCAGGAAGATCTTTTAAATTAGTCACTCTGTCTTCATTTAGAGAAGCTTTACAGAGGTGAGCAAGTATCACTCTCATGTTGCAAGTGGAGAAACCAGCAAACAAGGTCATTATTACAGCCAGGAACTGCACCCATGTGTCCTTATGGTCACACACCTACATTATCTACGAAGTCCTGCCTCCTTTTATAGTGCACTCTCTCCTTCCCGGAGAGGAACTGAGTGTTGACTTATATACTCCAGGAGCTAGTACAATTATGGTCATGGAAAAACATGTCCAACAAGGCAGAGCTGCTGGAGATTCTACAGCAGAGGTGGACGAAAAAACCCAGCCTGTGGGCCATATCCAGCCTGCCGGGAGCCTGAGGGGGAGGGCTGCACCCTGTGTCACTCCACTCTGCTGCAGTTGGGGCCAGGCTGGACAGCAAGGAGATGCCTCTGCCCTCTTGCCCAGCTTCCTGTTGGCACTGCTGTTGTGCGGTCCTGGCACCACAGCTGCTGGCAGCCAGGCCCCCACAGAGCATGATGCAGCATGCTGAGTAGCTGTCCTGCCCATTGCGATGAGCTGCTACGGTTCCACTAGGAGGCAAGTACGTGCCCCCAACCTCCCCCACACCTGGCCCTCAACAGTTCACCAAAACGAATTAAGTGGCCCTCCCACCCAAATAGTTGCCCACCCCTATTCTAGTCTGAAGCTGCAACATTATAAACAAGGAGTTTCCCTGCAGTTTATTGCAACACTTATCAAGTGAGCCTGTGCAGCTTCTAAGCCCTGGAATGAGACCATCTGCCTATCCAGGGAGGGGCAGTGAGATATGAACAACTCTGGTGCCTAGAGGAGATGCAGTCAGGCCATCTTTGAAATAGGAGATTTAACTTGAAGAAAGTCCAAATGGATACTAAGGTAACACTAGGATGGTGCTGCTTCACACCTTCTCCAGGTCTCCCAATACCTTATACAGCATCGAGGGAAGTGGCTGGATGTGACTGCATAATGAAGTCATCCTGAGACCAGTGTTACCTTGTGTAGAAGCACTGTCCAGGCTGACAGTCAGGTGACTGCAGGGGGAGCAGGGCAGGTACTCACTTCATTTTGGAGTTTCAATCTTGATCTCTCTGTGCCAGAAGACGACTTAAATCGTTCAATCTGTGCAAGCCGTTGCTGCCACATTTTGTTCAAGGAGTGGTGGGAAATATGCAGATGGGGAAACTCTTCCAATAGCAGAGGCAAGAGATCATCATCCTTTACTTTCACTGCAAGGGAAAGTGAGAGATGTAGGCAGTGAGCTCCTCATGTGCCATGTTACTATGATGGTAGCACTCTTATCCGTTTAAGACAAGGCAGGCAATTATTTCGGGCGGAGGGCTGCTTACTGAGTTTTTGGCAAACCATCAAGGGCCACGTGACGGGCAGCCAGGGGCAGATAAATATTAATTTTTTAATTTTTTTTAGGGGCCCCACAGGCTGGATGAAAAGGCCTGGTGTGCCGCATCCAGCCCACATTTTGCCCACCCTTGGTTTAAGACATAAATGGTGTGTTTTCACAACACCCAAGGAAATGGCCGTACGTGATTCTCTTTGGCCTCCTTCCTCTTGGAGATGCCCTTTATATTGTAGATTCTTGTTTTCAAATTAATCAGCCGCCCCCTTCCCTTTTCAAATGGTTCAGAATTCCAGTGACTTCCCTATTACTGCTCCTCATTGTCCACAAGCAATTTAAAATTATGCCATACAGCTATGCTGGGGGCAAAATGCCACAGCTGAATTCCATGTCAAGCAAGTTATTTTTTATCTTCAGCTTCACTAGGAAGAACACAGCAGGGTGGTAGGTCTAGGACTGACTACCCCTGGAGTTCCCATGGCTTTGGAGTGTGCATGTGAATGAGCTTGACTCTTCATGATGAGATCTATGCAGAGGCTGTACGAAGCGCACATTCACTACTCATACTATTGACATAAGTACCCCTCCAACACAGTGGAAACAAGGAGAGGGTGGGTGCCATTCAGGCCAGGGATTCATTGCAGGACCATGAATGCACAAGCTAGAACCTGGCCTGTAGTCTGAGCGTTGACTGTTCTCGGCTTGGGACTGGTGGCAGCATTAGTGCCATGACACCGGTCACTTTCCATACCAACTGCATACCAGGTAAGAAAAGCTGACATGATGCAGATCCCAGTGTTACCTGGGCAAGCACAGCTGCAGGTGCCTTGCTACCTGGCTCTCTGCTCTGAGCTCCAATTAAAAAAAACTGAGAAACCCTTAAATGCAAGAAAAGGCTGAGGCTGAAACTTAGAAGGAGCAAGTCAGGGAGCAGCAGTAATGGGAGCAACTTCAGGGGATTTTAAGAAGGTAACAGATGGGTCACGGGTTGACTTGTGCATCAGCAGTTTACGTCAACTTAAAAGTATCTTCCCTTACAAAAATCCAGACATATGGAGGTCATAAGAGGGAAAAATGCTACAGCTGACGGGTATACATTGGCCTGATGCCTTTATTCTTGAAGCTCAGCACATGCTTTCAATGGATGCCAGTTTTCCACCAAGTACAGTTTTGTGGTTCTTACTTGGAGCTGCTTTCTTTGGCTTTGCGTAGCCTCCTCTTGGAATCCACTGGCTGTGTTTGGGATTCCGAGGTGTGGGTTTTCTAGAATAAACTTTCACTGGCTGAGGCATTTTTGGAGGTTCTTTAAATATGTTTTCTTTGTATTCTCGTTCCTTAGGAGCAGATGTAAAACAGATGGAGAACAGGTATGAGAGGGAGAGGAGTGTTAGCTCACATTGTTTGGAAAGCAGAATTTAACACCAGTTTGTCTTTAGGCGGATGTATTGGGCTGGATCCTCCAGCTGGGATAAAATCCACTAGAGGCAGAACAGGCATGATGTATAAGCTTTTGCTTGCACAGCCCTGATCACAGTACTGCTCCATGCCCGTTTGTCCTGTGCCCTTCACAACAGCTTATGAACTGCTCTAATCTGCACCTGCAATGGCCAAAAGGACTGAAAACACAGCCCCTATTGGCACAGCATGCAAGCATTCCAGCCACGTTCCCTCTTGCCACACAAGCTGCAACTGCCAAGAGAGCCCCTGCCAGACTTACAGCACTAGGGAACCACCCTGTGCCAATCTGAATCTTGTTTAAGCAACTTTACCCCCGCGTTGCAGTGACAGCGCAGTACAAACTGTGTACTGCGTTGGAGGATCCGAGCTGTTCAAGTAACTCGGGGTACATGCCAATCTGTCAGTTGCTGAGAAACCTATTTTCTTGCTATAAGTTTTCTCCCTGGATCTTTGCATGTCCCTTGCTACCCAGAGCTCTTGGAGAGGTCACTTAAGCAATGCATGGTGCTAGTGCTGTTTCTCTAATTCCTAGCACCACAGTAGAGCTAACCACCTATCTACCAGACTGACTTTGCCAAGTATCTTACCAGAGGAAACAATGCCAGAATCCCGATTTGCTGTTTTGAGTCATCCCCAAGGCATCTTTCTTGGAGGAAAGCTGAGCCTTTACATGTCCTTCTTTCTTCCCCCTCCCACTTCCACCCACCCTGAGAAATGCTACTGGCCAGTGACCCCTAAGCAGTGTAAGCTGACATAAGTGTATCAGTTATGCTGAGAGTTAAAGCACTGTCTGAAATGAGGAGCGTCATTTTCCTAGAATAAGGCTGAAAAGCCTTGTCCACATAGCTGGGATAGCAGGTATGGACAGTAACCTTTAGATACTTTAATATGCCATTTAGTCTTTTTCTTAATGCTTCACTTACCTTTTCCTTAGCTTTTGCTCTTAGTTTGGAGAGTTCGAGTCTCTCTCTAGCTTGATAAATTCTTAACTCATCTTCATACGCTTTAGTCATCAGCTAGAAAAAAAATCAAGATGAGAGGATTTGACATGTATACATTTTTTTGTAAACAAGGTGGATGATCTCCTCAAAGGAAGTCGTACACAAAACTTACTGATGTCAGAGGGGCTTCCTTCATTTCTAGCTTACTAGGAAGCTTATTTCCCAGATAAGGAACTGTCCTTGATGATCTAAACCAGAGGTGCACAACTAACAGCCTGTGGGGCTCTGACAAGGTGCATTTCACAGCTGAGGTCTGTCGCACCACAGCTGAGACCTGCTCTGACTGGATGCAAGGCCTCTGCACATTTGTGAGTGGGAAAACTGGATGGTGCACGTACAGTGCAAGTTAACAAGTCACTGAGCAGCAAGACATAGGACTTGCTCTTCTGCTGTATCAAATGGGAAAGGATTTGAAAGGCCTATTTGCAATAGGTCACTGGGATTGCTCTGGTCCTGATGCATGCATTTGTTGCTGCCTCTGCTCACCAAAAGCTCCTTTGCTGGCTTCTGGGCATGTGAGAAGGTAGCAGAAGACACTGGGCCCTGATCTTAAATAACAAGTGGAATAAAGCCCAGCTATATCAAAAGTAATAATTTTTAAATCCAAGCTCAAAACAGCTGCACTCCTCCAGGACAGTGCATAGCACAAAGTCAAGGATTAAGCACATGACAGCTGTAGGTCACTCGGTCAAATGATGTGGCTATGAACCAAATTCCAGAGGCAGCTAAGCAAATTTACAAATCAGACCCTCTTTTAAGAAATGCTGCAAAAAATCTGCTTTTCAAACCTTTCCCCCTTAAGAGGAATGACTCTTACAACATGGGCACTGGTTTACACAAACTGGCCTAAAAAACTGAAACCATCACCTGATGGGCCATCCACACCCACAAGTAGGACCTTACTGCAAAAAGGTAATCTAATTTAGGGACCTCAAAAAATAGTCTAGAAGCAGTTATAGTGTTCTTCATTTTGCATGCAAAGTGTTCAGGTGCTGTGATCTCAGCAATATAGACAAGTTCTGCTAAATAGAAAATTTGCAACAGATGCAAATTTTCATGTTCACTAACTTTTGTGAAAAAATATCCTCAGAACAAAATGTCAAATAAACTATTTTTGCATTGCATACAAAGCAAGAAAGGACTGAGCTCTTTGCATCTATACGTTTGTAAGCTAGGCTCATCTTGAGGATATCAGTCCATTTGGAAAGATTACAGTTTGAGGTCTTCCTTCTTAAGAATGAGAACTCTTTAAGCTGTAGTGGCTGTCACAGAGCGAGCTCGGGCCCTTAAAATTTCTGATCCCTTATACTGCCACACAGCCTCTGTCAAAGAAGAGGATTTCTGGGGCTTGTGGCCCAAGCATGCTGGGTATAAAAGAGCTGTTTTCCTCAGTTTGAGGATGGTCAGGGAGTTGGTAGGGTTTGTTAAGAGTATCTCTGCTAAGGAGGGGGTTATTTTAAGGTGAGTACTGATCCTAACTAAAGGGAGAGATGTCAAGGAATAAGCCTGCAAAAGGAAGCCTTGGAAAAATGCTGGGGAAGAACTGAGCAAAAAAAAAAGTGTCCTGTATGAAAGGTGAATTTCTGAGAAAAGGGAAAAGATGCTGAGGACAGGACAACATAGAAGAGGTTTTCTGCTTTCTGGCTGATTTGTTTTACCCCCAAAAGGTGTTCGGTTTCAGCTAGAACATCTAATCATTCACCCAATCAAGAGGGGAAACTCGAGCACCAGTCAGGACGGATGAAGGTAAGAGATACTGTCGTTGTAGCTTTCTCTCTCTTCTAAACAGCCAAAAAATATTATAGGAAAATACACTAAGCAAACTCATCACAGAAACTAGTCAATTGATAGAGAAAGTGAATGCATCTTTTCTGACTTCCCTGTATGGTTCTCTGCTAACAGCAAAGCTCTGGTCATGTCTGAACACTTGAGCTAATTAAACTCCATAGCTCACACAGTTTGTACTAACCTATTTATACAGAAAGAACAAAGTTTTATGTAAATATAGATATTTTAACAAATAGAGGGAATATTACTGGACAGAGGGATGAACAGCAGGGAGAAAGTCAGGTGGTGAAAATGCTGTGGCCTAATCTAGCTAAGGAACTGCAGGTAAATAAGAGGCAACTGAAGTGTTTTATGTAGTTACAGGAGGAATCTAGATAACAAAAGGGAGGACCGACTCCTGGTGCAGAATGTGAAACCTGTTTATTCTAGGAATAACAAGGGAAAATACCATGCTTCAATACCTGCTATACAGGTAGTTAAGGATCTCTGCTGTTTAGGAAAGCTAGCAATAAAGACAGCTTGTATGTTAACATGAAACTAATTTAAAAGGATAGTAGAGATAAGTTTTGTTTAGGACAAAACTTCTTTGGAGCAGGTGTTCTAAGATCCACTGTAGAAGCCAGGGTTAGATTTCAATGTAGCTAAGAAACTTCTGGTGTTCTTAAAGAATTATGGTCCGAGCTGCATATTGCCAGCTTCGTTTTCAGTTGGGAAACTGCCCAACACATACTGCTTTTTTCTAAGCCTGGGAGCTTGCTTTTCTTCTTTCCAGCTGCATGTAGATCATGGGGTGGGGGGGCGGGTGGAAGCGGTGTAAGTGCTTGGTTAGTCCATTGTATCTAACAGGGCTCTGAATAACAAATTAACAAGCCTTAATGAGGTGCAAACAACTTTACAGGCTGAACACACCTCTAAATAAAGTAATGAACTGTGAACAACTGTGCCTTATTGTTTTAGTATGCCTGAACCAAGTCTTAAATCAGTGTAGTGTTAGCTGTAATATGGTAATCAATAGCCGTCTACACAATTTAATGATTGACAACACTATCTGTGGCCATGTTAAGTGAACTACCAAGAAGAGTTTCCTAGGAGTTTGTCTAGCTTTACCCCAACTACATAGCTGGTACAATAAAAGCTATCACCCTAAAAAATTCTTTCCTGGGAGACTAAATCTTCTGACCGCAGAACAGGAACTAACAGCAGGACATAGCTATTCTTTACCCGACACTTAGTAAGCCAATGAGAGGAGATACTCTTTGAGCCTTTTCTTTAGTAAGAAAGAATCCCACCACAGAAGAGCTGGATCAAGTTAAAAATAACCTTGCATCAAGCAATCACTAACTTTTTATTTGATCTGAATTACTGGGAAGGAGGAGGAACAAAAACAGGCTTATAGCTGAGGGGAAGTTTTAATGAACTAAGGAAACCAGTTAGTAAAACCAATGGTACCAGTAGCTCAGGGACACAAACGTAGGCAAAGTCTGGAATTTCTTTCAAGTCAAAAGGTACAAAGCCAATCTGGAATTTGTATCCCGAGAAAGGGGAAAAAATAACAGGGAACGCCTCCAGATGAATAGCCACATCAGAAATAAGGAATGGAAATACAAACAATTACTCAGCAAAAAAAGCTACATCTTGGAAATCAAAAAGCATAGGGATGAAATAAAACTGCCAGGAGTCAACATAAGTTAGTCCCTGCAAAGGATATTAAAAGCAGTAAGAGTATTCAGCCATGAGGAGAGAAGAAAAGAACAGAGGTAGAGATTAAGGATAATTTAGGTATGGGCTAAATAGCAATTATCTTTATTGAAAACTTAGGAAAAGTAAGAAATGTTATGGAATATATGGCAAATGTATGATGGTTAATGGGCAATGAGGATGTGAAAATGGAAGTTACAGTTGAGGTGAAAGCAAAGCTCAAAGGTCTTGATGTAATGCAGCTGGGGAAGATGGGGCAGGATAATCCCAGAACTCTGTAAGAACTGGCTGGTGAAATTGCAGGTCTGACAGCAAACATTTCTGGTAGACCTACGGCATCTCCGGTGGTTCTGTAGAATTGGAGAAGTGCAAGTGTGGCACACTATTTAAGAAAGGGGAGAAATGATACAGTCTGTCCTCAATAGTATCCAAGGCTTTAACACAATTTTCAAGGAAAAATAACTAGTGTCCATGAGTTAAACACGTTATGGGTTTTCCCACAGGTAGAGAGCATGCCAGACAAATCCGGCATTTTAAAAAAATAATATTACTGATTTAAATAAAAGGAAATGCAATAGATGTCATCCATTTGACTTTAATAAAGCATTTGACATGGTACCACATGGGAAATAAGTGAAAATGGGAAAAGTGTACCTTAGCAGAAGAATTGAGGTATATAAGGAACTACTGAAAGGGGAAACAATGGGTAATACTGAAAGTGGAACCACTGAGCTAAAAGGAAGCAACTTGTAGAATTCATCAAGGTTCAGCTTTGGGTCTGAGCTTGTTTAGTATCCTTATGAATGAAGAACAGAACTTGTTCAGTGTATTATAGAATATGACTCTCTCTGTAATAGCAGAGGAGAGTGCTTGACACAAGATGCCCTGCAGGTTTTATATTCCTGATCAGTAGTGAATGGACCAGCAAGTCCTTCAGTTCCCAGTTTTTCCTGTTCTGCACATGGTTCAAAAAGCTGTTGTTGTTTGACAGAATAGAGCAGTGTGGTGCTCTATTCTGCAAAGGAATAGTTACCTTTGCTTTCATTCTCCTGTAATCCTGTTCCTTTTGAAATTGCCTGCGCATCTGCCCCATCTGGCCTCTTGCATCTCTCTGAAGTGCATCTTCAAACGCTGAGGGATGTAGATACCTGGATGGAGGTGAGGATGGAGAAAGGGACCGTGGCCTGGTATTTTTTTTTGGACATGGGGTGCCTGTAAAACAGATGACTGCTGTGATAGCAAGTACCAAAAATACTAAATCCAAAACAAAATCCAGAAAATGCATCACATGCTCTCAACAAACAAACAGGAATAACATTTAGGACAGAAAACAATTTAAATTTAAAAAAAACAAAAAGACACTTAATTTTTCAAGTTCTCTGCCCCAAGCTGTTGGTCCCTCCTGGAGGACATGACAGCTGTGTGTCAAGCCAAGAGTGCCAGAAAATACTACATGACAGAAGGAAGAGGCAGTGAAAACATTTTTCAAAATTATGGCCTACCTAGGCAAGTTTGCAATGTATAAATGCTGTATTTTTACAACAGTTTGATCTTGCATTCGTGGACTGGACTAACATATTCCAATGTTAAGGCAGTCATCTGCGTATGCTAGGGTAACATAACATTATCATCAGCACTCACCTGACAAGAGCTATCTTATTATATAGCTTAATACACATACTGTTTATAAGAAATAACAAATATGGCCATGTTTGTTCCAGTCAATAGGCCCATGTTTCCGTGCGCCTAATGCTTCCATCAGCGTGGTCAGTGCATTAAGAACGCTCTGAACTCATTTTGTGTTGTCTTTCTAACTAGCAAAGCTTCATCATAGGAGGTAAATACTTAAATATCTAAATCTTAATACTACTCCAGTTATTAGGATTTTATTTCCTTATGCCTACTGCCCACTTACATTTTTTAAATGTAACCGCAGATATATAACCTCCATAGTAAATTATTTATAGAGTTGGTTTGTTATGAACTTAAATATAGAGGGGGAAAAAAAAGCACTCATTGAATAGTATGCTTGGGATTTTTACCTGGGTGAAGTATCCTCCTCCGGTAATCCATGACACTGTCACTGTGCTGAGACAATCTGTCTTCATCTGTCAGCTCCTCCTCCCTACTGCGCTCACCCAAAGCTCTCTTTAACATCTGTTCATTAGATATTCTCGTTAGCTTCAACTGTTCAGCCTCAAAGTCTAGAACTACCTGACAAGACCTAGGGCTACCAATTATGGGCTTCCTTTTTTAGAGATGCTCATTTGCATTTCACTGGTAACATTCAATTGAAATCTTGTAGAAATATCAAGCTAAGCAAAAGATGTGTTAATATAAATTTAACAGTTACACAAGACCTGAGCATCAACAGGTGCTATATCCAAATATTAGTAATCCAAGTATCTTCTGAACAAGACAGAACTTTATCAAGACTGTTAGCACAAAAATATCACCCCAGTCTTTTGCCTTGGATGAAGTAATGTTAAGACATTCTGCAATATTGTCCATCATTTTACATTAGAAATAAGGGAGATACTAAGCCTCTAACTTAAGTTTATCTATTAATCTTAGCAAGACTGATCAAATATCCTAGATTTTCATGTTCCCTAAATTGTTGTTACAAGGCTGGTTCAGTTCTGAGAAACATAGCAAGAATTAATTCCCACTTACTAAATCTAGTTCATTTAACCTGCGTGAGAGCTTCTCTGACACTTCCTCCAGCTCCTGCTCGGATAATTTCCCCTTTGACCTTCTGCGGAAGAGAGGCTCTTCCCCAAGCGAATCGGGGATGGAACTCTCATATCTGCCAGAACAGAAACACGTGCACATAGCTTTTGTTCCTAAGGCCAACACTACATAATACAGAGTAACTTAAACCTGCAGTGCATAAGGAGTAATATAAATGCAAGCTTTGTGGAAAAAAAAGACTTAAACTCTTTGTTAAAGGAACTAAAAAAAAAACTCTGGGTCTTCATTAAAAGCTAACACCACCACCAACCAGCTCTGGCTGTATTCTGACCAGCAGTTCTGGAATTAATTACCCTTATAAAAAGAAGAATGAACATTATAAGCCTCAACAACTTATTCAAAACCAGAAAACCAACTTGCCTCTCAACATCAGACAGACTCTTTGTTTCAGGTTTTGGGGTTAATGCTTTTGATGTCGTCTGTTGGGTGCATGATGAAATGTCACGGTGTAAGTGAGAAGTGGACGTAGATGTTCCATATACACCAAGATCCTGGAAAATGGAAAGTGAAGCTCTGAGAATTTTAACTGAAAGCCTCAAATATGCCTTAAGTTCCATTTAAATAACGCTTTAGAAATAGAGAGGAGCATCCAATAGAATCTGTCTGGATGTAAAGCTTGAATCCCAAGATCAAGGAAATGAGTAGGATTATTCTTCCAGATTCTTCAATAGGGAAAGGACACCAAGTGTTGAGTGAAATCAAACATGAATTAAATCTGACAAAACTTCAAGTTCCATGTGACCTGGTCAAATGTTATGGTGGCATAAGTGAGAGAGACTACAACACTCAGAGGTGTGAAATTCCACGTTCAGCTCTGCAAGGTGTTAACTGAAATGTCCAGCAACAATCATGTAGATGTCAACAAAGTTGTCTAATGTAATTAGCCATTTAATTTTTTCCTCATACTAAAGTTTTCCCTCTTATGACCTGCTGTCAGTTTTAACTGCTGTACTTCAGCCTGTCCCTTTGTATATTAACATTTCCTCCAGCTCTGCCACAGCAAATGTGAAAGAGTTGTAGGAAGCGCCTGAAGGGGACAGACAGCAAGTCCTGTGAGTACCCCTTGTGGTGGCTGAGGGTAAAAGATTCTAACTGATGTGTAACCAAGCTGATTATAGTAAAACTTGCAGTGAAGCATGGTGGATTAAGTTACAAGGGAAGTCCACTTAATTTTGAAAGTCCTAGTCATGCTTCCAGCCCGGAACTTTTCTTTCCATATTCCCAGTTTTGGCCAAATTGTTTCATGTTTCTGACCAGCCCAAAATGATTTCAGACATATCTGGCAATACTCATCAGAGCCCTGTGAAGTGATTTAGAGCAAATTTCTCCTGCTGAGCTGGCTTGTCTCCTGCAGGCTCTTTGGGTGCAATGGAATCTTCCGACCTTCTGTAGGTCCTGAGTTGATTCCATTTATCATCTGCCAGCTTTCAGAGGAAGGCAGCTCAGCATCAGGTCACATCCACAAAGCTTTTGAAATGAGAAGGGCTGGAAACAAGTTGAGATGCTTCATTTTCCCAAGTGGAAATGCCGGAAACCCATGACCCTGTACACAGATTTAAACTAGTCCTGCCACAATTACCTTTGCTGCACCCTCATCACCATTTAGCTCATCATCTTCTGAGACCATCTTATCTCCAGCTGGAAAATCTACAATAGAAATGTATTAGATAACAACATTCTGTATACAGTGCTCAAATGTGCTTGGTGATTTGTAAAACAAATGCACAAGGCAGGGGCCCCAGCATAAACTATACGATGTTGCATCCAGTGTAAAGTGTTGACTAGACAATTCAGCAAGTCTTTACTATGGCATGCTACAATTTCAATGCTGTTTTTGGTAAATTATAATTCCTTGATTTGGATTTTAGGAAATACCAAAGGTTGGTGCTATGGAAACAGCAAGGATAACAAGCATCTCTAGGACAACAAAAAAAACTAACTTCTGCTACTTATTTTCTGGAAATGTGTGCAAATAGGAAGTTCTAAATTTCTCTTTTCCTCCTGGCATGTAACACCATTTGTCTTTCACCACATTCACAACTAATCTGTGTTTAGCACCGATTCAACTACAGCCTTTGTCAGCAGTGAGTATTTAAGTAGCATATACAAATCTTAAATGGATTGTGGGCCAAAGGCAGGTGAGCACCAAAGTTTTTCATCCCGGTAGTATGCATCTGCTTCAAAATGTAACCTGTCTTCCTTTTTTGGGAGGGACATTTATGTAGTCATGTATTTGTATCTTGTTGTAAGAAATGTAACTTCAGGAAGTGTTTAAATCAGCCAAAATGAGTTATTTAAGGTTTGCCAAGTTTCTTTTCTGCAATGTCAATAAGCACCAATATATGACATCGCATTTAGTGTAGTTTAATACAAAGCAAGACTTATTCTTACCACAGGTGATCCCTGACACAGAAGTGTTCCCAGAACTAGTTTCAGATTCCTGTCTACATGATTCTGCAGACTGGAGAGAGAAGGAAAAAACAAACAAACAAAAAACAAAACTAATAAAGCAATTCTTTCTGCTGCAATATAAATAGTTTGAGAAACTAAAGCTATTATTCTACACATTAGAAATCAATTCAAATTATGGTGGCTTATAAACATTAAAGCTAAATAGCTATTCCTGATGAATGTCATGCCTGGGTACACCTTTTTCAGAACAGGAATGTCTTAAGCTAGTTTAAACCACTTCTGAAATAAGTCTGTCCAGACGGAAAGTTCTCATCACGTCAACAAACCCACAGTGATATTCAGTTAATTAACTCCAATAACTGCAAATGCAGTAAAGAAAGGCTTAGAACACAAACAGAAGGCATTAACTAATAAAATCAAGTAAGAGGTTGTCACTTACAGCAGGAGTTTTAATTGTTTGACTACTGGCCAGAGCTGCTGACTGTCTTCCTGGGCTCTGGTATTCCCTTCCTACGGGATAATGGGGCCTGGGCTCAGATGGCTGATATGGTGGCTGCAACGGAATGGCTGGGCGAATGGGCTCCCCAAGCTTTTTAGCACTGGAACTCAAACTCTCTTTGTGAAATTCAGTGGAATGAACAGATTCTGCTGATCCTTTAAGACAAATATGAAGAGATGCACTAGTAAACCTCTAACCAAAATGCCAACTGCACATTTTTTTCAGTCTACTTTGGATGTGTGCAATATTCCTCCCTTATTCTGGATGTTACATATATGAAATTACTATTAGCTTTAATCTTTTCCAGATCCTGTAGAATTTGGATTGTGGGTAAAAGGAGCTACTTAAAAAAAAAAAAGGTCCGATTTGAAACACTGGCATCTGGCTTTGTACTGCCACAGTAAGATCTCCAAAACCTCAGAAATCAGCAAGTAACTCTGTGAAAACCAACAACTCTCCCTCCCATGGCACATTAAGGAAAACCCATGAAGATCTAAATAAAGAAATAATATATTATCTTTTGCTAGATACTGTGTTTCCATTCTCAATCTTATGGCTATGGGAATGAACACTGCCTTCCAAGAACTAGGAAGGCTTAAGGAATTTCTAAGTATGCCGACCAATAAATTAGACTCTCACCAACCTTTCCTCTCTCTTACAAGTGCTCTTCTGCTACTTGAGGGTTGACGCGGTAATGCCACATGAGCACTCTCAGGTTCTTTGGCCTCCTTGGAGACATCTGTCTCCGCAGGCAATAGTTCAGGGAGCTGGAACCCTGGAACGGGCGTTTTTGAAAGTGGATTTAGGTGGCTTAAAAATTAGACATCTTTAGCATCAGCTGCATTTAGACAGTTTTCACACTGAACTGACTAGGAGTTAATCCATATTGTTACAGGAACAGTATTATGTTACAAGAAGCAATTACAAAAGGTATGGGAATTTTCGGAAAACCTTTAAACATTTGTCCACCTATGTGCTCAGCTACCAGCACCAGGGACAAGATTAATGTATCTAGCTTCTATTCAGGCATTTGCTTTGCCAAAGAAGTTTCCCAATGCTGGTACTACTCCTTGGCAAGGACCACATTGAAGTGCCTTCCATTACTAGTTCCCCGAGTCATCTAAGCCTTCTTAGATGAGAAGTCTCAGCAATTCTGAAACTGTTAAGTGTTAGCCTAAAGAATGATTCATCACTACTTTATTATATCAGTCTTGGATATTGCTGCTTCTCTTGTGATAAAGACACAAACATTGTCCTAGGCCATGCTGAACTGAGTCTAGTACAGCATTTATTTTAAGCCCAATAAAACAACATTAGAACCTGGAGGAGTAGATTAGTCATCAAGTCTGGAAACCCTGAACTCCAAAGGAACACAGCAGGACCGCTATCTTAGTTAGGGAACATTGGTATCATACCATCTTATGTGAAATAAGAAGGAAAAAAGAAACCCATTTTCTAAGCACCTCTGCTTACAAATCCACTGGTGTTAGGTACAAGAGAGGATTTCACTTGCTGTCTTTATCTAAATTTCTGCTGTCTCATAGTGGTGGTATGTATTTTATGCCAATAGACTCCCCCTCTGTCCCAGAGCTTGTTCCAGTTCAGTGACATAAAGCTTCTTTTGCCCTTAAATGTTTTACCTTCACAAATACAATATTTTTTGCTGTACATGTGTACTCACCACAATTCCTTGGTATAATTAAATATTAAGTACTTCTGCTAATGCAGATGATTAAAATTCTGTCCCCACAGAATAGCCCTAAAGATGTATTTAGTTTTTGAACTTACCTTCTTCCCTTAACGAAAGTGAACATGCAGTGTCCCCAAGCTTAATTAATTCACTGGTAGATTCTGATCCTTCAACTTCCCAAGATGGAATAGAAATCTCTGATTGGGATGATCTAAGCAGAACACAGAGTAAGTTTGCCTGCACAAATCTTTGCTTTGTTAGGCCACAAGATGGAGCTACAAAAGAATATCAACCCTTTTAATCTTCAGTTAGTTGGCACTTCAGTTTTTAGAACTGTGATTAGTTCCCACAAGTTTAACTAAACTTATTTTCAATGACTTCTAAATGCAACTAAAATGAAGTGATTTAAAAGTAAGAAAGCATGTACTAAATCAACACACTTTGAACTTAACTAGATGCTATAAAGACTCAGTACTACAAGATTCAAAGATAGAAAGATTCACTTGGGCAAGCTGTCTCTGGGTTTGCAGTGCAAATACAAAGATTGGATCTAGTTTTATGTATGTTCCTACCCAGCTAATGGAAGAGGCAAATCATTCCATTTGACACTTGGGCTGAGTGTATTTGGTACTTGCATAAAACAAATGTTTTGATGTTTCAAGTATGAAAGAACTTTGCTGTAATAATAGAACTTTAAAGCAAAATCATCCACTCTTACCCCACAACTGATGGGAGTTTTTGTATTGGCATGGATTCCTTGGCATCATCTTCCAGTTGCAATTGAGGTGTACTTTGAATGTCATTGTTAATTAGCATGTCAGGCTCATCTATTTATAATCAAAATACATTAGTTAGTTTCCAGGATAACTTCATACATCTGTTAGAAGAAGGCAAGTCATCTAGTGCACCTGTTCTAGAGATCCAAAAATAATAAATCTAATGTCACAAATTGCAACTTACTTCATAAAGCTTGCACTGAACAGTTTTTTAAATATTAGGTCAGAAGTTCCTTTGACTGTAACTTCCTCCATGATGCTTAATCTAAAGAGGCTTCTCTCGGCAGGGGGGGTGGGGAATGTAATAGCCCTTTCCCATAGCACAGTACAAATTGCCAGGAAGATTTTTCCATGAAAGGATACTGCATTAAAGGAAGTAGGCACTGTCACAATTTTTTAAAGATATTCAATTTCGTTTTTTTTTAATTCTGATGTGTTGCTAAACTAAGAAATGTCACTTTTTTCTGTTCCATGTTGGAATTAAATGAACCAGTGTGCAAGTTCAGTTTGGACAACTGAAATGCATTGTTTCAGTCTCTAGCCCTATTTCAAGAGCCCTTTCTTGCACTGTTTGGATTACAAAATGCTGCTTGGATAGTTTGCATCCCAACAGAAGCCTGCTGTATGGGAGGTGCTTCTGTTGACTTCAGTGTTGTCTAACAAGGTTTTACAAAACTTTCATTTGAGCATGTTATTAAATGGCTAAAGATTCCTTCACAATTATAAAGCTGAATGTGGTGGTGAAGCAGGGGGTGAAGGGAGAAGAATAACATGGAATTTACTTGAAGGTGTGCCCTTTTTCTAGGCACACAGAATTGTGCACGTATGAGGTCAGAATGTCACTCTCAGCTTTCCTACCTTAATGATAACACTAGAGGAATGCAGACAAAATAAGAAACAGCGCATAGTCTTTAGAACTGAGATGTTTTGTTAGTTATCTCTCCACTCACCACCGCTCTGAGAAGAAGCTTCACTGACTTCTGTAAGATATTCCAGCAGGCCATCAAATATTTCTAACAGATTTCTGATAGATTCTCTCTCTCCCTTCACAATGTTCTCCCCTTAACAGAAGTTGTTTGTTATAAATTAGTCACTACAGTTTCAGAAGAGAAAAACATGCAAAAGTCAGTCAAAACCAAGAACTTTCTGGGAAGGCTACTCAGATTCTTGTTCAGTTGTCAATTGGCTCAGGAGCAACGTGGCTGGGGTTGCATGTTTTGGTCACTGCTGCAAGGATGATTCTGTAGCATGTTTTAAGGTCAGTGGCAAACATCCTGAAACTCAACTTTCCATTACAAAAACTTAAAGCTTAGCCTAATTAACATTGTATTTGTTCTCATGGAGCAGACTACCAAGCCTCCTTGTAAACAGACTGCATTAATTTTCCAGTTAAAGTCAGAAGGGGCATGTCCAGATGAGCGTGGACATGAGGTATTTGGTGCTGCAGACTGCGTGCAACCATTCCCTGTGCTGCTACTTTACAGCAGGGGGAGGGGAGGGGCAGGGCGGGGCTTGACCCTGGGAGATCCCTAGGTCCAAAAACCCACACACCAAAAAAAAAAGAGGCAATGCACATGGCAGCAGTGCCTCGCCCAAAACTAGAGCCTGGCCAGCTGGAGCCATGCTCCAACTACCAGCCAGACTTTCTGTTGGGGCTGCAGCTCCCGGAGGCCCCCAGGTAAGGCTGCTGGGGTCAGCCCAGTTGCTGGCCCCAGGCTCCCCTACCCCACCTGGGCTAACTTGCCACTAGATTCCCAGGATACAAGTAGCAGCGGCACAAGATGTGCTGCTGCTACTTGTCCCCGGGGAAACAAACACTCCTGCTCATCTGGACACGCCCAAGCTGTTCATCAAGTTGCTACTGAGGTAAAATGGAAAATCTATTATTGCAGCATGTTGAGATAGTTAGTTAGTTTTATCAGGGATGCTTGAGCAGGTAGCATCGTGGTCAATCCAGAATTACCATCTTCAGTTTTCAGGCATGTTTGATAACACTGTTCTCCTGTCTGCTACTGCCTGGACCAGTCATTGAACTGGGAAGCCAGGCTGTAGGAGTTAAGAAAAAAAAAAAAAAAACAACCCCCCCCGGCAATACTCATGCCAACCTGTGACCAAGAGATGTTCCTTGAGAGAGAGAGAGAGAGTGCAAAGCACCATTCATTAGATATATGCTTATACGTAATCTTATTCCTGGCTGATGCAGAATTAATACTTGTGGTGCAGGCTTCAGTTTTGAATAGCAAACGATACTGAAGTACCCTTAAAAGCAAATTAATCTCAGTGAAACAAAAAAGTCTTGGTAGACACCAATGTACCTTCTGAACTAGTTCATCATTATTCCAGAATCCAGAACACTTACGATGTTAGTACTGTTACTAGTAAGCGACCTGTTTTTACGTCATGTCTCCAAAATACATATTTAATAATAAACTGGTCCCGGGGGGGAACAAAAATTAAAGAACTCAAACAGGGAATTTTACATTTTGATTGTTTCAATATATAGCCTTTGTAATGCATGTAATACTGGTGCGGGGGGGGGGGGGGATAAATAAATCAGAATTTAACATTAAATAGCAAAGCAAAAAATAATCATTTGACACTATTTGATTAGTCAACATGTACATTTAAAAAGAATTGTGATCATGTGTTTTATTTCTCCCTTTAATGTTTTATAGTTTGAAGAGTCAAACTGAATTTATGTACCAGTAAACTAGCAGCTCATCTTGTTCTGTTTGTTTTTTACTTCTATTAGTGCAAGTTCATCCTTGTTGCCAAGTATGGCAATTATACCCTCCAAGGACATGCACCAGGCTGCTTCTACAGTTTCCAAGGTGAGCGGGGTAAAGCTCTCAACAGTCTGATACTGCCAACCATAATATTGCTCCAGCTGGGTGGGAGAGTGACATGATGCAGACAACAACATTAAAATTGCTGTTTTTCTTTTGGAATAGTTGGGCATCTCAACCGAAACAGCAGTTTCAAGCTTTGTTTTAACACCAGTAACCTAATAGTCTCAGCACCATTTATTACTATGCTGAATATTTTTCCATTCTCCAATCCACAACACCCAAAATTAACTAATTGCTTTACTGTCATCCATAAATTATTGACTTGCTCCCTACACCAATGATCTATTGTGTTTGTTTTTTTATATAGCAAACCCCCCTTTTTTAGCACACTTAAACATGCATGCAAACAGGGAAACAGATTCTGCAAGATCAGGTCCTTACAATATTTTAAAGGTAAGCCTTCTGTAAAAATATATTTTACAAACAAGCATCTTTTGATAACTGAGTACTCACCGGTGATATGTGACAAGCTAACTTGCAAATAGTCCAGTGCTAGAGAGTCTATCACTGCTTGTACATTATGTGCATCATCCTCTTGGGTTCTGGGAGCAGTTATGTAGTCTATGAAAAAAATGAAATGACAACAGACTATTACAGATTGCTTATTGGAGGCTGTGCTGTATACATACCTCAACTAGCCTATCCATTTCATGATTTACAATCAAGCTTACCCACAGTCATTACCATAAGAGATCAGTGGTTCTTGACCTTTTTAGACTCAAAGCACCCATTGGAAAATGCCAGCCCTTAGCTTTCACCCATTTTTTGAGAATTGGAAAAAAAAAAAAAAGGGCAATTTTTCTGCTCCAAAGAATGCAGAAAAACCATAACAGGCAGAATGTTTTTAATGCAATGGAGTCCTATTTGAAATCTCTGGGTTTATTCTTGTGAATCATGTGCACATGTAATAGCTGCTAACACTTGTGTTGCTTCCTTGGAAGGATCTCAGTTATTCATGGTGCCACAACACCCTGTTTGAGAGACGCTATTAGATATTAAGTGAAAGCATGGAACGATCCAGACAGACTTCAGGTCTACAGCCAGAGTTTATAATGCAGAGGCATCTGCCATTCATTATTAATTGAACTCAAAATAATGGTGTTTCTCTCTTAGCTCTGAGTAATAAAAAATTTAAATGGAGAGGCCTGGCCTTTATTTCTTTTTGTTTTAAGGCCTTCGACATTGTATTTGTAACCAGCATTACAGGAACCAGTTTAAAACAAAAAGGTAAATCAGACTGGAATACGCTTGTGTTCACCAGGATTTTGTTTCCAACTCAACTGATTGCCAGCTAACACCTTTCTAAAAGGTACTTTGGACAATCCCCTGACATTACTTGTTTACCCTAGAAAAAACAAGTTTACATAAGCACAAAACAATAAGCACTGGCCTAACTTTGCCACTTGTTAAATCCAGGAGTTTGATTTGAACAGGCAACAGGCTAAGGCCAAGCGCTTTTGCGAATCCCACTCTGAATGTAATATCAATGCCAATCCCAGTTCTATTTAAATGTTTAACACACTGAGACTAAACGGACCAGTTGTCACCTCTTACAGCAGAGGTGGGCAAGATGCGGCCTGCCAGGCCATTCTACCCAGCCCGCGGAGCCCATAAAAAATTTAGAAAAATTAATATTTATCTGCCCCTGGCTGCCTGTCATGCAGCCCTCAATGGCTTGCCAAAACTCAATACATGGCCTTCCGCCCAAAATAATTGCCCACGCCTGTCTTACAAGAATTATTTAACCCAGTGGGGGCCAACCTTTCTGGCAGGCTTCTCACTCAATTCCTCTTCCTCTCCCCAGTCTGCTGCTCTGCTTTCTGCTCTGTACTCCAAACTCCCTGCCCAATTTCCAACACTTCCTGCCCTATGCTCCCTGCTTGCTGTCTTCTGGTTCCTGCCCTACCTGCTGCTGGGCTGCCTGTCTGCTCCCTGATCTGTCATACACCATGCACAGAGGTTGTCCATGCCACTTGTGTCATCCATGGCATTGGTTGGCCACCCCTAGTTTAAGCTATACATAGGCTCCAGGCATAGTCTGTGCAGGAAAGTGTACTAGTGTAGCTATACTAGGAAATCTTCCTAATGTAGGTGCAACTTATAGCAACAGATTGGAGCTTTGCCAGCAGAATATCACCTACAATTGTTCAGCAAGCAAAAGACCACAACACCATCATTAGGGCTTTAGCTGGCAAAAATATTGCAAGAACAACAATGCATCCTTCATTGGCATTGCTACACCAGCAAAGCTTTCCTAATTTACATCTTATGTACACCTAACTGCTTTATTGGGTCACAATCAATATTTTTCTTCATATCCATGAAAACTAAAGAAGTACCCTTAAATACATGCACACAATTTATGCCAAAACCAATGGGGTTACAAAAGTAGCACTGATATGGCAAGCTACCAAGTACTAATGAACTGGCTGTTTAGGAAAAGTGGATGTAGGTTTTAAACAACATAGGAAGCAGAACAAGGACAGCAGCTCGCTCTATTGTAATAATTTTTCACCTGTTTTGGTTTTTGCTGGCAATAGTTTTTTCTTAGTGTTAGACATGATGGTCCAGAAATTTGAGCGAGAAGGACAGATTTCTTAGGGTGATATCTTTTCTGGACCAACTGCATAGTTGGGATAGTTAGACAAGCTTTCGAATATAAAACACAAGAACCCAATGAAGAATGTTTTGTGGTTGTTGGAGTAAGAGACATCACCCTATGAAATCCTTGTTTCTTGCAAGTTCTTTCTTAAAACTTAAAGGAAAAACAGTTTGACATTATCTCCCAAATCCTGTAATATAATCAGTATCAGAAGGTTTACATCCCAGCTAAATCAATAGGAGAATAGAACTGAACATATGTTCCATATTTTAGGCATATGTTGCTTTTGTAATCAAAGGCACCTCCAGGGCAGCTGGCCTGTACCTAGCAACCTCACTTGTAAATCCTGTTACTGAAGCGGCCCTCTCTGGGAGGTATTAAATGTGTCAGCTAACTAACACGTCTGAAAGTCCAGGGTTGACAAGCCCCGTTAATTTTTAATGCATATTAAGCAAGTAAAGCTTCCAACCAATGTTAACGTGGTCTGAGAGCAGTAGGCCTAATTTACATCGGACTTTTCAAACTTAACATTAGGTTACACAGTCATCTCCACCATCTGTAAACCTTCTACTGGTCTTCACTTCCTTGTTTCCACTTTTTGACAATTTCTTGCTAGAACTTGAGAAAATCTGCATTTGTTTTCCCTATACTGGTACTACAGTTGTAGAGACTTGAAAATAGTCCAGCTAGGACATTAGTGATGTAATAGGACCCGTGTTCCTACCTGGTACTTTTTCTCCTAAAATTGATTCATAAAGATGAACAAATACATTGGCATCACATTCTAAAAGCTTCTTTATGTGTAGATTTATGTGACACTTCATTAGAAGATCATTGGCGATGTCAACCCATTCTATTAAAAACAATTAAACATGTTAATGACAGTTAACTATAGGAAAGAACAAAGCCTGGCTGCATGCAGAGATGCAGGGAGACTTCAAGCTGAAGGCTCAAACAACAATTTAGCTAGCATCTGTTTGCTAAAGAAACAAAACCTAATCCATTTTCCGATTGCATAACCAGGGGCTCTAAGGTCTTAAGAGATTTATGAAGACTCAGCAAATTGCTCATGCAGAAACTTCACCGCGTTCCCTTAAATTTAGTTACCGACGTGCGATTAAGGAAATGAACAGCTTTTAGGGTCTATTCTGCAGTCCTTACTTTCTCTCACTGATGCACAATAGAAACATGGAGGGTTTAGGGATCAAAACCTGGCCTTCAAGAAACCATGATTAAACAACAACAGGCAAGGATAGACTTTCACTTGTAGGATATAGTTGAGATTTGCTGCCATAGAATCCGATTTTCTAAACAAAATTAATAGTCAACTTGAAATCAGATAATGTTTTTGGATCCGAGTTGGCCAGTTTTAGTATCTAGTAGGAGCTGAGAGCAGGAGTATAGCATTTTTATTAAATGATGATGTCTGAAGGGCTTTAAAAAAGGTCTGGCACCCATAATAACATTGCCCCAAGATTTTTATTCCATTATTTTACTACTCAATTGTTAATTCTTCAGGAGTTTGGAGCAATAAGCAGGGAAGTAAGAAACGTGAACACTTACTCATATAAGCTAAATAGAAGGACTTCTATTATAGATGATAAATATATGGGACTGTTCCTGCAAACCTTCCGTATGCAAAACTCCTATAGAGTATAATGAAAATGTACAAAGGGTATGGAGAATAGAAGCCAATTTCTTGCTACCCTTTCAAAAGCCATATATTGAAAGACATCTACAATTCACACTCAGCAATTTTCTCCAATAACCTGTCCTAATTCATAGCCTAACAAATATAAAACTTAAAGGATGCGAGTTCATCTTAATCTCCACATCAGGGGACTCTTATGAAATGAGATTTTTCCCCCCCATTGTTTAAGAACAGACATTCTTACAGAAAGATTAAAAATGATTTTCCATCTTCTTGTTTCCATTTAATCAAATAGTTCAACAGGAGAATCCTGTATAGATCATAAGTGATCTAACGGCTATTTCCCTCTCAGCCATGGCAGTGTTACTGTGTATAAATTGTACAGTTTGATTTCTGGCCAGTTTCCAAAGAGGAGGAGACGAACAAGTCCCAAACAATGGACGCTGCTGTGAAATACAAATGCCGCCTTCCAGTGGCGCCAAGCAAGATGAGAAAGGGGAGGAGGATGGATGGGCATGGGAGGGTGAACGAGCAAGGCTAGCTTTAGCTTAAAGCAGGGGTGGGCAATTATTTTGGGCAGAGGGCCACTTGCTGAGTTTTGGCAAACCATCAAGGGCTGCATGACAGGCAGCCCAGGGCATATAATATTACATTTTCTAAGTTTTTTTTAGGGGCCCCACAGGCCAGATTGAATGCTCCATCCAGTCCCTGGGCCACACTTTGCCCACCCCTGGCTTAAAGGCAACACCTAGAGCTGCAGAACACGCCTGAGGAAGGGCAAGATTGTGTTTGGCATGTGGCGGGTTACAAAACTCGCTGCCCTTCAACACGTAAGTGCCACAGCGGGTCAGACCAACGGTCCACCTAGCCCGGTATCCCATCTCTGACAGCCCTCCATGCCTCTGCAGGGCAGCGAGCGCTGCTCTGCTCCGTGTTCCCTCCTGATGCCCTAGTTATTAACCTACGACCTCACTCCCGTTCTCATTTTCTTTTTTGCTGTCCCAAGCCATCAACTGACGTGTCCCCCTCGTCCAGGGAGCCTTAGTGTCCACGATGCCCAACAGGCCACTAGGTTTTCCTTGGCACACTCTCTCTCTGGCAGCCCTCGACGCCGAGGGGCGATGCGCTCTGCTTGGTCGCCCTTCGTTCTTCACCTCCGACCTCAGCCCTGTTCCCGTTTTCTTTTTTATTGCCCCACAAAGGTCCTCAGTGGCCTCCCCTTTAAAGGGGGGCTTGCAGCATTCGGGCCAAGCACACGTGCCAAAAGAGCCCACAAGTTGGTTGTTTTTTTTAGCACATCCAAGAGGCCCATCTCTGACTGTTCGTCTTCCCGCCACTCACGTCTCTGGGCAGTTTGGCATCTGCAGGCTCCCTCGACTTGTCTGGGGGGGGGGGGGGGTGCATCAGACCCCGGATCTGTTGCTACTCACCTATGATCCTTGGTTTTTGTTAATTTCTCCCCTGTTTTTACCTGCCCCGCTCCCCATGGGAAGGGTCTAGGCCCTAGAAACGAGGCGGCCCGTCCCCGACGGCAGGGAGGCAGATGCTAGGCCAGGAGAGCCTGCAGCAGGGCATCCCTGGAGGGTTCAGCACCCCCGTGAGGGACGGGTCGGCACGGTGTGGCCTCGGGCGACCCCCCCCGGGCCCTG
>NW_005841879.1:2996556-2996827 GCF_000455745.1 Alligator sinensis
CCCCCCCCCGCCGCCCCGCGGGCCCCCCCGCCCCCCCCCGCCAATCGCCGCTCCTCGCCTCGGGGTATTTAAATACCGCGTCGCAGACCCCCTGCGCGCCCCGCATTGGTTGTCCGCTGCCGGAAGGGGCGGGACTTCCTACCGGGCGTTCTGTCGCCGGGCTCTCGCGGGGACGTTCTCTTCCTTCCCCTCCCGCTGCGGGGGGGAGGGAGGAGTTCTGTGCCGCGTTGGGTCACGTGGCGGCAGCCTAGGCACGGGGGCCGGTGGGAGG
>NW_005841879.1:2996837-2999399 GCF_000455745.1 Alligator sinensis
CACACACACACACACACACACACACACACAGCCCTTCCGGGGCCGAATATTTGTGGGGGTGGGAGGGGGGTTTATGGGTCCCCGCCCCCAGATGGGGGGTGCCCCATGGGGGATCCCTGCAGGAGTCCCTAGTGGATGGGGGAGCCCCCCCCCCCCACACTTTGGGAAACCTCCAGTGGCAGCCCATCAGCCCCCTGGGTGCCAAGGGCTAGCGGCCCGGGCACTGGTGCCTCCATCCTGTCCTGAAACCTGCCCCCCAGGTAGTGAGAGACCTGCCAGTAAGGCCTGTTGACAGGCTGGGTAATTGTCCGCTCTGCTGGGCCGCTCTGCTGTTGCCCCTGCCTGTCCCATGCCCCCCCTTTCTCCACTGCCAGCTTGTCGGCCGCGTCGTGGACACTGTTGCAAGCCAGCAAATAATGCAACCGGCAGCGAGACATCAGCAGTCCTGCATGGAAGTCAGGAAGGAGATGCGGCGTTAAATCGCGAGGATCGAGGTGCTGCCTGCTGTCTGAAAATGGCTCGTCTCTGATCGCTGTGACGTCCATGAATGCGCTCGAGTGTGTGTGATTCACGGTCGAGGCCATAAGGCGTGCCCTGGCAGGCATGATAAGAGCAGGGCACGGCAGAGTTCCTGTAATTGATGTTGCCAACTAGGAGGATCTTCCTCATAGGTACAGGTAGGATTTACAGTGAGCAGCCTCCTTTGAGAGTGAAGGAGTGGGTTTAAGGGGTGCAGGTGTGGCGCGAGTGTTTAGGAAGCTTGCATGGTTTGAACCCCTGGAAGATTTCTTCTAGAACATGGGGATGTTGGGAGTATTCGTCATTGGGGAAGAAAATCTACCTTCCTCTGAGTAGCGACATGCAGTGGTAGAAGCGTGCTTGCTTGTCTACTAAACACCATTGTAATCCCCTCCAGGGTTTTCAGAATCTCCTACTGCATCTTGTCATGTGACACCAGGACATAAAGTGCCCCATTCATTACAGTCCTACACATGCATCATGTCTGGTGCATAAAACAGGCCCAAGACAGGCAAGTGGGATGTAAACTGCTGCCTTGGGAGCACTGAATGAGGGAGAGACAAACCAGTCATTTACTGGTATCAAACCGAGGTTTACAGTATAAGGCTGGAGATGGCTGTATCTTCTGAATGCCTCATTTAAGTGTTCACAACAGCTCTGAGTGGGAGAGAAGTCTTACTCCTATTTTACAAGTAGGTAGACTGAAGCACAAAGGGGTTTGTTTGTTTGTTTGTTTTTAACAGGTTCACCAAATGTGAAAAAGGAAGTCTGTTACAAAACCAGGAAACGGACGCACATTGCCTGATTCCAGTTACGTGTGTCTGCCACAAAAACCATCCTCCTTTCCCTAGGCCAGCTTTTTTTCATTGCAAACAGTTTAGATTATACAGCTCTAGAACATGTATCTGCATTGAACAAGCACATCCGGTGGAAGTTATGTCATCAATTAGACAAGTAACAGCATTGTATTTGGAAGAGGCAAGGGTTTTTGTGGCTGATTACCCTTTTTATTAGACCAACTGCATGATGGCGATAAAGTTTTTGATTATAAGGCATTCTTCATCAGGTTTGAAGGAAGAAGCAGGTGCGGGAACACTAAAATGGCGTGTAGGGTTGTGAAATTGGAGGAGAGAGAGTCCCAAGGGCAGCAGACAAACAACAGATAAAGAAGCTTGATTAATGGGAGATCATGACTCTTCAGAAGAGGAAGGTGGTTATTATCTGTAGTGTGAAGGAAGAATTTCAGGAATTGGCAGCTAATAATATGCCATGAAGTCAATATTGGGGTTCAGTCCTTGATTCTAAATGTCATGAAATCTTGCTCTGAGTTCACCTTGTAAGTGTTTGTAAATTGCCCTTGAGCATGGGGATAGTAAGGTCAGAAAAGAAGTGAATTTTTTTTTTATTTTATTTTATTTTATATTATTATTATTTTGTGGAGACAATGTGCTCCTACTGGCACTTGTGTGTTTCTGTTCTTTATATATTTTATTTTATTTTATTTTATTTTTTTTACAGTTCATTCTGGTGTGCAGTTTGTTTAGTTTCACCCATATATAGTTATTTTGAGGGCACTTGTTGCTGTGGGTTGGATATATCATACTTTGGGAGAGGTGCATGTAGGATCCATGGATTCTGATGGGTTTGTAGTTGGTTGGTGTTCACTGTTAAAGCAGTGGAGATGTGTTGACAGTTTTTTGTGGGTTTTTTAAATCTGTTGGTAAGGCTGAATGTGCCCCTTCTGGTATCAGTTCAGCAATGGGGAGTTTGTTTCTGACATTGAGTTGGGCAAAGTAAGGAGGTTGTTTGAAAGCCCGGAGTGGAGGAGGGGCTGGGGATTTTTTTTCCTCAGTGTTTGCTTTGTGTCAAGTATAAACTGCAACTATTTAATGATTCTTCTAATCCAGGGGTGCTCAACCCCTAGCCTACAGGCCAGATCTGACCCACAGAGCTTTCAGGTCTCCCTGTGGATCCAGCGATTTTTTTTTGGGGGGGGGAGCAGTTGCAACTAACACTGCTGCTGCCCCCAACACCAAATTTTCA
>NW_005841879.1:2999410-3002439 GCF_000455745.1 Alligator sinensis
CCCCCCCCAGCAGGATAGCACCCCATTCCCACATAGCTGAATTGAGCTGGAGCCTGGTGCAGCTGTGTGTGAACAGGCCCCAGCTGGGTCATTCCAGCATGGCTGCACGGGGAACTGTGATAAGCTGGCTAGATGCTAAGAACCAAGGACAGAACACTATGGCATACTGTGATCTACCCAATTCCCCAAATCCTTCCTCATCACTAAACGTGATAATGAGCCGCCTCCCTTTTTGATAGATCTTGATCTCCTGTTAATCCAAGCTTCTTTTTTCTGGTAATTGTTTGTCTGCTACCCCTGGGAATCTGTCCTCCAATTTCACAGCCCTACACGCTGTTTTTAATCATAGCTGTGCCTGCTTCTTCCTGCACACCTGATTTAAAAAAAACAACCCACAACCTTGCATTTGAAAGCTGATCTAACTTTACCCCAGTCATGCAGTTGGTCCAATTAAAGATATCACCCACAAACATCCTTTTGTTTCTTGCATGATTCCTTGACCATCACGGCTGCAACATCATTCCAGGATTGCCAAAGCATTGTAATTAACTATTTTATTTGAGGTCAGTTGGGCTGTTTGCACCTCTTGCAGCTACTGTTTCACCTTGGGTGCAAATAGGACTTTCAGGGTATGGTTACAAGTTGTATCCAGGTAAGCTAATGCTGAATTCACAGTGCATTAGCCAGTCTCCATGGCAACTTCTCATGTGAATGCTCTTAGTTTGCAATAAATGCAAGGTAGCTCTCACCCCTCAGTAAAAGTGAGGTAAGGTACCTTGCATTTTCTTCAGGCTAAGAGTGTGCACACAGATGGTTACCATGGAGTAGCTAATATGCTATAAATTCATCCCCCAGTTCAGTGGGGGCCTAACCATTTTGTCAAGTACGCCACAAATTAGCCCCACACCAGGAGTAGGCAGCATTGTTGGGCAGAGTGCCAAATACACCTGCAACTTTGACTTGTAAGATGTTGGTGCGCCAGGGGTGGGTGGCATGGGAGCCATGAGGGGTCTGGTCCTCATTGTGGCAGCACAGACCTGGCCCCTACCCCGCCATCTGCCCAAGCCTAATGTCTTCCTATGCCACACTGGCACTCATGCCAGGGGTTGCCTATCCCTGCCCCATGCCCCCTGAAACTGCCACTGATCCCTTTCCTGCATCTGCTCTGCTTTCAGCTCCCTGCCCTATCTGCTGCTTTGTTTTTTGTTTCCTGATTTGCACTCCCTGCCCATTGGCTGTTCTGCTTTCTACTGCCTGGGCCCTCCCCAGTCTGTGATGCCACACATCTGCAGGGTCATGCTGCACTACATGCAGGCTGGCTGTCTCTTCCCAGGCTAACTTGTTGGGGTAGCCATACCCACAGCCTCAATCTTCTTTTGAAGCCAGGTATTTTCTTTAATGTTTTAAATGGTAGCAATGCTGGGAAAGACTAAGAAAAATATCTAGTATGTACATATTACTAGAAAAAGGAGTGATATGAAACTAAAGCCCTTTTTGGTAAATAAAGGGATGAAGAGGCATGTACTTGGTAGCACAGGCTGCCCTGCAACTGCTCTGTGGTAAGTGCTTTTCTGAACGATCTTTCCCCATGACAAAAATGAGGTAGCTTTTCCTTCCTTTTTTCCCCGAACAGGCAGCCGCTGCTCACTGCAGAGTAAGAGTGTGCATATGGGCAGCTACTGCCAAGCAGCTCCTACTCTGGAAGGGTGTCAACTGGGTGCCTCACCTTGCATTTACTGCTGGGTAAAAGCATGTTTATGGGCAGTGACCTCTGGAATAGGTAAACCAGGGTGTGACCTCCATGTTACCTCATGGTAATTTGTGTATGTGCCAACACCCTGAGTTCACACCCTAGTTTAGTTCAGCATAACTTGCTTTTGTAGCTATGCCCTTAGGGGTGTTTTCCCTGCACTTTTGTTTGGGTTACGTCACTTGATCTAGCTCAACTCAGGTGAGAGACAACACTGCAGCTACACAGTCTACACATGCATATATGCTGGTTTAGTAACTTACTGTGCAGTAAATTTGTGCAATAAATGGGAATAGGCCAGGGTCTATATGTGTGGGCCACATTAATGCTGTGTGGAGTGACTTGGGACTAAAGTTAGACCCAAATCAATCCACATACAGTGTTACTGCGCAGTAACACATCAGGCATAAATTTGATACCAGCATAATACAGGTAGCAAATTTATGCTTACGATGGCATAAGTAGCCATATTTACTGTGCAGTACGAGCATGCACGTGTAGACGCATGCCCATACTGCGCAGTAAATGTGCACACGTAGATGTGCCCAGGGTGGCTTAATTGGCAGGAGACGGTGCCTTGGCCGTTCTGCTGTGGCAAGTTGGCAGCGGGGGCTGCCACCTCGCAACATAGAGAGCGCATGGGGCACAAGGGCCTGGAGAGGGGCAGGGGGTACCCGTTGTCTTGTAACATTAACACTTTCTACAAATGCCCCTGCCCTGCAGAGTCGCAGGAGCCCGGCTGCCCAGCACTGCAGGGGTTCCTAGATGTTACAGATTAATTTTTTTAATGAAATTTTTAATGTTCCCAGCCACATGAAGTCCAAATCCGTGAGTCAGTCCAGAACCGTAAGCGGCCCTGCGCTGGGAAACATCCTCCACCCCCACCAGGGGCTTCAGCTAGTTCCAAAGTCTTGCACAGAGCATCGGGTCCAGCCCCCCTGCACTTGCGCAGGTCCTTTCCCAGGGAAGGCTAGTTTCATCCCCGGGGGCCGGGCCGGCTGCGGCTCCTTGTCTGCGAACGGGGGCGATGAAAACACCGGGCGCGGGGAGGGCGCGCCGCAGTCACCCAGGGAGAGGGTGCAATTGCGAAAGGGGGTGGGGGGAATTGTTGCATATAGAGTCAGCACTGCGCAGGCGCGGAAGGGGGAAGGGCGAGAAGCTGCCTGGGGTTCCCGGCACGCGGCCGGCGGGCCGAGCAGTGTGAGGGCAGAGCGAGCCGCGCCCGGATTGGGCGGGGCACTTCCGACCGCCCGCGCCGCAGCCAACCAGCCCGCGGGCA
>NW_005841879.1:3003298-3013294 GCF_000455745.1 Alligator sinensis
GGCGGCACCTCACCTGCCTCAGAGAGCGGAGCGGAGCTCCCATTTTGAGTCGGATGCACAGCGATAAAGATGTGCCCGCGTCTCCTGCACGCCTGCCAGCGGAGCCCAGGGGTCGGGGTAGGCACCCGCGCGCGTTTATAAGGGGGGGGCTCGGTTCTGCCACGGCTTATTCGTTTGCTGTCAATCCTAACCTTGTCTGCGTCTTTCAGGTTTGGAGTCCCTCGGTTTGGTGGGAGTCGAGGCGGCCTCCTCTCCGGGAAGAAATTTGGAAACCCCGGGGAGAAGCTTACCAAAAAGAAATGGAACTTGGATGAACTGCCCAAATTTGAGAAGAATTTTTACCAAGAGCATCCTGATGTAGTTCGGCGTACTGCAGTACGTATCATGACCGTTTTTTTTTTTAAATAATTATTTTGGCCATTTTAAACCTAATCGGCTTCGTATTGCAAGGGTTGTACCCACTGGAGCCTGATAGCTTTCCAGTGTACTGACTTGAAACCAGTTACTACAAGCAGCAGCCCGATTTGAATGCAACGTGTTTTTTGTTTAATAAAAAAAAAAAAAAAAAAGTTAAAATAATTGAAATGAAATAAATAATTAAAATAAATAAAATAATCGAACGTCTTTTCTTTTAACAGCAAGAGGTTGAACAATACAGAGCAAGCAAAGAAATTACAGTTAAGGGCCATACCTGTCCAAAACCACTCATAAACTTTTACGAAGCTAACTTTCCTGGTAAGTTTAGTCAACTAGTGCCAAGGCATTTGATTCAAAGCTCATTAAATAGAAGCATCAAGTTAATATATGGGGGCCCCCCCCTTTTTTTTCCCAGCAAATGTTATGGAGGTAATTCAGAGGCAGAATTTTACTGAACCAACTGCTATTCAAGCCCAGGGATGGCCTGTTGCCTTGAGTGGATTGGATATGGTTGGAGTAGCACAGACTGGATCGGGGAAAACGCTGTCTGTAAGTTTTTTGGGGTTCTTTTTGCTGTTTTCTTCTTTTTCGGTTGTTTTTAATACATTTTGGTGTAATTGCTTAATTTCTTAGCTTTAATTATGTAATAGCAGTTAAGCTTGTTTTGGCTTTACAATAGGGGGGCATGTTTGATTAAAAACTACCTTTTGTTTTTCTACAGTACCTGTTGCCTGCCATAGTGCACATAAATCATCAGCCATTCCTAGAGCGTGGAGATGGACCTATTGTGAGTATAACTTAATATGAAATATCCTTTCATTCTAGGTTGCGTTTTTATATTGAGATGAACAGGGAGGAGTGTTTATACTCTTCTGGACAAAATAATTTCTTATTTTGAGAATAGAACAGGAGTGCTAGTTCACTCCTAAATCATATGTTCTCTTGTATTGGCTGTAAGAGTCCATACTGGTGGAAAAATTGAGAAATGGGGTAAGTGGTAGCCAAACCAAAGGGAACTAAAAGATTTATTTGAGAGCGCTACTAAAAAGCAAGTTCACTAGCTCTTAATTAAACACTTGGGATAGAATTTTTTTTTGGCCACATTCCCCTCAATGTGGAAAATAAAATCTTTCATGACCTCCTTAAATCTTCATTCTCTCTTAAAGATAAAACACGTTTTGTAATCATTGCACAGAGAGCTAACCTAATCTAATTATTTCCAGTGTCTGGTGCTGGCACCAACTCGAGAACTGGCTCAACAAGTGCAGCAAGTAGCTGCTGAGTATAGTAGAGCATGTCGTTTGAAGTCCACATGTATTTATGGGGGTGCTCCAAAAGGACCACAGATCCGTGACTTGGAAAGAGGTATGAAGAGAACTTATTTCTTCATGGCGAGTACATAAACAGTGTCTTAACTTTTGTCAGGTATGCTAATCATAACGTTTTTGGTTTAAGGTGTGGAAATTTGCATTGCCACGCCTGGAAGACTCATAGACTTCTTAGAAGCTGGAAAGACTAATCTCAGGAGGTGCACTTACCTTGTGCTTGATGAAGCTGACAGAATGCTTGACATGGGATTTGAACCTCAGATCAGAAAAATTGTAGATCAGATAAGAGTAAGTGTTACTTGTTTTTTTCTTTTTTTTTAAGCTTGGTGAACCAAGCTAACCTTTATTCCTGTAGCAGTCTTCTAACACTTTACATATGTAACAAACTTGCTGTGTCCACCTTGTTTCTCATCTTTGTACGTATACTTGAATGGGCTATAAGTGTCAAACTCTCAACTGGACTTAGCCCCTGTGGTAGCAAAAGCTGCCCTGCACAGCAGTGACATTATTAGATTTAACTCACGTAAAGAACTTGACACTAACCTTGTTTGTAATGACTTCAGCCTGATAGGCAAACCCTGATGTGGAGCGCAACATGGCCCAAGGAAGTCAGGCAGCTTGCTGAAGACTTCTTGAAGGAATATGTACATATTAACATTGGGGCACTGGAGCTAAGCGCAAACCACAACATTCTTCAAATTGTAGATGTATGTCACGATGTAGAGAAAGACGACAAGTAAGTAGCGTCTTGGAATAGGGAATCACAAACACTTTAAAGATGGGGTTCAAATGCCAAGTCTTTTGTTTATTCCTTTGACTGATAGAAATGAGACCATTGGAAAGATATCTCTAATGGACTCTTTCCTTTCGTAACAGACTTATTCGATTAATGGAAGAAATCATGAGCGAGAAGGAGAACAAAACCATTGTGTTTGTGGAAACCAAAAGACGGTGTGATGACCTTACCAGAAAAATGAGGAGAGATGGGTATGTTGCTACTTCAGTATATCTTCAATCTTATCCTCAGCTTACTGAATGGTATCCCATGTGTGTATCTTCCACAACAACCACATTTAAAATTGATCTTGAGCAACTGCAGACATGTGGATTAAACTGATAATTCCCCAGACATTTTAAATGTTCTTCTTTTAGATGCTTAAATTTTAAGAACAAAAGCATGCGTTTCAAGAAATGAATGTAGGTGTACTGATGCTTGTTAGGTGGTGCTTTTTAAAATATTTTTATCCATGGCATCTTAAGGTTAGTCTTCAACATACACGTGTACTTTTCCCCCAGGTGGCCAGCAATGGGTATTCATGGTGATAAGAGTCAGCAGGAGCGGGATTGGGTACTAAATGGTGAGTGACTCAAGTCTTTCTGTTTTTTGCTTTTTGACTTTATTATGTTTTGTTTTTTCCTTTTTAACAGTGGTACAGAGGGAACTGACTAAATGGCTCTTTTTACAGAATTCAAACATGGAAAAGCTCCGATCCTGATTGCCACAGATGTTGCATCCAGAGGTCTAGGTTAGTAGAACTCCTCTAATGCCAGTTGCCCAAAGTTTTTTAAAGAAAGTTTACTGCTTTCTTTAACCTCTGCATTTTTCTAAGTTTTTTTCACATAAAGGTGCAGTCTTTGTGGCAAGGCCTAGGCATGACAATCGGAGGACTCGAAGGGGGATGGAGGACTAGTGGAAATGATCGGCTGGCTGCTTCCAGTCGAATAGAGAGGTGAAAGCTGAGAGCATTGTGTGCCAGTAATCTCAAAAGGCAAAGATCATCCTCTAAACTACTACCCCATAAACTGTTCTCTCATGAAATAGTTTTCATTCACAGTTCACTTTGCCCTGGTATTTCTCTTCTCTCCCATGCTTTGCATGATTGCCATGGTGCAGTGCTGTTAGTTTGTGCGTACTGTTTGCTGTGATCTGTGGGTCTTTGAATTTCAGTGAGTTTGCTGAAATGTCGAAGAAAATAATTACAAACTTCTATGTTCAATGAAATTTTTTTTTCAACCATGAAATGGAGAGAGCAGCTTTAAAATGTACTAAGCCTTGTACAAATTGGTGAGTACTGGCACATGAGATCTGAGAAAAAGTCCACCTCTCACTCTAGAAAGTGGGGCGGGAAAGCAAGGCTTCTCTAAATGCCTTGAAAGTCGAAGTTCCTCCTTCACTTATACACTAGTCGTCATGTCGAGACCTGCCAGAGAGAGACACATTCTCAAGTGAACCCTGGCTTCTTGGAAGCGCTTGCCTAGACGAGACACAGTGCATAAAAACAACTTGATGACTTTTGGGGGACAGGTATGTTTTTCTTGCAGCTGCGGTTGAAAGGTCTTGGCAAGACAAGCAGTGTGGCCTTTTTTAAGCTTCTGATGACTGTGTGTGTGTGAAGGACCTCATGTTTTTATTCTAAGGTCCTCAAATGAGCACATGAAGAGGCTGCTGTGACTTTTAGTGGCCCTACTGCAAGAAGCATTCAGATGTCACTTGATGATTTGTAAAGGGTACTCTTGAGTTGGGAATGACAAGCAAATGCATACTCCTTTCTGGTAAGGTTTTTGGATCACCGGGTGGGTGATAAGTTGGGAACAGATGGAGTGTGCATATTTTTTTTTTTTCTTCCCCTCTTCCACAATATTCATGCAGAAATGGATACTCTAACAATATTCTTTGCAGCCAGTAGCTTCTTAAAAATACTATTTTTCTAACGTTTATCTTTGATTTGGCTGTTGTGGTGTGCAAAACTTTGTGCGTTGCTTTTTGCCACACTGCAACACTTTACAGATGTGGAAGATGTGAAATTTGTCATCAATTATGACTACCCTAACTCCTCAGAGGACTATATCCACCGAATTGGACGAACTGCCCGCAGTACCAAAACAGGCACAGCATACACATTTTTTACTCCTAATAATATAAAGCAAGTAAACGACCTCATCTCTGTGCTTCGGGAGGCTAATCAAGCTATCAACCCCAAATTGCTTCAGTTGATTGAAGACAGAGGTTCAGGTAAATATTTTGTTGATTTAATGCTAACACTCATTGGTGGAAGCCTTTTCTGTAACCTGGTAAATAGTCATCCAAGGGGAAAAAAAACCCTTTTGTGTGTTTCACTAAATCAGGGAACTGTACTACTCATTCTGTGCAAGTGTTACATCTTGCTTTGTGTTGGCCCATAGGCTTAAATGTTTTACTAACCCACAATGGGCCACTCGGCTGATCTAAGAGAAGCCCAACTCCTTTTCACCACCTTGCCCACTTCACTTGACATTTAGTAGTGGGGAGAAGGGAAACTGTTTCTGAGGGCAGTGCTGCTTCTCCCTCCTCTCCCTAATTGCTTCTGTTTTTTGAAATGTCTGTCCATCTCAGACTTCCTAGTTCCCCTGCAAGTCCCATTCCCAGTATATGTGGCATTCTGATTTACATACCCCACATACTAAATGGATACAGCATGTGATATTTTTCTGATGCTCTCTTGGTGTAAGATATTGTATTGTAAATGCTGTTTATCTGTATTCTTGCTTTCCGCAGGTCGTTCCCGGGGTGATCGACGTGACAGATATTCTGCGGGCAAAAGGGGTGGATTTAATAGTTTTAGCAGAGAAAGGGAGAACTTCGAAAGAACATATGGTGCAGTAGGAAAGAGAGACTTCGGAGCAAAAGCTCAAAATGGGGCCTACAGTGCTCAAAGCTTTAGTAATGGAACTCCATTTGGAAACGGTTTTGCAGCTGCTGGCATGCAGGCGAGCTTCAGGGCTGGTAATCCTACCGCTGGAGCATACCAAAATGGCTATGATCAACAATATGGAAGTAACATGGCAAATATGCACAATGGCATGAACCAACAGCAGTATGCGTATCCTGCCACTGGTACTGCTCCTATGATAGGCTACCCGATGCCAGCAAGCTATTCTCAATAATTTAGTATATTTAAATGTCTGTTTTTCATAATTGCTCTTTATATTGTGTGTTACCAAGACAGGATAGTTATTTAAGAAACTTATGGGAAATGCAGAAATGACTGCAGTGCAGCAGTAATTATGGTGCACTTTTTTCGCTATTTAAGTTGAATATTTCTCTACATTCCTGAAACAATTTTTAGTTTTTTTGTACTAGAAAATGCAGGCAGTGTTTTCAGAGTAAATGTACAGTGATTTGAAATACCGAAGGCAGTGCATGGCCTTCTAATAAAGATATTTGAAGACTGAATTTTCTTGGAATGGTTGTTTGTTTGTTTTTCACACTTGCAGTTTGCTGAAGCTTTTAAATCCTGAGAAGGAACTTGCTTTGTCTCCTCATGCTAACTTTTGTAAGTCTGTGCACATTTTTAGTTCGTAAAGAATCTACATAAATTATCTAAAGAAAATAGATTCATAGATGTTAGGGTCGGAAGGGACCTCAATAGATCATCGAGTCCGACCCCCTGCATCGGCAGGAAAGAGGGCTGGGGCTAGATGACCCCAGCTAGATCTGGCCACTCGAACTGAGAAGAGTTCTTCCTAATGTCCAATCTAAATCTGCTCTCTGCTAGCTTGTGGCCATTATTTCTTGTAACCCCTGGGGGCGCCTTAGTGAATAAATACTCACCAATTCCTTTCTGTGACCCCGTGATGAACTTATAGGCAGCCACAAGGTCGCCTCTCAACCTTCTCTTGCGGAGGCTGAATAGATCCAGTTTCTCTAGTCTCTCCTCGTAGGGCTTGGTCTGCAAGCCCTTAACCATACGAGTGGCCCTTCTCTGAACCCTCTCCAGGTTATCCGCATCCCTCTTGAAGTGCGGCGCCCAGAATTGCACGCAGTACTCCAACTGCGGTCTGACCAGCGCCCGATAGAGGGGAAGTATCACCTCCTTGGACCTATTCGTCATGCATCTGCTGATGCACGATAAAGTGCCATTGGCTTTTTTGATGGTGGGAAGATATGTATGTGGTAGATGCAGTTACACTCAGCAGGTTCTCTGATGGCATAATGTCAGATACCCAACTTCTGAATGTTGGGTGTTCACACATTTATATCAATTAGTGAAACTGGCTCTTCCACACTGCAGACTGGGATTCTAGAGCCTTGGCAATCTATGGTTTGTTACCATATGGAAACAGATTACCGAGTCAGTGCTATTTTGGGGTCAAACATTTTAAGTCGTCTTGGTGTGATCACTTAGCAGGAACATAAAGTGGACCCTGAGTTTTTCTACTTAGGTTATACAGAGGATGGTTTCTAAAGTACTTTGGGCTTACATTCAAGAAGTTATGCAGTTGTCTTTAGAAGTATACACTAAGCCTTAGTGGTTTAGGGTGGCTAAAAAGATCTTTCATTTTGAGAAGTGGAAACACTACAAGACAAATGTCTGCTCCACCCTCAGTCTCCTTAACTTGTTCTTCAATTAAACTTGGTCATTTTAAGTACAGAATGTGATAGGGGAGACATCTGGAGGCTTGTCTGGTACCTTACACAGCCACATCAGGTTAGGTAATGCCCACTTCTGTAGTGTCTTAGTTCATTCTGTTATTTACAGGAACAAGTCATGATAGTGAACCCTTGTGCCTGTTGCAACTATGCTACCTGAACAATGTTCAAACCAGTGCTGTATTTTGCCACCCTTGTTCTAAAGCTTTGCTCCAGACCTGATCCTGGCCCGCTAGGTAGTGGTGTACACCTTGGAATAAAAGAGACTCCTGTCCACGAAGAGTTTGCAACCCAAGTAGAGAACATGGTAGTTGGTTACAAATAGGGTACAAGGAAAGGGAGACCAGATGGAAGCTGGCATATTTGGCACAGGACACTAACTGTTTAGTGCCACTTTTCTAGGTATGGTAAAAGGGCTTGTAGAAAAAAATATAATGGAGAACTTTGCCAAATGTTAGAGAGCACACCAGCTACAGATGCTTCCTCATTCTGATGAAGGGGTTTTTAAACCTGAAAGCTTGCTAAGAATTTTTTTCCCAACTATTTAAGTTGGTCTAATGATACCAGTCACCCAAAGAACCTTGTTTACCATATGTTGGATTTGTAGAGTATCCCTGCTCAATGAGTTGATGGAACTTTCCAGTTAGTTCTGACCAAAGAATATATATAGTCACTCTGCATGAATTCATTATGCAGTGCAATAGTCCTACACCCTGTAGTGAAAGCTGGGGTTCTGCTGTTCTGCACTACGGTTAAATCCCAGTTCTAGGTCTGTCTTATGCTTACCCCCACCTTCTTTTGTCAAAGGGTGCTAAATTAAATGCTAACAAACCAATAGCTTTATGCATATAAAAATGTAATCTATTGAGTGGAACAAAGCCACTTTTATCTAGCATGTAGTGTTTTGCATGCCTGTTTAAACTTTGAACTCAAATTCTTAGAACAATATGATTAAAAGTGCTTTTACTGAATGTTTATGCAACAAGGGCATTCTTGCAGCACTAAACTGCTGGACTACATTTCCCGTCTGAATCCTCAATTTAGAGGATTGTGGTTTGTCCTATTTGCCTTATTGCCGGTGAAGGTTGGGTTTTTTTATGCTGCTCGTGGCCCTTCACCAGTTTTCTCACTTCAAAATCCCTTCTTCCTTGGTTCCATCTAATCTCACAGGCCACTGACACATGGTGGGGGAACGGGACACAACACAAAATGAAGCTGAAAGCAAAGCACCATGCCCCCTTCACTGAGCGTAGCACGTATCCAGAAGAGGAGCTGCATCAGTGTGACCCGGCTTGCCTAACACCTGTGTAGATTCAGCAGGGCTTTTTAGCACTTTTATCCAATAGCTAATTCAAGCAGTTTTTTGTTTTTTTTTCATGTCTGTCAGCAGCCACTATGACACCTCTAGCATCTTGCAGTGTTAAAGCTGTGACTTAGCGGATGACTGCAAGATGCTAGATGTGTCGTATTGAATTTTCTCCTGTGTAATATTGAGTGGAAGCTCTTTGGGGCAGGAAGAAACAAATCACTTAGTTTCCATCATGTGAAATTAGCTCACTGTGAAAGTGATATATCTCACTGTCTTACATGCATGTTTTGCTGTACACTGTGACTTTTAGGTCAGGTGTAGTTTTTGCACTGACTTTATGGTCTCTCCTGAAAATGGGATCAGAATTCTTCATGCTGCTTGTGACACCAACATGTTTTTTATTAATTAAAAATTCTAGGTCAGATTCCTTGATGGAAACATGCGGCATGCTTAGCGGATAAAAATCCCTATTTAATTTAATCCCAATTCTCAGCCTGATATCCCTGGCAGGTGTTGAAATTGAGCAAATGTTGGATCCGATTTTGTAAGTACCATTGTAAGTAGCAACATTGTGATCCCAGTGCAGACTGTGCTGTGAATTAGATTAATTTTGTTTTAGAAGTTTAATTCTTCAGGCTGACCTAGTGACCTAGTAAATTCTTGTCTCTCTTTGATTTTCTGTCACTCTTCTGGTTGGTAGGGCCGGGGAGTACAGCAAAGAGCCGGTGAGGGGATTATTCCAGTTCAGTGGGACTGCCTAGGCATGAATTTTTCATGGCACTGAAAGCCTACTCTCTTCTTCAAGCAGCTCCACCTACCGTCTCTAATTCAAAAACATGATTTAGCAAAGGCCTTATCTATGGAAATTTCCACTGCCCTGCTCCTGAGTCAGACTGCCAGCTGGGAGCTCATTACCAGGCTTTACTCGCCTCCACCACACACTTGGCAGCAGAAGGATCAGCTCTCTGCTGGATTGTCTGGGGAACCTCTGCCATGGCAATGCGCTACTGCTCTCAAGAGAACCGCAGCTCCCCTTGCCTGCGACAACCTGTTCCTTGGCATCGCAAAGCTTTAGGGCACCTGGCAGGCCCCGGCTCCCGGAAGAAACCAGCAGGAGTTGGCATCATAGCCAGTGCTTCACCAACAACATCTGGGGGAGGCATGCCAGCTCCCTGGAGCTATGCGGGTTTGCTTTCTCCCCTCCCCCATTTAACAGGGCACCCATCATGCAAATCTCCCCCAGTCAAAAAAGCGCTTCAAATGCAAGCGGTCTAGTGCCCTGCCTGCCGTCCCAGGGAGCAGCGGAGGGAGAATCAGCAAAGGTTGGAACAGGCAAGTTGTTCCGGCGAGCAGGGGGGAAAAAGAGCGGGAGGGGGCAGCCGCGCATGCGCACGAATCGTGGAGCGTCGCGCATGCGCATTTCCCGCCTGGGCGCTGTGAGGCGCAGCCTTTAGGCCGCATGGCGCTGAGGCGGGCCGCGCTACGGGCCGGGGCCGGGGGCTGCCGGGCGCGGAGTGCGGGGCCGGGCGGGG
>NW_005841879.1:3013413-3023923 GCF_000455745.1 Alligator sinensis
CCCGCCGACCGGGCTGGGGTGGGCCCGGCCTCGCGCCCTGGTAGCGGCGGGTGGAGGGCGCTGCAGCTTCAGAGCTTGTGCTGCGCATGCGCGGGCCGGGGCACACCAGGCTTCGGCGGCGCAGTGCAAACGTGGGCGGCTTTGGGCTGCGTCTGTCTGCCTCTTGTCTCTCCATCTGTCTGTCTGTATACATACATACGCGTATATATATGCATGTGTGTATATACATACGCGCTTTGGCCAGTCTATAAAGTGAAAATTTATCCTGCCTTCTATTTCAGGCTAGCCTGCAGCTGTCTCGGACAGCACGTGGTGAAGCGAGCTGCAGCTCGGGAAATTTTGGGCTGCGTCTGTCTCTGTCTCTGCATCTAGTTATGTGTGTGCATGTGTGCACATACACACTTTGGCTAGTCTATAAAGTGAAAATGTATCCTGCCTTTTACTTCAGACTAGTTGGCAACTGTGTCTTGGACAACATGTGATGAACTGAGCTTCAGCTCACGAAAGCGTGGGCTGTGTCTGTCTATCTCTATCTCCATCTGTTTACACACATGCATGTTTGTGTGTGTATATGTACATATAGCGATATAGATATCTCTATAGTGATAGAGATATCTCTATATATAGCTCTATATATAGATAAATAGAAATATATACAGGCATCCCCCGCTTAGCGCTTTTAATTGGTTCCTGGAAAAAATTAACGTTAAGCAAAACTGACCGAAAGTATTTGATGACCCAAGATAGAGATTGCAATTGTTTTTAATGAGTCAAGATAGCAACTGCGAGCATTGTAACGAAACTCACTGAGCGCTAAGTGAAATCAGGTATCAATTTTCAATGAGTGTGTAACATAACCCAAGTGTTATAGTGAAATGGCACTTAGTGAAACAGCGTTAAACAGGGCTTGCCTATATATATAGATGGATATAGACATATAGATGGGTATAGACAGACATACACGTGTGTGTATACATATATGCACTTTGGTTAGTCTATACTGTACAGTGAAAACTTACCCTGCCTGTTACTTGACTTCAGACTGGCTGTCCCTTGAACAGCATGGGATGAAGGGAGCTTCAGCTCAGGAAAGTTTATGCTGTATCTGTCGATTTACATGCACGTATATGTACATGCATTCACTAGAGGTGCACTGATATATCAGTCCATAATGGATTGGCACCAATAAAAGGAAAATTGACATTTTATTGGCAGTTGGCTTTTTTGACTGGCGTAGCCAATAATGTCATTGATAAATGCTGCGTGTAGGCATGCAGCCCAGCAGCTTGGTGAGCAGCACTCGGCCAGTAAGTCTGTGGGTGGGAAGGGGCATGGGGCAGATCAAGGCCCCCACAGTGAGGGAGGGAGTGGGGCCGGGGCAGGTGCTGCCCAGTTGGGGCGGGGTGGGGTGTGCGATGAAGCCACAGACAGCTCGTGTGGGGGACGCGGGGATGGGTGGGTGGCTCCTTGCTGCTGCATGCACCCCCAGAGGAGGCATGGGGGGCATTTGTGCCTCAGATTTGTGCATAGGGCAAGGGCACACTGCCTACTGTGGGCTTGGGACCAGGGGCTGCACCAGCCTCTTCTGAGAAGTAGGTCTGGGCTGAGACTACTTGGGGTGGGCCAAGCAGCAACAGTACTGGAAGGGGGGGGCTACAGGGGGGCTATGGCCATCCCAAAATTCATTGTAGCCCCCCCTCCCAGTACTGCTGCTGCCTGCCCCAAGTACAACCCTGACCCACCAGGAAGAGGCTGGTGTAGCCCCTGAGTCCACAGCAAATAGCCCACCCCTGCCCTGCACACAAATCCAGGGGGCATATGCCTCTAGGGTGTGGGCAGCGGCAGGGAGCCACCCATCCCTCCCCACACCTGCTGCATGAGCCACCTGCAGCTCCATCCTGTCCCCTGCCCTGTCCCCCCCCACACCCATTCCCCACCCATTCCCCATCTCCCGCACAGACTTACTGGCAGGACACTGCTCTCCAAGCTGCAGGACTGAATGTTGGCTATCAGATTGGTGTTGGCCAATATGGCTGGATAATAATTGGCCATCGGTATCGGCCAAAACAAATCTTTAATGGTGCACCCATAGCGCACACTTTTTTTTAGTCTATGAAGTACAAGTTTACCCTGCCTTCTACTTGACTTAAATAGCGGGCAACCAAGTGTCTTAGCCTCTGATGAAGTGAACTCTCTGTCTCTCTCTCTCTCCTTGAATTCAGACTAACATGGTTACCTACATTTCTATATCAGTGTTTCTCAGCTTCTTGAGACTTAAGGCCCCCTTCACTAGATTTGAGGCACCCCATCAGAAAACTCCAGCTCTTTTCACTCATTTTTTGACTAAGGAAAAATAGAGCAGTTCTGTTGCAAAGAACTCAAAAACCACAACAGTGATTTTTAATACTGTAGATTCCTATGTGAAATCTCTGGGTTTGTCCTGTGAACCATGTTTGCAAATCTAACAGTGCTAACACTTTATGGCACCCTGGGGCACTCCTGAAATTATTTCAAGGCACCCCAAGGTGTCATGTACCCTGGTTGAGAATCTGTTCTAAACAGAAGTGTTTAGAATCAGGAGAAAGGCTTATTATGCATCTGTGATTTAGTAATCTCTAAGGTGCAAATCTACCTTGATTCTGGAAAACAAATGTGCTGCCATCGAGTTCTGCACGTGCTCTGCCTGTTTAGTCTTGCAATGTCATTACTTTTACCCTTTTCCTCCCTTGCGGTACCTGGGCTGGAGCTGTCTTCTGTGGATACATTGGAAAGCATTACTTTTGATTGTAATAATTAAGATTCTTCTCATAGTTCCAGGTATGAATGATTTGTCTCTTGACAGGTGCGCTCGAGCAATATGTCAGTTGTCTAGAACTGGTAAACAAGAGGCTGCCTTATGGGCTTGCTCAGGTTGGAGTTTGCTTTCATTGTGAACCAGATTCTGAGAATCCAGATGAGAGCATCACAAGGTACAGTAATGGCAACTGACAGATTTCTTTTTATAATTAAAAGAATGCTGACTTCTTTTACTTCTGGATTACATTTTTGAATGATGTCTCTTGCTTTTCCCTTGTTGTTTTTTTAAAGGAGTTAACTTGCTCACCTTGCTATTGTTTAAAGAACAGGCGAAAGGACAATGTCTTCCCTTGTGTGGTTTAGCTCCGCCAGAACTATAGGACAGTGGCTTGATTATTGGTTACGCCAGAGGCTCCAGTGGTGGAGAAAGGTAAATATGGTATTTGTTTCTTTTTTAAGATTAAATATTGCAAAAACTTTCTATCTTTTTGGGGGGGGGGGGGGGTAAAGAGCACAGCTTTATGTTTACAGCATAATGATATTGGCACATATTCACGGCTGAAATGCAGCCACTCTTGGGGTAAAAAGCTATTTCCAAGTGCATAACAATGCTGCCAAGCAGATGTTGATGTGATTTAGCCAAATTAAAATTTTCATTTTCTTAAGTAACTTTAAGATTAGGGTGTTGCATCTGAGGTAACACTTTGCACTATGAATTATAATGTCTATTTTTCATGAAGGGTTAGAGGTCCATTCATTTTTCTTTTCCTCCCTCCCCCTTTTTAAAGATTGCAATTCAATTAAGATGCTCAGTAGATGGACTTCCTTTTTAAACCACCTCTTGTTTTCAGTTTGCAATAGGTCCATCTAACTTCATCAGCAGCGACTTTCAGGATGAAGAGGGAAGAAGAGGAGTTAACTTGTACTACAGCTTTCCTTGGGGAAAGGAATTGATAGAGAGGTTGCAGAATCTGGGAGATAAAGAATTGCTACAAATGTATCCGGGGGATAGCTCAAAATTACATGTAAGATTCACTTTGTTTTATTTGTAAGTTACTGAGAAGAGATACAAATGATCCCCTAATGTGTAAATTAAATTTGTTCTTTTAAAATAAAGGAGTGTCATGGCATTTTAGATTATGCATTTAACAGACCTCAAAAGCAGAGAGAAGGAAGCTAAAGTGAAATTATTCTTTCACTCCCAGACCTGATTTTTTTTTTTTAATGTTAACATTGAGATGCATTGGCAGGGTAGTGAGGGGAAAGTTGTCTGGCCTGTGCCTTATACCTGTTCCTTGGGTAGCATTCAACTGCTGTCAGACTCTATCTTTCACCAGCCATAAGTTCACTTAAAAATGAACTGTAAAGGTCATTCTCACTCAACCACTTGAAATGCTTGGTATTTGATAGAGAGTGGCTTAATGTACTGAAATGATGTAATTGCTTCTGTAGAAAATGCCACCTTTAGAAAAACAAAATGAGAGCAGGCCAGAGAAACCTTTCCCATGCGCACCCATGCAATAATTTAAATGTCCTGCTATATATTGTAGGTTCTGAATAAGCATTTTAATGCACATCATTTAGTTTTTCAGTACTGCATAGGAATATTACAGCAAGTGAAGGGATCTTATGTGGATAAAATCAGGATAGCAGCTTGCAATTCTAGCAAACTAAAGGGTGGGGGGAAGAGTTCTGGATGTTTGGGGAAAGTTTCTCTAAGCCTTATTGCTATTTGATTTTATGAACTTTGAATTTCAGCCTGTTAATAGGTTTAATATGTTTAAAAAGAAGTTCTGGCTACAGGTGCTAAGAGTATCTGTTAAGTATAATGTTTACACTTTTCTACTTGGAAAGCTTTATATACAAATACTTGTTCTTCAGCAGGTAGCTATGAGATTCAACAGATAGACAAAAAGCTATGGGTTCTGCTACTAGAGATACCTTCCTTGAGAAAGACAAAGATCTTGCGCTTTTCCAGTTCAGAGTTTTCAGTTCAGTGTTACAGTAATTCTTAGAGATCTGCACTAGTTACTTGTCCACCTGTGGAATACATCTTCATTTAGTGTCAACATGCAGAATCCAAGAGCTTTCCTCTTTCTCTGCCACATATGAGATTGGCAAAGGTTGCTCATGTTGACATTCTGGTATAATGGTTGCTGATGAGAAGATTTTCCAAGGAGCCCAGTTCCTGCCTGGGCATGAAATAGCCCCAATATGCTGATCACAGGGCAAGTTGTAAGGCTGGTCTTCTTGGGAAGGGTCGGGGGAGATATTTATTTTAGCAAGGGTTTGGTATTTCTCCTGTTTCTTGCTATAATTAAATTGGTTACAGCTATCTACTGTAAAGCTATAGATGTGGTTGGTAGTTTTTTGAATATGTATTTGGTCTTGAATAGGTCAAGGGAGCTGAGTTTGGGGTCAGTGTGTGTGTGTGTGTGTGTGTGTGCATGCACATTTTAAGTAAAATTGTTTTTGAGGGTTGATATTTTAATTTTTTTTCTTGCAGGCCCGAGATGGAAGGAAGACTGTTGTTCCTCATGTGCTCTCTGTGACTGGCAATCTGGACCAAGGAGTGTTAGCATATCTCTGTGATTCCTTGCAGTTGGCTGAGAGTTCTTTAGGCAAGAAAACTTCACAAAGACAGGTGATTCCTTTTAACATGCCTGCAGATAAAGGATTATGAAAATAGCAAGCCACTGAGACCAGGTCTAAACCACAGAATTCTGCTGAAAAAAATCACAGACCTTCACCAGCATTGCTCAGTCAGCTATCATGTTGTGGCGGCAGCTGCACTGACAGAAAATAGTTTTTATTGCCTTTTATGTTATTTGTAGGAGATGGTATAGTGATGCTGGTAGAAAACACCTTTTGTCAGCATGCACCTTGTCTCTACTAGGGGCTGTGGTGGCATACTTATACCACCAAAGGCTCTTCTGTAGTATAGACAACTTTAGTGGTGCATGGCATCTGACTCTTTATCTTACCCTAGGATTTTGTATAGTAAAAACATGTTTGTACATGTGGAATATATATTGTTTGTTCAGCAAAGCAGTCATTTTTTTTAATAGTAAAAATATAAGTACTCATAATACTCTTTTTATTTCTGTTTTATACATTTAGTGTCCTTATGCAGTAACCTGTTGCTTCTTCTGATGTTTCCAGGTGCTTAAGCTTCACCCTTGCTTAACGCCAATCAAAGTGGCCATGGACATGGGAAGAGGCCCAGCAATGGATCTGAGACAGGTATATAATGACTAAACATTGGGTTGTGCAATTCTCTGTATTCTCGCTTTATAATTCTTGTGGTGGGTTCTGGATTTCTTGGTCCAGTTAGGAGAAATTTTGCTGCTTTGCTACTCTGCAGGGGGTAGGGCTTAGTTGTTAGGGAATCTTTCCAGTGTTTTTTGTTTTTAATAGAAATGAGGTTTGGGGGAGTAATAGAGAATCCTTCAGGCTTGAATACATGGTGTCTCTGGCAGTATTTATAAAACTGTATTTATAGAACAATACAATTAACTGTATTCAGAGCAAACAAAAATAAGAATTTAATTTAGCTATTTCTAGTTTTAGGTATTAGATGCCAGGTAGTACGTGTTTGCTTACTTAAATATATTTAGGTATTAAATGTGTACCCTAAATATCTCTAATCCTTTTTAGTCATTTTAGTAACATAGACACAATCTTCAGATAGAAACAATGTTTTTTTAATTGTCTTTTTAAGAAATAAGCATGGAAAAGATCCATCTGAGCATAGTTTTTGAGTGGTAAGGCATATATGAAAATTGAGATGTTAGTATTATTGCTCTCCTTTGAGTATGTGTATTACTGTATATAAATCAATATTGTATTAAACATTATATTTGAGCTTTTGTGTAAAACAGATGTGTCTCTCTGAATATTTCAAATCATCAAATGCTCCCTTTTTATATGTGTGTGTGTGTGTGTGTGTATATATAGGTAGCTTAGGGACTATTCACCGAATTGATAGAAAATGGAATTTCTGTGTGGCCTGGATATCTTGAAACCATGCAGACATCTTTGGAACAACTTTACACAAAGTAAGGGAACACAGTCTGGCAAATAAAATGATTGGTCAGGTAGAAATGTCTTTAATTGAAAGAGCTAAAATTAGCTTAACTTCTGTCCAGTCACAGAGAACAGGAAAAAAATGTCTGAAAACAGTAGTTGGTGTGTTTGTTTTGCTTGAGAGCTTATTACCACAAAGCTCACTAACTAAAGAACTTCAGTACACTATTCTCTCATTGATATTAAAACTAGTTGTATTTTTGAGTGGAAAACAGTAAAACATTTGAGGAAGTCCCTGTGAAAAATGGTGTTTAATAACATGATTAATAAACCTATATTTAAAAAAAAAAAAAAGCTTACAGCTGTTTTTGCATGTGGACCTACTTCTATATTTCATGTTTAAGCAAGTGATTTGAAACAGTAATTATTTACTGTTCACTGAGACTCTTACCAGTTGCATAATTCTCTATCAGCAGATTATCTGCACAAGTGATTGTGATTTATGCCATTAAGCTTTCCTAGAACTGGTCCATAACTTACACTTTGGAGGGATGATAACAAGTTGAATGAATTTGTCATCTGTGTTTTTTTTCTCTTAACTTTCATTGAGCTTTCAGTAAGAAGCAAAAAACATACTATTTTTAATATAGCAGTTTAGTAAGTTCAAAATAAAGCTTGTCTATTAGACAATTTCAGGAGAAGAATTACTATTTCTCCAGTAAAAATATTCCTATTATAGGTTACTAAATAAAACCCCTTTTGTTCCAAAGAAACCTAATAACTTGTAGCACTGTAACTAGAAGGTCAAGGTGATGAAAGTGAGAAAGGAACACAGTACAACATGCTGTGTATTGGACACAGTACAACATAACCCCAGTCTGTGTTGTCTATTGTACACCAAAGCTATAATGTTGTAATGGGTGCACTCGTTCTTTTGCAGGTATGATGAGATGAGCATCCTCTTCACAATCTTGATAACTGATGCTACTCTGGAAAACGGAATAGTCCAGTTGAGAAGCAGAGACACCACCATGAAAGAAATGATGCACATTTCTAAACTGAAGGACTTTTTAACCAAGTACATTACAGCAGCTAAAAATGCATAAATTAGAATCTCTCTAATAAAAGGGTTTGGGTTCTTCCCCACATTTTTATGTCTGAACTGATATTTTTTTTCCAAGGTGTTTCACTGAAGCATCAGTGGCATAAATGAAAAGCTAGCCAGAACTTAAGATTCTCAGTGCCCCATCTTGCTTTCTTAGACAGCATTTCTTTTTATTTATATGGCTAGGAAAGTGCCTGTGGCATCCTCTAAATTTGATGCTGTTAAAGCAGTATGGTGCATCAGTTCTGTATCAAATCCTAATCCTTTATGAAGGTCTTCTTGCCTGTGCTGGAGAGGGGGACAAAACCAGGTTTGTCCATGGAAAGCATTAATCCCATTCCTCTTCAGAACCCCCCAGGTATGAAATGAGGGCACACCTTTCTGTTTTGGGAAGTTGTCTAATTGGTGGCCTGTGCACCTGAGCATGACAAATCCCGACCTGATCTGTGAAGTCTGGTTCTGCTCCTCTCTTTGTTGTAGGCTAAAAGATGTGTCCTAGGAATCTAGCCTCTTGGAAGAAATCCTGTTTAAAACTACATAATACAGCAGTCAGTGACACATTGTGACAGCTTTTGGTCTTTGCTGCAACGGGAAGATAAACAGAACCTAATACACAGTATTTAAAAAATCCTTAACTATAGAAAAAGTCAGTTGGAAAGCAAAGGCATGTAATATCTTTGATAATGGTAGGAGTTGTTTATGTGCAAGTGCACTTTATGATGATTTTTTTTTCAGTTAGGCATTTGGATGATGGCCATTTCTGACTAATTGAAATGTTACTGTTAAAATGTATTTGCATTTCAATGATGACAAAGCAATTTAAATAGTTAAGTCGTGCATTTTTTTTTCAAGCAATACACTTGTGTAGATAGGAAGAGACATTTGCCACAAAGTGAGCAAGGGAGTTGTTTTTTATGTAGTAAATTGGACTGTCAAGATGCTAAAGAAGGACTTGCTCTTAAATTGGTATCAGAAAAGACTGATTTTTATCACCTGGCTACTAAATAATTAGGCTATGAAATTAATGCCTGAATACTTGCATCACAGAATCATACAGCTAGAAGGAGCATCAAGAGTCATCTAGTCTTAGCTCGTACAAGGATCCAGAACTTGCAATTTTTAAACCATCCTAGATAGAGGCTTATCCAGCCTTTGAAAACCTCCAAGGAAGAGATCTACAACTTTTCCAGGTAACTTGTTCCATTGTCCTCCTTGGCTGTACAGTTAAAAAGTTATCCCTTAGTTTTGGTCTAAATCTGCTTTCCCAGTTTTTAAATCCATTGCCACAGGTCCCACCTCCTGGAGCAAAGAAAAAAATGTTTCTTCATTTTCTTTATGGCACCCTTTCAAATATATTTGCTTCTTTTCTTCCAGTGCAGGCTCAGTGCTCATGCTAGCACAAGCCTATAGAAGTAGAAGTTCTCTTTTAAATATTTTATAATTTGTTTTCTCATATATCATCAAAGAGAACTTACCTTGTATTCTGCTTATGAAAACTTCAGAGTAGTTGACTGTATCTGTGCTCAAGTTCACTAAAATAGTCAGGGTAGGCACAATGAATAAACACATACTGGATAGCTTCAGAATTAAGTTGTTGAATTTTATACCAGAGAGGTTAGTAGTAGAACTGTTCAAATTGAAAATTCTACTTGGATTTGGACATTATTTTGCCTTTTTCCAGGGAGTACTAACCATTCTATTCTACAGAACATTTCCCAAAATACTGACATCAGCTCCCCAAAACAGCAGTACTCTTGCCTCTTATTTCTTTTCTAATGGCTCTTTTCCCAGCATTATTATAAATATCTGTTTTTTTTTCCTTAAATTTCTTGTAAGAATTAGTTCCACCCTTTGAATTTTTTTTCCTGGGAATTCATCAGTGGTAATATCAATAATGGGCAGGAGGGTAGTATTATTTTTAGTGTTAGAGTGTCCGAGAAGAAACTATGGCTACTGAATCAACTTCAGATGCGTGATATTTCAGGGAGATTGTTTGTTGTTTTCTTTGAAAGAGAGATTCCATCAACAAAGGGGACTTGCAGCTAGAATCCTAATTCAGAGGTGTATGGTTAGCACTAGCAATTCATCTTTCATTGTATTTTGATGTCTGTTAGGAATGGATTCTAGACATGCCTCTCATTTTTCAGTCTCTTGTGCAGTGCTAAATACAAGGGATCTGTCCCTACAGAATGCCATGCTTAGTCTCTGGAAAGAGGGAGCATGGAGTAAAAGTAGATTTCAGAGCAGTGGTGGGCAGTTATTTCAGCTGGAGGGCCACTTAACAACTTTGAGGGCCTCAAGGGGAGCTCTCCACCCTGACCAGTGCCCCTCCTCCTGATCAGTGTCTGGGACCAGAAGTCCCACACCTAACCCATGACTTGCCAAAAATCCTCTTCCTTCCCCTAGAAGTGCTCCTTTTTTTGGGGGGGGGGGTTTGCCATCTTGGACTGGGGAAAAAAACCCAAATCCTGTACTAAAAATCAAACATCTTACTATAGCATTTTAATTGCATTTGGAAAAAAAAAGTTTGTCCTGACTGACATACAATATACACTATGCAAATGGATATTGTGTGTGGCTGGG
>NW_005841879.1:3023954-3029149 GCF_000455745.1 Alligator sinensis
TGAGGTTTGGGGGGCTGGGTCCAGGGTTTGAGGGTTGGTGTGGGCCTCCATGGCGCACAGCCCCTGCTGGTGACAGTGGCAGCAGCAGCAGTGGGCAGCAGGTGCTCATGGTAGGCAGAGCCCCCACAGTCATGCGCCAGTTTGGCTGAGCCCCGGGATCTGCCCATGGCAGCAAGGAGCTGGCCTGGGCCAGCCTGCTGGCATGCAGCTTTGGGCAAGACCAGATTGGCTGCCAGCATGTGGGACACCCAGGACTGTGAGCAGGAGCTGCATGCCATCAGGCTGGGCTGGCTCCATTCCTCCATGTGGGGCTTCCAGTGCTCCAACAGGGAGCTGCATGTGGAGGTACGGAGTTAGCCAGGCCCTGCCCAGCAGCACACACTCCTGGCTGTAGTGCTGGGAGCCCCACAGGCTGGCCGGAGCCAGCCCAGCTAGCCTGATGGCACATGGTTCCTAGAAATAGTGCCGGGAGCCGCACGTGGCAGCATGGAGCTCACTGAGCCCAATGGTGTGCAACTCCCCACAGCTCCCAGTTTACGTGCCATTGGGCCAGGCAGGCTCTGTGCCACCATGTGCAGCTCCCAGCTCTCCTTCCGGGAGCCACATAACATCGGGTCAGCCAGGCAGGCTTCCAGCACTGCAGCCAAGAGCATGTGCTGCCAGGCCAGGCTGGACTGGCTCTGTGCCTCCATGTGGGGCTCCCAGCACAGGATGCGGGAGCTCCCCTCCCCACTTACCAGCTGTCCAGTTGCGGGCCCTTGTGCCCATGCCTCCACATGGGGCTCCCAGATGGAGTGCTGGGAGCCCCATGGAGGTGGAGGCACATAGCCCTCCAGTCTGATGGCGTGCAGCCTCCAAAAGTGCACCTCCTGGTGGCTGTTGGAGGGGCAGCCATGGGCCAGAAATAATTGGTTTTTGGAGGGGCCTTGCTGACTGGATAGGATAACCTGCCGCAGGGCATATTTTGCCTGCCCCTGTTTTAGAGTAAAATTTAAAGTTATCAAGCCTTGAAAATGGCCTGGCTACAAGTAAATATTTGACTAGTGTATCAATGCACCTTGAATGGCAAAATACCAGAGAGTTTTTGACACTGCTCAGCATAATTACATATCAGACTTAAATTGGTAACTGCATTTCCAGAATGTTAATCGTACATGAAGTGCTCCATTCTGCACACTCTTACAATCTCAGACTCTTACCTCGTTTATCTCCTTTCTCTTTTCTGATGATTGAAATGTTGGCGTACTGCAGTTGATCAGATTCATCATTTGCTGCAGGAAATCAATTGAAAAGGAGTTAAAAGACAAGTTGCAAGGAATTATAAGTAGCTGGATTCAACTATGGGAAGGGGGACAGAGTGAGACTCAACCTGGGGTATAAGAAACACAGTATCTTAATGCAATCAAGGAGACAGTATGTTAAGTGCTATCCTGGGGTTATTTTTTAGCTCTGTTTGAGCAAAGTGGCTCTGGACCACGTCAGGATTGAATAACATTGAGAGAGAAGAATTAAACTACTTTTTGAACAGTACAAAGCAAAGTATGGAATCTGTGTGCTCATTTTGTTGCAAGTGTGCTATCAACATACAAGTCCTATCTTCAGAGCTTATAAATGAATGCTGTGCAGATCCAGGTGCTTTTTTTTAATCAAATGGTATTTCATTTTCATATTATGTTTTAATAGTTACTTTTGTCTACTCCATGGATGTTTCCCTTCTAACCCCTTCTCCAGACAAGTTTCTAAGATTTTCCAATTCCTTTATAGTGATTGGTATTATCAGGCTGCCGGTTGGTTAGGTGGCTGGTATGAGGTACTAATTTAGAGCCTAGTCTTAGAGATACTTAGCACCAGGACTTCTAGCTGAGTCCAAAAGAAGTTGCATTGACTTCATTTGCATCTCTTTCATCTGACACTCAAAGGAATTATCTTTATTAGTTAAAACTAGTTCATCTTATCCTGTTGTCAAACTTCTGTATGCAAATGTCATGAAAGAAAGAGCAGTTTAAACATTACCAATCTCAGTGTATATCACGCAGTTTTCTGACTCTGTCTTGTCTGAAACAAAACCAGTAGATGATTTAGGTGACTTCAGTTTTCCTGCAAGATAAAGGGGAAAAAAGTGATAAAAATATCAACTTCTCAAAAAAAAAAAAAAAAAAAGTATGCCCCGTGACTTTTTAACAATGATTTTAAATAAAGCGTTTTTTGCCAATGGGCATGCCTTAAAAGAAGTGCTACTCAAATCTGACAATGTCTTTATTTTGTACATAGGTACTGGGAGAGGAAATGAGTTGTTCCCAAATCTGTATCTTAAGTTTAGATAGAGATACTAGATAAAACACGAGTTGTTCTCAGATCTAACAGGTGTGCTACACGTGCTTTTATAAAGAGATTTTTCTACTTACCTTTCTACCGTAAGATCCTGATTGTGAAAACACATAATGAAAGAAGTCCTATTCAGTGGAATCAATTATGTAAACAAAGTTATGGAGTTGTATAATTTGTGATGGGATTGGGCTTAAAACATTGCCAAAAATCATTTTGCTTGGATGTCTGCCTTTAAAAAACACTTGGAGTCAATTGAAAAGAGAATCAACTTAATTGATTCTCAAACTCCCCAAACAATACCCCAACTTAACTTTGCTTACGAAATGCCTACCCAAATGAAAAGGTCTTACTTTCCTTCCAGAAAATGTTCAAACCCACCAAAAGAGAGAGAGAGAGAGAGAGAGAGAGAGAGAAAATCAAAAGTAACTTACTTGCTTTATACCAAGGAAGGAAAAGAAATGGAATTGCCACAGCAATCACGATTACCACCAGCAGGAGGAAGACCACAAGAGAAATCCAGAGTAGATAGGAAATGCCTGCCTTCTCTGTAAAAAGACGAAAAAGGAGGCTTATAGAAACATGCAACACATTTCATTTTGTTTCCTATTCGTAGTCTTTTTCTTTAAGTTTAAGATCAAGGCTCAGCGTTTCTTTTCTCAGTCTCACATGCCAGTAGTAAATAAAACAGTAGCATGGCATGGGATCTGCATAGGAAGGAAGGGGACTAGTTTGTGACTAAAATCCCACAGCTATCTAGAGGAATAAAGGGACAGAATCTCCCTGTAGCAGGAAGTAGGGAATTAATTTGAAATTCAGGTCTATTAAATCTCTCTGGGATAGATTCAGAGCAAAGCTAGGGCTGTTTACAAAGGTGACTCCTTTTTGGAGGCTCTTCATGCTCTCTTCCTAAGTACTAGTTTACAACCTAAGCTGGGCTCTGTCTTTTGAAATAACTACCATCTCTTGCAATTAGACCTCAAGAGTAAAGTTCTTGTGAGGGGAAAAAATAAAACCAAAAGATCTCTGCTTTGCTGGACATGGTACCCCCACTTCTAACACAGATAGTTAAAGACTCTTCCTGTAGTGCTAGTAAAAATTATCAAACACATACCTGACAAGGTAAACCTGAGACTGTTGCTGTATTTCTTTGAATTGGGAATTCTGTTTTCAGCTTTGCACTTATAGTCACCCAAAACATTGGAAGAATTGATAGTTAAAGAAATATTAGCAGCTGCCTTCCCCTCTACACATATAGGGGGTGATATAGTCTTATTTCCTCTAAAAAATCTGTATGTGATAGGATGAGAGCCATTCTCTGAGACACAAAAGAGGGTCACATTCTGGCCTGTCTTAACTCGGGAAGTGGGTGAGCTCAGCACTGGTTGGGACACAGTTTCTGTGAAAAATAATCATAAGAAAGCAAAATTAAATACCATCTCAAATGTGACCTTCACACCTAGAAACAAGTTCTGCTGATCGCAATAGAGTGACACCCATTTACACTGTGACAGTTTAGGTCAGTGGTTCTCAACATTTCTAGACTCAAGGCACCCGCCAGCTCTTAGTATTAATTCTTTTCTGACAATAAAAAAATCAGAGTGATTGTTCTATTGCAAAAGATTTGGAAGACCACAACAGGTTAGAATGTCTTTAATACTATGGATTCCTGTTTGAAACCTCTGTATTTGTCTTGTGAATCACGTTTGCACACGTAATAGTGGCACCCCATGGCACCCTGGTTGAGACTCGCTGCTCCAGACAAAAACATACTGTTACAAAATTATTCTGTAGCACATCTCCCAAGATTGAATGGCTTATTGAGTACTTAGTCTTTTTGCTTTAAAATAGTTTTTATTTCTTTTTTAAACCTTTGTTCAAAGATCAATGTGGGATATCAAGAGGAATGGGGTTATCTGTAGTCCTAACATGGTCCTTCATTGTACTCCCAAGCCACCTTGTGTGTATGCGGTCTTTATCACAGCAAGGCCAGGTTGAGGTACTTCTCTTACATGAGACAGGCAAATAATCAGGGACCAATTTTTTACACATTTCTGAGGCCCCCTGTCCATATTACATTTATGCTGTGATTAACATCTTATCTCCCATGCCTGGCAGCCCAACCAGAACTGCTAGGCATGAGGTTTTGACAATAAGCTACCTGTTGGCCCCAGATCTCAAATTCAGGGCTGTTCTTGACACAGTGGGTAAACCAGACCCAGGATTGTTTGAGGTTGGGGCTGAGAATCAGCTGATTTTTGGCCCCGTGTACAGGGCTGCAGCACCTGGTTTTGAACTTGCCAGTACAGGAGGAGCCCAGGATTATCATCACATGCTCCCCATGTAATGGCATAATTCACATCTGATCCCCGATCCCAAAATCACACCTCTTGCCATGCAAATGTGGCTTAGCAGGAGGCACAGTTGTTGGAATTGGAGATCAGATTGCATTGCACCATTAAGTGAATGTGTGCCAGGGGTCTGATTGTAGTTTCTCCGCTCTTAGAGCCTTCTCTTGCTCTTGGTGTTTACAAGTAAAATTCCAAAATCGTATGTCTATACTTAATACATTCATCATAGCTCTTCAGATAGGTGGCGAAGGATTAAAGACTTTGTGGGGTTGACTATTATCAACTCATGTTTCCTGATGTTGCAAAATGTAACAGAAACCATAACACCTACCTATTAATGTAAAAATTAAACTCTTGCTGTATTTTGCTTTCTTGAGGATTTCATTTGTGGCTTTGCACGTATATTTGCCTATATCACTTGCAGACTTGATATTTAAGATAAACTTAGCTGGCATCCCCGCACTCTTGGTTTCAGTGAATAGTTTCTGATGGTCTCTAAAAAGAGTATAGTTGATCGGA
>NW_005841879.1:3029180-3038865 GCF_000455745.1 Alligator sinensis
AGCCTGAGACGCAAGTCATCGTCACATTCTGGCCTATCTTTACCTCTGAGTTTCTGTTGGGTAGCTTGAGCTCAGGATTAGATAGCAACTCTGAAGAAAGAAAACATTTGTGAGTAAAACCAGACCTGGGTTCTATCTGTTATTCCTGAGGACAGTTAGTATAATCATGGGCATGCCATCCTCTTTAAACAAGGGTGAAGAGAAAACCACTGCTGTTCATCAGCCAGAGCTACAGTAAAGTTGAAGAGATCTTGTTTCTTCTTAAGACTCAAATCATTCTCAGACCCTTTGTGAGCCTGAATGTGCTATCCCACTTGGGCCAGAAATCTGCGCAGGAGACTAAATAGTTCACTTGTCCCTCAGTGAAGTCGTGTCCTTCCCCAGCCTGAGAAGGTCATTGCAGCTGCAGAGTTGAACCTTATCTGAATTGATTTCGCTGAACAAGAGAAATATATGTCATAAAAGCAGGGAAAGGGGAGCAGGGCATGAGTTCCCAGCACCAATATGTGCTTCTGTGATTTGGGGCTGCTATATTACAAAACGTGATCACCAGCCCAGGAGCTTTAGATAGACCAAAACAGCCTCTTGAATAAAAACATCATGAAGTTTAAAACAGGAATCAAGTAACTGAATTGTTATCTACAGAATTTTATGATCCAAAATGATCAAAATCATCTATATTTATCATAAGCATGTCTCTGGGCACAAAGATTTCTTTATCATGACCGTTTCAAGAGTAGATGACATCACATGACCAGAAAGATGGAACAAAAAAAATGTGTTAGAACTATCTTACACGCTAATTGTATATCTGTTCTGATTGCCTGCAGCACAAATTCTAAGAAGACTCTTGATAAATCTTCCGAGGCCAGATGTGGTCATTGCATATCTTATTTTCACTAAGGTGAAATACCCTAGAGGACAGATTTCCTGTGGAGTGTTATATGCAATGGGTTTCGAAGATAAAGTTCTTAGTTAACATCTGTGAAATGCACTGTGATCCTAGTATGGGTGTTGCTCTGGTTATGAAGAGGTGTTACCCTGTTCCTACTGAAAGGGGACTTCGTAGCAGCCTTCAACTACCTGAAGGGGGGTTCAAAAGAGGATGCAGCTGAACTGTTCTCAGTGATGACAGAGCAAGGAACAGTGGTCTCAAGTGGCAGCAAGGGAAGTTGAGGTTAGATATTGGGAAGAATTATCTCACTAGGAGGGTAGTAAAACACTGGAACAGGTTACCAAGAGAGGTGGTGGACAAAAACCTGACTAGACAAAGCTTTGGCTGGGATGATCTAGTTGGGGCTGGTCCTGCTTTAAGCAGGAGCTTGGACTAGATATGACCTCCTGAGGCCCCTTCCAGTCCTAATTTTCTCTGATTCTGATACTGGTGTTCATTTGAATTATCCAGCAGGGGTGAATTGGATTCTGCAAGTACAAACTTTTCTTGATTACAAAAAACTGCCTTCTTTCCTCAGTACAGAAGCTCAGATGGAGTAAAAATACCAGTGTACCTAAACTATTATCAAAGCCCATGACACCCATTACATAATCTTCACAACCTCTCTGCAAGATAGATAAGTGTTAGTGATGAAGCAGAGCTGCAGTGATCTCCCCAAGGCTATAATGAGACAGCAAGAGTTGGGCTTACATCTCAGGAGTTTCTGGTCTACAGTCCCAAAATTATTTCCTTCCCTTGAAGTGGATTTCTTTCTTACCGCTTACAATGATCTGACTGGGTCCTATTTCTTCTGTGTAATTGTTGCTTGACCATTGGCATTTATATGCTCCTGAATCTGAGACATTTGCTGATTCTCTGATGTAGCTGCCATAACATTTTGCAGAATCATGTGAAATCGTGAGGTCCTTTTTTTCTCCATCCTTGTGAATGACCATTCTTGCTTTCCCAGTGATACACCTTATTGATCTGTAGGAGCAAGTGATGTTCAGCCGTGTTCCTTCTTCAATTATAGTGAAAGGGGAAATATCCATTGATAGTTTTAGAAGTGCTTCTTCTGCAAAAGAACGTGTTCTTTGTCACGTGGATACCTAAATGATAGAGCTGCAGCTTTCAATTGACTGAACACAGAGAGAATCTGGTGGCCTATGAGAGTAACATAAAGTGCCAAATAGCTAGAGATGGACCAAGTCTGGTAACCCTGGCAAATCTCCCAGCCAGAGTGAAGCTGCTTTTGATTTTACAGCTGCTCTTGCCTCTTCTCACCTAGTTTTGAATATAGTAAGCGACCATGCTTCCTGCCCCTCCCTTGAGACAATAACCTGCCATCTAACATATCTTCACCCTCAGGATTTTTTTTCTTAAAATGAGCATTTTGTATTTGCTTATCGTTGCCATCTGCTTAGGGATATGGGGCTGAACAGGTGCCTCCAATGTGAGGAATGGGGGTAAACTTTGTTCCTCCATTAAATGATTCCCAGAACGGGATCCTTTTCCTTTTGCACACTTAAAGCTCCTGCCTCTGGCATGGGCACCTCAGCTGGTGGAGATATCAGCTATTTAGCTGCTTCATCTCCTATCATTACATGGCTCTGGCCTGTCATATGAAAAATGCATCCCTTTTTAATCCGAAGGAGAACATGTATAAAGTTTAAGGGTGTAGGGCGTTGTAACTTGACATGCTTCAGAGAGGAAGTGGACAGAGAAATGAACCCTTTGAAGTATTCTGAAAATGATGGAAGTGAGCCAAAAATAGTCCTGAAGAAAACAAGTACTAGTTAGAAGCTGTATGGAGCATGGCAACAGAAGCCTCAGTCCTCCAGCATCCCACAATACTTCATGCTCTGCCCTAACGGAGGGAATGTGGCAGATAATCAATGAGCTGTCCCATGAGCTCTGCCTGTACTCTCCCAGAGCACCTACCTGCTGGAACTAGGAGACCGGAGGCCCTGCATCCACCTGTGGCTCTCCTGGTTATGGTGAGGGTGCTCCAAAAGAGTGGAGGTAGAGGGCACATGAAACCTGTCACTGACAGTCAGGTCTGCTCCCACTACCCTCCTGGCAGGGGAACAAAGCCACATAACACAGCAGCCCGCCTGTTGCACACAACTCCCCCCTAGTTAGAAGGCATGCCACTGCATGCAGCCATGTACATAGGGGGCTATACATCTGTCTGTGACCGACACTCCATTTTTGAAGTGCTTCAAAGTGCAACTGCACTTGGAAACAATTCAGAAGTTACAGCTGTCCATACCCTAAGCCTATCAAAATCTGAATTGATATAGCAATGTTAAAAGTGTAAAGATACAAGATTGGGAGAAGCAGACACTGCGTGTTTAAAGCTGTATGGAAAAAGGGCGTGTTCCTTTTTTATGAGTTGATAAATGATAAATCATATTTGACTGTGTAAGGAAGGACAGTATCATAATGATGTATTTGCGCAAACATGCTGAGTTAAGGTCATAAATGAAGGTTTAAATTTATTCTTTCCTGACTTAACTTTTGCAGCCATCACCTTCTGTTAAGAGAGATGGTTTTATTTTCATTAAATCTTGAGAAATGTGGTTGTAGGAAAAAAACCTGTCACACGGGTAGGGAATAATTGTAATATTTCAACTATGTGTGATGGAAAGTATATTTCAAGAGCCAACTACAGTATATAAAATAAGGTAGAAAGGACATTGTGTAATTTTGCTGTGAGACTTTACTAATGTCCATGTAAAAACTTAAAGCATTTGTGAATATACACAGGATTTTCAATGTATCAGAATAGAGAGAAAATTCGTTTTGGTAATTTTTAATTGTCCCATCCTATACATAAATAAAAGGAGGCTGAAGAAAAAAATTAACAACAGAAATTTAAATTAGCAGGCTCTGTAGCAATGAATATAGTAAAACTGAAAAAAAGAGAACTTACCACTGCCATTCTCTTCTGAATTTTCGTTCTGTTGAGTGGCTTGAACTATAAAAGAGAGAAAAAGATCTTGAGCACATTTAGGCAATGGCTGCAGTTTGGAATTGGGTCCAGTTGATAAATAGCAGATCCATGGCTTACAGTGGGATAACAGAAAAACCAGGAGAGTCATGAATGTAAGCATTTTCTCACAAAAATGAAGAGGCTATTAAGTTGAGCAAACCCGGGTGTCGCTGGTAAAGAGATCTTCAAAGGGGAAGGCACAAGATTTAAGGAAGTTCTAATTGTGGAAACAGCAAAGGGTGTTTCCTGGTAACATTAACATAATTTGTCAGAATCTGTCTGGATCCTGCCTAAGGAAGGTTTTAGCATCTAGCGGCTAGAGCAGAGATTTAATAAGAGGCACATCTACAAGTTCAATTACTGCACTTTAGGTAATGCACATTAAATCTAGGATCTCCATTGCGAGGTACTAGGAAAATGTGCATTAGCCTATTTTAATGTGCATTAGCTAAAGAGCACAGTTTTTTGTGATGCTTTAATGCTCTTTAAAACATAGGCTAATACACATTAAAGCACATGTGTAGACATGCCCAAGGAGTCTGGGTTCTTGCCACTTTCTTACATGCCTCATTTAAGAGTCAGAAGACTTCTTTTGTGGTTTCCCTTTGCCATAGCAAGGAAACATGTGGAAGAGCTGAATGTGCTACAGGCTTATTACAACACAGTCTAACAGACTATATATAACCAAGGGAATGCTACATAACTGTGGAACAGTTTTGCTTGCTTTGTTCTTGGAAAGAAACAATCCCCTGCCACAGCAGCCACAACTGTATTTTAATACATTTGGGGTTAGCACTGGGCACTGTGTAGATCTTAGTGTGGACACAACCCTGGCAGTATGTCTGTGCCAATGTAAAGCAGTATTTTAGCTAGACTGCCTACTTGAACAAAATTTGTTGTCTTGAAATGGAAAGCGAGAATGCCAACAAATCCTGTGATCCAACTAAAAGGAACTTACATGGTTGTGTATTTGTCTGTATTGTTACTGTATCAATTTGACATTCCTAAGCAATGGCCCTGCAAGTCAGTTTTCACATACCATAAATACAAAAGACCAGAAAGGGCCAACTTAATATTTTGAGATATCTTGGTTTCACAGACTGAAGCATGCATCTGTAATTTTAAATGAATGGTAATGATGAATGTTTTAGCCAGCTGCCAGTCAGGGTGTGCTAGATGTCTGCAGCCAAAAATGGTCCAAAAGAAATAGAAATATGAAAATGTAAAATTAATCCAATGAATTTGTATAGATAAATTCCTGTTTGTTTTGATTTCAGGGTTTTTTTTTGTCTTGTTTTCTTTTTAAGGCAGTTTGTAATGGGATTAACTCTTTGGTGTCATTCTAAAATCTAGGGCCATTTTACCAACCTACAGCAACAGCCATAGCGATGAGGATATTATCTTTCTCTCCCATGCGTCCTCAATACGTCATTCCTATAGGCTAAGTACAGAGAGTCAAAAAGTCCAACGCTGAATCGATTCTGTCTTTGCAGGTTAGTCTAAACTACACAGATTAAATTGAAAGAGAAGTGAATGGACATTTTTAGCTTTGATTCAGGAAATGCAGCCACATGCCTGCAGTGGCTCAGGCCAGGAGCCAGCAGGGTGCTAGAGTAGGGGTGGGCAATTACTTCAGGTGGAGGGCCACTTAACGAGGTTTGGTGAGCCACATAGGTAGCCCCACCCCTTGACAGTTGCCCTGCCCCCTAGTCGCTATTTTTGGGTAGAAGTCCCACCCCTACTCCCTGACCTTTCCCTCCCCTTGCCCCCTGGAAATACTCCTTTTGGGAGGGGGGGTTGCCATCTTAGAACCAGAAAAAAAAAATCATACACTAAATGTCAAACACTTACTGAAACATATATTAATTTTATTACAAAAAATATTTTTGTCATGGTTTGTGTTTGCATACTGGATATAGAGGTGATTGCATAATAATTCAAAAATAAGTTCTTCGTCTTGTATATTGTGTGTGGGGGTGTATGTATGGTGGGGCATGGGGGTGGGTGTGTGTATGGCTAGGGGTGGGGATGTGTGTGTGGAGGGTGTGGGGGGAGTTTGTGAGGTGGTGTGGCTGTGTTTGGTGGCAGAGGTTATGGTGGGGGATTGTGTGGTGTTTGTGAGGTTGGGTGTGTGGCTCTGCAACACACTGGTCTGTGGAACACACTCTCCTCTCCTGCAGTCAACACTGGTGTGTGTGTGTGTGTGTGTGTGTGACATTTGTGGGGTGCGGCAGAGCCTGGGAGGGGTGTGGGGACCCCCCCCACACACTCCCCCCCATGTTGCAGCAGCAGACAGGGGTGCTGGTGCCTGGCTCAGGCCAACACTGCACACCACAGGGAGGAGTGCAGCCCCCACTGGGCATTGTTTTACCTCAAAAAAGCTTTCTGAAACATGGGTTGCTTTGGTCTCATCTGAAATACTGTATGGTAACAGCACATTACAATTGTACATATGGATCATATTGCCTGGCCAGCAAAGCACTATCTTTTCAATAGCTTATAAATAGAAATGCAGTTGAACATTGATTATCCCCAAATTCCTTTTGACATGTCTAATGTTAATGTCCAGTAACTTTAATTGTTTCTTGTAATGTTGTTAGCTACTTTAAATGTCCCCCATGCTTAACACCAAGCAGAGTGACCTCAGACTTGGGAAGATGTCCAGCAGTAGAGAAGACAGGTGTGTTGTGGGAGCAGGAACCCCATGTAGTCTTATGCTGTAATTCTCCTGTTGATTGATTGGAACTTTCTTCTGTTAATTTGGGGAACATCTAGATGATTCCTTGTAAGCAGAGGACTTTCTTCAAGGTCAGGCTGGTCTGCTAGTAAATACTGGAGAACAGTAACATCCTCCTCCTCCAAAAAGAATCCTTACTATCAGTTATTCAGTGCCCCACACAAACCTAATAATTTGAAAAATTCTGCTAGAAATGGTCAAGAACCTGACAGTAAAAATGAAGGGCCTGTTCATACTGGACATGGCATAACATAGCAAAATTGAACGTATAGAAAACTAAGTTGAAGTTAGACACATTTTAGAAATAAGCTGAGAATTTTTAACTACTTCATTTTGGAACATCTTAACAAGGTTCTAGTGGCTTTACCATTACCAGATAGCCTTAAATTAAACTTGAATGTTTTTCTAAAAGAGACACTGTATTTCAAGAACAAATTAATTCAGGGATGTTCTCTGGCTTAGGTTATGCATACATGAGACTGAATGATTATAAAGGTCCCTTCTGGCTTAATCTCTGAATTGTTCTTGGATGTAGACCCAGCGTAGCTCTGCCATACCTCAGGGCCATTGTGTTGCCCTTGTTTTATGGCAGGCATGATCGAGTGTGTGTCCTCTTCACAATCTTGATCAATGGTGCTGCTTTAGAGAATGGAGTGGTCCAGCTGAGAAACACCGTGAAGGAAATGATAGACATCTCTCCGCTGAAGTACTTCTTTTAACCATGATTGATAATAATAAATAGAAATATATATTTAAATATAAATAATATAAAAATGTGAATGTATTTTTAAAAAGGTATTTTGGATCTTCAGAAATCAGTTCAGATGCAAGGTATTGCACACTGCACAAGGCAGGACTCTCAACTCTACATACCCTGCTTTGATACCATATCAGTAAGAAGCACAGAAAGTATCTGTGTCATCTCCCAGAAATTATGCTAATAAAATGTTGTCATACACGTTCTCCTTCACATCTAGCACCTAACACAATGGAACCTGATTCATGATTGAGGCTTCTAAAGCCTAAAATGATTTAAAAAAAATTAGAGAGTATGTCTAGCATCCAACAACTGATAATCAGAACTAAATGTGCATTTCTTCTCTGCCTGAAGCTGTGTGAATTTCAGTGGAGTATAAACATTTATCTAGTTTCTGTCTTGTTCACAATTTCGATGTTCTCTTTATTTGACATAGTGCAGCTGCTCAGCAAATAAGCACAACATATAATTTATCAAATATATTTATCCTTTCTATTAATTATCAACAAATGGATTGTACTTTTCTTGAACTTATACAATGATTTATTGAATAATTCTGACTAAGCATTTTGCTATTGTTAATAATAGTTAGTTGTGCTAATTAGACAAGTATGTCACATGGAACGTTTGTGCCTCTTGACTATAGGTTGTGTTGGTGTTTAGAGTCTGGTGTTTTGGTACACTTGTTCACAATTATGAGTATTTTGAAATGGTTTCTTAAAATTCATTGTTTTGAAGAAGAATGCTACTGTCAGTGAAGTTGTTTTGCCTGAATCTCTGCAGAAAATGAACACTGAAGTAATATAAATGCATGTATAGTGAAGTTGTTAAAAAAAAAATCCATTAATGTTTATTAGAACATTATGGAAGAATTTGTCCAGTTCTTGCCAACCATATGCAAAATCTGATAATGCAGCAGCTGTGCTAGTGAGGGTAGTCAGTGGCCATAAGAAACACAGTGCTAGATTACTGTTGACTGGTACTTTGTTTTGCTTTCAAGTTACCTGCAGTCTCCGACCTAATATTTTTGGTCAGGAGCCAAAATGAGGCTGGAAAAATAGCCCCTTCCTGATTCTGAATTCAGCTTTAAACCAAAATCATAGAGCAGATGTGGATTTTAATTCAAACCTTGTGGGCAAGGCAAGCAAGAACGAACACTGGCTATTGGAATTAATAACCCTTAGAGATGATAATAGCTCAAATAGTTTGGGCTGCCTGCAGACTGGCAGATACCTCTGTATTGACTATCCTAAGTTCATGCTTTCAAGTGTTTCCCTCCCCACAAGCTAAGCCACCTATTTATTTAAAAAATCGTAGCTGGAATTCTAACACAACCATGTAACTCTAGGAAGCCCAGGTTTATGGTAAGACCTCTAGATCTTCTCCTATGTGCCTGTCCAGAGCCCAGCACAATGATCCTGCTTCGGAGCCTTTTGGGATGTGACTGCAAAATGACAACTGAGTAAAATGATGAGAGACCACAGTCCTCACTTCATGCAGAACACTGATCGTGTGCCAGACAGTACTAATCTTCAATCGCATCCTGCAGGGGTAACTCCGAACCGTCAACTTTGATGTGAAAGGCTCAGTGATTCTCTCATTTATGTTGTAGCTTGAAGGAGGATTTGTGAGAAGTTGAAAGGAGAAACCCTACATAAAGTTGTAAGATAATTTTATTTTGGCAGAGGATAGGGGTGCACCAATAGAGATTTCTGGGGCTGGTACTGATGGCTGATTTTTAATGAGCCATATCAGCCGATAACCGATCCAACTGCCAATATGCACCCGGACAGCATGAAGAGGCTGGTCAGTCTGTTGTGGGGGAAGGGGTGAGGGAGGAGGGAAGGGGCATGGAGAGGGCAGATCGAGGCCCCCACAGTGAGGGAGGGAGTGGGGCTGGGGCTGGGGCAGGGGGAGGTGTTGCCCAGCCGGGGTGGAGCACTGGATGGAGCTACGAGTGGCTGGTCTAGGAAGCAGCGGGGAGGGGTGGTGGCTCCTGCTGCTGCACATATCCCGGGAGGGCATGGGGGCATGTGCCTGAATCTGTGCATAGGGCAGGGTGGGCTGCCAATGTGGGCTGGGGCCAAAGTGGTGCTGGGCTCTTCCCAGCAGGGGGCTGGGCTGGGATGTGCTTGGGGTGGGCAGTGGCGACACTGGGAACGGGTGTTGGGGGTGCTGCAGCCACCCCAAAATTCACTGTAGTCCCCCTCCCAGTGCCACTGCCTGCCCCAAGAGCAGTCCCGCCCAGCCCAGCCCCTGCCG
>NW_005841879.1:3038878-3063323 GCF_000455745.1 Alligator sinensis
AGCCGCTCATGGCTCCATCCAGTGCTCCACCCTGGCTGGGCAGCACCTCCCCCTCCCCCTGCCCCAGCCCCACTCCCTCCCTCACCACAGGAGCCTCGATCTGCCCTCTCCATGCTCCTTCCCTCCCCCCTTGCTCCTTCCCCCACAACAGTGTGACCAGCCAGACGCCGCTCTTCATGCTGTCTGGCTGCATATCGGCAATTGGATTGGTTTTGGCTAATATGGCTTGTTAAAATTCAGCCATCAGTATCAGCCCAAAAAATCTCTATTGGTGCATCTCTATTCTCTGCCAAAATTTGCTGTAGTCCCCCTCCTAGTGCCGCAGCCCGGGCCAGCCCCTGGCTCAGCCCCAGCCCACCCCTCCCCGTGCCCCCAAGATAAACTGCTCTGTCCCGCGCCCTGCCTCTGTTGGGCAACACCTGCCCCTGCCCCACTCCCTCCCTTGCTGTGGGGGCCTCGATCTGCCTCCCTCCACCCCTTCCCGTACAACAGACTTACCAGCCAGGTGCTGTCAGGCTGTGCTCCTGACTGCCTGCGTGCTGCACTGTGGCTGTGCACATGCATGGAGCATTTATCAGCCACATTATTGGCCGCATCAGACAAAAACCAGTTGCTGGTACTTTCAATTTTTCTTATATCGGTGCCAATCTGATATAGAACTGATGAATCGGTGCACCTGTAGCAGAGAGAGTATTGTGAAATGTAGTCAGACATCAAGATGCTTTTGGTTGCATTAGTGATCATGTTCCATGGGGTGGTGCTGTTGTGAAATCTTACGCTATTTTGAAGGCAAAAATCTAACCCTGTTTCCTGGAAGTTGCAGGCAGGTCTTTAACCTTCTGGCAGAAATCTCTCTCTCCCCCTAAAAAAAGAACAAACTCTTGGTAAATGTTCAAATCAAGAAATAAAGTGAGTTTAATTAGCTCTCCAATGAGGTGTAAAAACACTTCCCCCCTCCCCCCCCCACGATAAAACACTCAAACATCTTGTTGTTAAAGAAGGACGTTATTGATTGACATTTTTAAAAATAGATGTAGAAGTAACAATTCATTCTATCGTTCCTCTTAAATTCATCTAGGCCTGCAAAAAAGACCTGTTTCATACCGTTCCCTTAAGTAGAATGGAGATCTGTGAGCATATTAAAGATATAGAAGTGATAATATCCACAAAAATAGGGCTCCAGTGATCAGAAACTGGTAAATTATAAATTGAGAAGCCACAGTAAAAATGATCAAAAGCCAAAACTTATACAGAGGGCCCATCCTGCTTCTATTAAAGTCAGTGGCCAAATTCCCATTGACTTCAATAGGAATGGAATCAGATCCATTGCCTTTTTTCAAAAAATAAAATAAGATGCAATTTTTACCACATCCCATTTAATTGGCATAGTGGGAGCAAAAAAGATTAATTTTAAGACGGAGCTTAAAAAATTTACCAGCAGTCATGTTGTGTCCTGTGTTTCTAGCCAAAGGGTAAATGATAGTTTTGGCTTTCGCTCATCTGAGCTGTGTTGCATTGCTTTGCACATATCTGTGTGCTTTTTTCCCCCCACAAGGAAGCAAAGTATTCACACGGGACTTGGAGATGACCCACAGAAACTGGCTCTTTTCCAAAAAAGTTAAAATCTCTCCAGTAAGGGATGTTTGCAAACAGGAGACAGGACATAAGGTCTTAGGATGGAGCCTTCCAGAGCTGAAGGAAGGAGGTGAGAGTGATGGAGAACCTGTTGGAAGTAGCAGGTGCTTGTGGAAAAGACATATCAGGCCTAAAAACCAGCGATGCAACAAGTTCCTTAGTGATATGCCATCTTTGTGCTATGCTCTAGGTGCTGACCTACTAGGGAGCTGACAAAAATCACTTCTCTCTCTGACTTGGGAGGTAAGGCTGGGTTTGAAATGATTGATAGCAAATGACTAACATCTGTGGATGCACTGTCTGTCCCATACCTTTCTTGCCTAGTGTTTCTGTGGGCGGTAGGGATGGAAGGAGCTTTTGATGCTCTTCTGGGCCTTCATTCTAGAATATACTACAGATACAGTCTGGAATAACCTTTTAGTTAGCTTTGTCTGCTACTGTATCATCCAATCCTGGAAAAGACATATAGCGTGAACATGATACGAGGAAAATATGCATTGGTCCAGTGGAAGTAGGTCCAAACCAGAATCTTGCATTTGAAACCCCGATCTCCTGAATTTCAGTGTGTTGTGGTTAAAATCCCTGAAGCTGATCTTACCTCTGTGATTTTGGTTCTGAGCTAGCACCAGAAATGATCTGTTTTTTCAGAGTCATTTTGGATGGTTCCCAAAATGGCAGCAATCTTATGAGACTGGTAGATTTTGTGAGGTATCCTCAGTTTAAAGCAGAAATCTCATGAGAGCAGTTCATGAAGTTTTGCTGACCTCCCCTAGCCTAGTTAATCCAAAAAGCCAGACTCACAGCCTCAGTCTGACCTCAGCCATCTTGACCTACTCAAGTTAAAACTGAAAATATTAGCCCACATGCACTTTTTGTCTACTCTCTCTGGGACTAGGAGGATGCAGCCTTTTTTGTCTCCTTGTGGGAAAGGTGGGTTGGCTTGTAGAGAGCTTTGTATGTCTGTGCTGCATTACTTTACAGGGGCGGAGGGGGGGAAATCTCCTTCCTTCCTATTTTCTTCCTATCAATAGCAAAGTTTATCAATCTTTGTTCTCCATCTGGCATATGCCCTCCTCCTCCTTTCCTCTACCTGGCTCTGGAGACCTTTGCTGGAGGCTGGCCAAGCTTTCAGTGCTTTGTTGCAAGTGTGTTTTAAAGGAACCAGGTTAAGGAGAATAAATGCTATTACTAACAAACCGGCTTACTTCCTGGTCATTAATTGCTATGGCTACTGTACTGTTTTCCCCCTGCAAAATAGCTAGTTGTATGCTTGTTAATGTTACTGATACATCATTATACAGATGAGAGTTTCCTTCCTGCTTCCTGCTGCAAAATGCCACAGTAATGTATGTAACACACGGATTATAGCACAGTTTATACCTGAAAGCTATAGGCTTGGGAAAAAACGGTTCCCATTGACCCCAGAAGAAACAAAGGGATTTTCATGTAAACAACTCAGGTTACGAGAGCTCTGCCTCTCCATTTTCATATTTCCTTGATTATATTACTAAGCACAGATATACTGTTCTAACTAATCAGCCCTCACAATACATCCAATGTAAATACATGTCAATTATCCATTTTTTACAGGTGGGGGAAATGGAGACAGGGACAGACTGAGGCCTAGTGCTGCAAGAGAATATAGTGACTTGGGGCATTTCAGTTTGGGGTGACTTGAGAGAAACACAATCCTAGGTTTGGAAAAAACCTGCAGGGTCATCTGCTCAGGATTCCTTAAACCATCCCAGATAGATGCCTCTTCAACCTCCAGGGAAGGGGGTTCCTCAACTACTCCAGGCAGCTTTTTCCATTGTCCTATATTGTCCTTACAGTTGGGAAATTTTTCCTGATATTTGTTTTAAATCTGCAGTTTAAACCTTATGCACGTGTTCTCCATTTTCTTTATGGTGATCTTTCTAATATTTGAAAATTGATACTATCATGTCCCCCCCCCACCCCTGCCTTAATCTACTTTTCTCTATATTAAGCATACCAAGGTCTTTCAGTCTTTCTTCATATGGCTTGCTTTTTCAACCCCTTTACTTTCCTCATGGTTCACCTCTGGACCCTCGTACAGTTCTGTACATCTTTTTTTAAAGTGTGCTGTCCAAACCTGAACACTGATGAGTAGAGTTGGATTATCACATCCCCTCTGTGTTTTGCATACAGTGCTTCTGTTAAAGCAACCCCAAATTCCTTTTGCTTTCCTTGTGACAGTGTCTCATTGTTCACTCGCTTAGCAGTGCTACTTTCAAACCAGTTATCCCCTATACTGTATCTGTTGATTCATTTTAATTCCTCATACTTTACATTGTTTTAAATTTAATTTTGTTACTCTCTGTAACTTGATTCTCTATCCAGATTTATCCAGAACTCTTTGGATTTTAATTCAACATGTATGCAACACCTCTCTTTCCTTGTGTCCAAATCATTAATAAAAAAATGTTAAATAGCACTGAATGCAGAACAGACACCTGGGAACCCACCTGAGACCTCCTGCTAGTTTAATATCAAGCTGTTACAATTGCTCATTGCTTGTGGTTATTCAACTAATTGCATGTCTGCATAATGGTAATTCCATCTAGTTCATATTTCTCCAACTTATTTATGAGAATGACAGGGAGACTTTAATACTGTTTTAAATAAAGTCCGTGTATGCCATGTCCACTCCATTCCCCTTATCCATCAAACTAGTTACCCTGTCAGAAAGACAGGGGCATTTTTTACATGATTTGTTCTTAAATCTGTATTGGTCACTTGTGATCACTCCCTCCACTTGCAGATCTTTACAAACTGACTGGTTTATAATTTGGTCTAGTAACTTATCAGGTTAAAGGGGTCTGATCTTCAAAATGGGCTAGACTTGCTCTGTGAAAATCAGTTTCTTTAATGTTTCTCAGTTGAGGTGCTCTAGTAAAATCAGTAGTCATATTTGAAAATTAAATCCCAACTGACTTGATCAGAGTTCTCCAGTGAATCAGTGTCAAAGACTGAGTGAGCTTTGCAGTGTCCTCTGTCCCATCTGTAGCTTTGGAACAAAATTGCGTTGATTTAAAAATGGACTAGTAGACTGAGGGAGGAATATTCTGGGTGATAAGAGAACATTACCCGTATGCACGAAAGATTAAATTTTACCTGAAAAGCTGAACTTGCTGAGGTTAGCATTATTTTTATTGCAATGCTACTCTAATTAAAAACAAAAACACCTATTCAACTGTTTTTTCTCAGAAGAACAAAATAAATAATTGTCCCAGGACAGACCAGTTCATAAAACCAGAGCATGGGAGCATATGCATGACACATTTACTATGCTGTAAGTTAACATGACACACATCTGCCTGCATCTGTTAGAAATCACTTGGATCCACAGTAAAGATACCCCTTGATAATTTCTTCAGTGCAAATTGGCTCCCTACCACCTAGGTGGCCAGGTGCTATATTAGCGTCTGCTGTGGGCGGCTATTTTGGGAAATCTCTTTATGCCTGCTCCTTACTAGAGAGTAAATTTACTATGAAATAAAATTTGTGGTAAATTACCCCCTAGTAATTGTCATGTGTCTGCACTCATACACACTCAGCACAGAAAGGTCCTGCCTCCTCTTGACTTATTTTCATAACATTTCTCCCCCTGGCTACCACTGCTGCAGCTCTACCACTGTTACTTCTGGTGTAAGTGCTGATGTGTACAAACTACTAGCAGTCGCTGTATTTCAAACACAATGTCACTTATACCAATTCTGAGCAAAATCAGATGTCAGAGTGGCTAAAAGTTAGCAGCTGTTCCACAGTAATTCTTGAACCATCTTTGTTATCCCTTAAGGGAGCTGCAGCAGTGACAGCGATGGCAGGAAACTCAATAGAAAAAGTGTCTCATGTAGACAGATTTAGAAAAGTCATGGTTTGTGGCCAGATCAGAGAGATGCAAACTGCTGAGGTTTGAAATTTGAATTCTTGCTTAAAACTCTAATTTGGAAATCTTGGTACATTTTCAAGGCACTTGCATGTTAATATATTAAAAATTGAGCAGAAGTTTACATCCTTTTTCTGTGTCCTGCACAATAATAGTGGTAAACCATAATAAAGGGTCAGATTCTGAAATCCTTATTTAGCTATTACATAGTCTGTCAGCATAAATTCTTCATTAAATATTTATATATCAGAGGAGTTTTAGGAAAACCCATCACTTTAAAGCTAAGGTATACAACTGGCCCATTAGTCATGTCCATTAAACAGAGCCCAAAAGAAAATATTCCACAGTACTTTTGGTTTTGTTATAATTTTGTTTTGGTAAAAGATAATATTTTATATTCATGTCCATACATATATGCTCATCTCATCTTTTTCTGTGTATATTTTAGGTTATCTTTCTTATACGCACACTGAACTAGGATTTTAGGTTCTTATATGCACACTGAACTAGTACTTGGCTCAATGATGGGAAACGTTTTTTATGGCAAACAAGATAGTTTTATGTCCAATTTGTTTGTGTGCTGTTGTGGGTGGATGTTGCTATCGTTCTTTAGCTAAATCTTGAAATTCATGTCTTTATTTATTACACTCTGAGTGTGTAATAAGTTATTTCCTGTATCTATGCAGGCATACATTGCCCTGGCATGTGTATAATATGCACATCATGGGTGTGAATAGGCCCTAAAAGGTGGGTGCCTGTGTAAAGCTCCAAAGCCAATTCCAGCTGTCTCAGATGTCCATGACGTGAACGGTTTTCCTGTGTTCTGCTTTGCCAGCTTCTTTTTTTTTTTTCCCTTCTTTTGCCAAAACAGAATTAGAACAAAGCCCGAGCGGCTGCTGTGGAAGATTTTCTATTGGACTCGTTTATGGGTGTAAAGAACAGCCACTACCATGTTACTTCCCATCTGTGTTCATATATACTTTAGGCCACAAAGAGGGTTAAAATAGTTTAAATATTTACAACCAAGGCTGACGCTGGAGTTAGTTCCACATTTTTTGTTTCTGAGTATGATTAAGGGTCTCTTTTCCCTTTTACCAGCATCTGAACAGAATCGGAGCATGTTTGTTTTAGCTGAGGTAACATTTTCCATGGGGCTTCGCTGACTATACAGTTCCTGACTCCTAGTTGCTCTGACTCCGTTTGCAAAGACATGAAGTGAAATTTTGAACCAACCTCTTAATTCCATTGTTATTAAAACCTACCATTTTTGTAAATTTCTGCATGATTTAAGAATAAAAAACAGAGTGGCAGAAGCAAGAGTTGGGGGCAGAGGGAAATGGTTATGCTATTTCAGCTGACTGAGACCATTTTGCTCTGCTCTTGCTCTGAAACCTCACTTCACTTCCTACTTTGAAGCCTTTCTCAAATCTTATTTTTATGCTGCCCTCTAGGCCCCAAGCTGACCCCAATATTGAGGTACAACCTCAATATGACCAGCCCCCAGTACTTTAAAGCCATGAATCAAATTTAAGAAATCCTGCTATTTTAAAAAAACATTAGTACATTTGAGGTTGTCTTGGTGTTCAGACAAATCCACACAAATCAATATCCCTCATTTCTGAGCTGTTAGTGTATACATGGATTGTGTTCATTCAGGCTTTTTTCACAACAGAAGGGCTAGCACGATTATGAATCTTCTTTGTGAAGAATTTTGAAATGTTGAGATTTTAGTTCCAATTTAAAATTAATTAAAAATCTTTAAATCTTTGGTGGAACATAACTTCTTCACAGCTTTATGTTGAAGTTCATACCATGACTCCAGTTCATTGTTGCCTGGACCCTGGTATTGGGTGGGATGGATAACATTAAAATGCAAAGGGAGGTACTTTGTACATACTCCCTTCAGTTCCTGTCTAGTTCTGATTTTAGTCTACTGGAGTATTCATTTCAGTGTTTTGGCTCAAAGTGAAACTCATCCAAAACAGCAAGTTTCAGTTTGTTCTAGAAACTACATATTTCAGTGTAAAAATTACAAAAATGAGTCCTGTTCACATTATATCCAACTTTGAGAAAGGTTCACCAACTTTTCAGCCTTAAATGATTCCAATCAAGTGCCCAGATTCAAGCAGCCTCTTAAGTTTTGGAAAGCTTAGCTCTGGCTTTGAAGTGTGCCTCATCTTCAGTTTTGCTATTGCTGCTTTAGATTTCTAATGGAAGAAAAGTCCCAGAACCACATAATATCTAGGCATGTTTGAGTATGGATATATTTTGCTTCCTTTTAAATATATAAGATAAAGAACTCTTTTACACATATCTTTATCATACATACTATGGCAACTATAGTATACGTAGCTATATGTTCTGTATATAGATTGTATAGCTATATACGATGGGATCTCATTGACCTTGGAGCTGAATCACTAAGTCTGCTTTAAATGGCTTGAACTTGCTGCAGTATTTATACACAGATCAGTAAAGATATAAGTCTCCTGCCCTATTGTTAGAGCAGAGCTGCTAATCAGCAGGGTTCTTGGTTTTCTCTGATTGACAGAAATCCCCAATTTTTGGTTAAAATAAGTAATACCACATATATATATATATATAGTGGTGTTTCATTTTAATCACAGAAAAATGTGGATTTGGGGTTACCTTTGTAACTGAAAATTGGTGATTTTTTTCAGAGAAAACCAGGATCCCTACTAATCAGCAATATAGAGGAAAACACAGGGTTATATGTCCAAATCCACTGGAAGCGTTTTCAGTGTCAGGCTGCAGAGCATAACACTGTGGGAGGCCAGTGAAGTCAATCAGCAAATGTAACTCCAGTTTTAAATGGTTAAGTCTCACTAGAAGTGCAGGATAAATGTCACAGGACTTCTTGTTGTTTTAATACACCTTAAGAAACTAAACAAAGCAAATGCGTTTGGTGGCTCCCTCAGGAAAAGACCAGTCACTTCCTTCCTGAGCAGTAATCTGCCTGCTAGCAGCAGATAGATTCTCATTGTTTACCACTTCCAGTTTCCAGTAATGGGAACGATTGCTTGACTAATACCAAGCCAGTTTCTGCTGCAGATTTAGAAAAAACTACAACTTTTCATAGAGAAGCTGCTTTAGCTGTTTCTTTCAAAACACCATAAACCAAACATTTATATTTTTACCTCGTTTAGGGTCCTTGAGGCACAGTCAACCAGAGCTGATGAACATCGTTTTATTTTGGAACTAGGTAGCTGCTCTCCAATCACAAGATGTGTCTTGCTCTCCTGGTGATTCTCTTACACTGTAAGTTCAAAGTTAAATATCCAGATGTATTTTCACTGCTTCAGTTTTACTGCTATTACTACCCTCCAGTTATTTAGCTTTGAAAATAACAAACGTTCCATTAATTTTCCAGGTTCAAGCCTTAAAGCTCGTGAAGGTGAGTTGTGGAATTCTTTTTCAATTTGTTGATATGTAAAGTACTAATTTCCATGCTGATCTGAAATTCTGCTGGTAAAGCTCCATAATCGAGTTACTCTAGATTTTAAATAGTTGTAAATCTGAGCAGAATTTGGGCCACAAATTTATCTCAGGTAAAACCTGCATATCTTTGAAAAGTGCCAACATATACGTTTTGGACTCACAGAAAGAGACAGACTCCAGTCCAGCCATTTAAAGTGAAATCTGACTAGTGAAGTCAATTGCAATTTTGTGCTGACTTTAGTGGGAAATCCTGGCCACTGAAGTGATCTGTTGTATAAGATTCAATATTGTGCTAGTGAAATAATCACTGAAAATAACTTTGGTCCGTATCCTGCAATATACAAAGTCTGCAGATATCTTTATTTAGTCTTTAACACAATATCTGGAAAAATGATGGTGAGAAGTTTTTGCTGCTGAAAACTGTTTAAATCAGCAATGCACTACTCACATCTAAATAAAGATCTTTGAGATAGCCAGTAGACACACTTGTTTAGGAAGGGGAAAGAAAATTTAGGTATTGGCTTTCCCATTTTTTTAACAAAAAAGCTTTCTTGTCCCCCATAAGGAAGGAGGAAGTAAACATTTTGTAAATATAAATTAAGAACATTTGCCAGATGTATTTGCTCTTTGTTTTGAGAGCATTGCTAGCTTGGAAGAGAGTTGAACTTACATGAGTCTGGAACTGGAAAAAGTGGGTAACATTTTTGCAGGCTGTTTTTCCCAGCCTCCCTTTCCCACCCGTGGAGATGCCTGGCCCCAAACTGACCCACTCAAAGCAAAAAAGGTGATCTTCATAAGCCCTTTTGCGAGCCCAACATCAAAGTTATCTCTGGCAAGGAAGAGTTATAATTCCTGGATAGGGAGGGCTCCATCAGATAGAGGAGCTTTGTCACAACCCACTAGCAAATCAGTGCTCTAAGCCCTGAGCAAACTGGATATTCCCAGAGCTGTCCATTTCAGGGAAGAAGAAAGCAAAAACCCCATAACCATTTTTCCCAAGAATCGTTTATAGCTGCATGAATAAAATTTGTAGCACACAGTTTGTCATATTTGTGGCATTAAAAAAACAAGCAGTGCATGCTTTCACGCTGTTACAAAAATACAACAGCTGAGGTACTTTCTTTCCAGCTGAAACTGAAAATGGGAACCAAAACCCAATGGATGTGGGGGGAATTTTCATAATAAAAGTAGTATATTTATAAATAACAAAGATACATTTAGAGGGCCGCTGCTCTTAGTTGCATTGCTTTCAGTTGGGGGTTCTGCTTAAAAATTAATAGCAAGTTGTGGTCCAAAGAGGCTACAATTGAGAGAGACCTAGATTCAGCAAACCAGAGAGAAATGTATTTAACTTTAAGCCTTTGAAACACATGCTTGAGTCCCACTGAAGTCATAGAGGGTGAGTCCATCCTTGATTTAATTCCCCTCAGTAGAATTAGACTGTGGATGGATTTGGATAGGCAAGCACAATACAAACTTCCCTGATTATCTGTAGTCCTGACATGTACTACCCACTCCACAATTTTCTGAATCTGGACTTTTCCTGAGCAGAGGTTGGAAATCTGCTCATTTAACAGCAGTTCTGGCATTCTTTATATGTAGCAACAGGAGATTCAGATCTTCAAATTTTTTAGGATTAAACCTTTGATTTGCATTTGTTTTTAAAAAAGCTGCAAATATTTGGTACATTTTTGCCACACTGGAATGCACTGGAATTTAAAGAAATGCCAAAGCAGCATAAGAAAACCAGTAAGTTTTACCTGATTGCAGCTTATGGATGTGGAGGCAGATATGAGCTAGGAAATCATGATGTCTAATTGAATTTGGGCCAGCAGAAAACAACAAGAAATTGTCAAAATCTTTACCCTTTTTTCCCTGAAGAAAAGGGAAAGGGAAAATAATTGAAGAAAAAATATTGGGCTGTTTTTAACTTTTGCTTTTTTGCTATTCATTTACAAAAATGGCCATATTTAATTAATATTAAGTTGGGATCACAAAGTAACTAACTATAGGAAATGTGGTATAAACGTGTTGCTGCCTTACATAGCTATGTGATAAAACATGTGCATTACAGATGAAGGATTGGCCACATTTTTATACTACCTTTTGCTGGTGGCCTTTTATGGAAGGGAAGATAAATAAAGTCTGATCTTCCAGTTTGTATTCGTGTGAGTAGTCTTTACTTCACATGAGTAGCCCCACTGATATCAGTGGGACAGTTTTCACGGGGAAGGAGGACTACTGATGTGAGTCAGAGTTTTAGAATCAAGTCCATAATTACAACCAGGTAAATACACAGACTCTCTTAGGACTTAAAGCTCTGTTCAGAGTTTTTTTTAATTCATTACAGTTGTCCGGGATGGATAGCTCTGAATTCCAGGAGATTTTGTGAAATTCTGTGTTTTCAATTTGCCCTTTCAATTAAATGCTACTGAAGCCTCCAATTTTGCAAACAATTGATGCGAACTGTTGTGAATGTGAATAATTCTATAAATCTAAGCAGGCTGATTGAAGTCAACAGAACTGCTCACAAAAGTAATTAGGCGTGTGTGTGCGTGTACACGCGTGTGTGCACTTGCAGGATCTGGGCCCAAGTCGTTATCTATGTTACTCAGATTGTCCGGAGCTACTGGATATGTATGGCATAGCTAAGTGACAGATCGGTAGCCAGGACTTTGGGCTAACTCCAGTAAATTTTTTCTAAATTGTCTATGGGACCAGACTATTTGAACAGCACTTATTTAGAGGAGCAGCAGCTACAACATCCTGAAATAGCAGCATGGAGAGGTGGACTAGTGATAGTGTAGAAGAATGTAGGGATAAGGAAGGACCTCTTCATTGAATCAGGTGTTACTGGGCCAGGCACTAGACAAATGTAGGCCCTTTTTCTTCAGTCAGATCATTTTAGGTGAGTCTTTTGACTTTCTTGGAAACTCATGTGCTTCCATTGAAATCTCCCTGTGCAGGTCCAATTTCAGGGCCATGGGTACATTGAAGAGGAACATTTGGAGTCCCACAGAACCAAGGCTAGAAATGATCTAGAGGAGTGGTACTCAAAGTACCAACTGGATATTTGGTGACAGGAGAGCACAAGTAGTGTTAAATGCTGCAGCTCTGGGAGCCCCATGCAGTTAACATTGCCACTGTTCCCCTGTTGCTAAATGTTTAGAGCCACAGGGAGCCCCTGAAGCCAGATGAACACCAGATCCAGCTCACAGACTGGCTGCACACGCTTATCTAGCTCACATGCCTAAAAGTTTGAGCACCACTGATCTGGAGTACCCTAAGTTGCTTTTCAGGGTTGAAATGAATATCTTGTAGCTGCTCCCAAGAGCAGCATTGCTTTACATAAACTGGAGACTCAATGTGATTTATTTTTCCCCCCTCATCCAGTTTTTACCATCAACAAGGTTGAAATCCGGGCTGACCCATCGCTTCAAGTGCCTAATGGAGATGCACTTACCATCCTCTGTATTGCAGACATTAGCAAATCTGGGAACTTCATGATAGAACATCATTTCACATTTTTTAAGGATGGCAGGATTCTGTCTGATATCACATCATTGCAAAACAGGACAGAGTATAAAATACCGGCAGCTAGATTTGCAGACACAGGAGAGTATGTCTGCATGGTGAAAGCCAAAGAGAAGAAAAAAAAAAGTGAAGTAATGCTTGTTAAAGTCACTGGTAAGTATTTCTTCAACCATAGCTTTCTTCTGTTACAGCTAGCAGAGCATGGTCACTGGCTAGAGCTGTTATGATACTCTGACTTAGCTTGTATATAGCGGCTTTTTCCAAAGTGCCCTACAAAAGACTGGTAACATTATTTAAAGAAGGGGAAACTGAAGCCCAAAGAGATAAAGTGACTTGTCCAAGATCACCCAGCAGGTCAATGCAGAGTCAGGAATAGAGCCCAGGTCTTCAGGATCCCAGTATAATACTCCACATGCTAGACTGCTGGTATGTGTGCTAAGACCTTAGGCAGATGTACCTTTGAAGTGCTTCAAATACCACTCCACTGTGGAGCGCTTTAGACCATAGATGTTCATGCAACCCCCTACCACAGCACTTCAGTCACCAGAGCAGCATGCTCTCCAAGCAGGGTCTGTGTGGACACACACACAGAGTGTTTCTGTTTCTGTGGCTCTGCTCCCCCTGTATGCCTTCTGTGGTGGGGGAGGGAAACAGGGCAGACAGCCAATAAACTCTCCCCTGTGTGCTTGGTCTCCAGCCCACCGCCAGTTCTTGAGGCAGAGGTGTACAAGTTTGCCAAAGGCAATTGAACACCCACTTGCTGGAACCAAGAGACCAAGACCTTGTACCACCTCCATCATCTCTTATAAGGACAGGAAATACATATCTATCCATTTCTTCTTCCATAATGTTCCTCGTTTCTCTACGAGTTGCATGGTTCCTCTTGAAATATCAGCCTCCTGAATGTCTTGGTTTAGGGTTGATTGGCAAGTTGTGCCAATATGTAACCTGCCTTAATGGATTGGTATTTGCAGTCACAATATCCAAATGGGAAATACAGTTTCTCCCCTTGCTTTTTCCCTGAATAGGAGTTGGAGACATTGAGGAGGAAGTGTTCTTAATTTCCAAAGAGTGAGCTACATGCTTTAAACACAGTGACATGAATGGAACCACAAGGGGCTGCTTGTCCATTTGATGGCACTATCTGTGCAACAGAAAGCTTTTCCCAAAGGTCACAGGTGCTCAGCTCCAGACTTCAGCTGCAACAGCAATCTGATATTGGTCCATTAGAGCACCGGTGTCAGAGATACCAAGCATAGCACCTGTATTAGGGATATCTAATGATACTTGCTTCTTTTTTTTCTGCCACAGGGCTACCCAAGCCAAAACTGACTGCTCTGAAAAACATGGTAACAGAGGGGGAGGAATTAGTTTTGAAGTGCGAAGTTCCAGAAGAAGCTCCTCCACTTACTTTCACTTTTCAGAAGTTACTGACCCCTGGAGGGCCAGTAACAAGAACAAAGAAGGAGTTGGAAAAAAATTTTACGACAATAGAAATTCCAGTTGAACCTGGGGATAAAATATTGAGATTTCAATGTATTGCCAGTGTGTATTCAGCACATGGTATGCAAGAGTCAGCCCCAAGTGATGTGGAACTTGTAACAGTTGTGGGTAAGGTACTTTGTTTTTCACCCGTATATTTTTTCTTGTTATGTTGCTTGCCTGGGTAGAAACCATGGATACCTTGAATTGTAAAAGAGAGTAGTCTACTAGTTAAGTGTCTGGGTGTGAATGTTGCAGTGTTACAAATGGCAGAGCAGGTCTGATTCTTTGGCTTACCAAAAGGTAGAGAGAATTGTGAACAGAAAGTACTGTTCCAAACCCTCTCTCATTTCAAGAATGCTCAGGCTTCATTTAGTGGCTTGGGTCTACTTCATATACAAACCTTCAGACAAGCACATTTTAATCTGGGCTCTTTAAGTGGTGGATTACAATCAGCCTGCCCATCATTCTGGGTGAAGTCAATCCAAGTTGTGGGTGTTTACCATGCCCAGCAGGGAGCCTTGATTAAACATACAGCGTGCCTTACAGGGTAGGATATTTCACACTTATTAGCAGAGATGGAGGGAAATGGCAAATACAAAAGCAACTTGGAGTCCTTCTGAACTATTGGCTATTTTGTTTCAGAATCTAAAATTAACTTAAAATAAAGGAAGACCTTTGCTAGAGCTTTCACCATCTGAACAGATGCAGGTGTTTCCTTGGTAATGCACTCCAAAACAGCCAAGTAACCATAGCAGTAAACAACTGTTTTTTCCCCCCAGTAATATGACTTTAATCTTTTGTAGAACCCTTTTCAACTCCTGCTCTGGTCATCGAGCCTTCCCTGAACGTTACAGAAGGAGATAACGTTAAACTGGTATGCAGAGTTGTAGTCCGAAACTATGACATTGAAATCATCATCCAGAAAGACAAAGTAATATTGAACAGCACCAGGGGCCAGAACACTTTGACCTACTTTACCAAAGTGAGCATGCAAGACAATGGCAATTACACGTGCAAGGTGGAACTGGGGAGTGTTTCCAAAGAAAAGACCGTGAACATGGTTGTGACAGGTAAGATTACTATTAAATCTAGATCTTATAGAATTGAGTGAACTTTTCACAAATGTGTTTGCTAGAGATGGATTTGAGCTGTAACAGTTTATATCCACGATCTAAACTTCCCCTCAGTAAGTGAGTGCTTAGATTTGGGTTTATGGGTAGGGTCCATCTCTAAGACTTATCATCAAAATCCACTCTCTACAGGGCATGTTGAGAGGTGGTTGAGTGCAAAAGGGAAAGATCTTGAGTTCTAAATCTGTTGTCACTGCATCTCTGGGTGCCCTTCAGCAAGTTGCAAAGACCCCACTTTCCCTAGAGATATAACCAAGTTAAAGTAGAGTTTGGGTGTCACTGCTAGGGGAAGGGATGTCAGATCAGTTTGAATGTTTGTGACTATGTAGCCGGAGAGTCACAGGGGATATAAAGACCCTTACCACCACAGCTGATGCAGATAGTCCTTTAGTTTGAGTAGGAGAGGCCTTTGCTTTTGAAGCTTAAGGTTTCTGGGTTCTTACCTCCACATTGCATGTGACATGTTTGGGAGCTATTATGCCCAGTGCTCGTGACCAGTAGCATACCATAGACCATTCAGCCATTTTTGAATGTCTGCCTAGCTGGTGGAAAAAGCAGCTTCTGTCATGTGCTGTAAGTCATTATTTAGGGATATTCACACTGTCTAGGGATTCTCAGTAATCCCCCTGCACCCACACCAAACTAAGAAAATTTAAACGTCACTGGCTTGAACTCTGAGCCCAGAAAGCTGAGAAGCTAAATCACATTGCCCATTTACTCTTCAGGAGTGAGACTTTCCTATTAACAAGCCTTGAGTCCAAGGGTTTCAAACAAACACATTTTATTGTGGGGAGGGGGAAGGAATAAAAGGAAACACAATGTAAACTTGGGAAAACCAGATTAATAATGCAGCAACATCATGTGAAACTCCCACCCTCAGTGTTGCAGTGGGAGCTTTAACCTCAGACCTCTTCTCATGGTTGTGCCTCATGAATAAAGTAGTTAGCTACAACCCTCCTCTGGTGTGTCCCACTCACAGTTAATGTTCCAGTTCTGGAATAGTTCAGACTTGTGGCAGGTCCGTCCTTCACTCTGAAGGGGTGTGCAGCTCCGGGGGCTCTCTCATCTCTGCTGTCTGACGTGGCTATAGCTGTGGGGCTGGGCAGGGAAGTTCTTGTTGGATTCCCTTAGCTAAGCTGCAGGGGTGTAGGTTGTAGCTGTGTTGGTCTAAGGACACGGGCATACAAGGTTCTTTGGGTGAATCTGATATCTTTCATTAGACCAACTCAAATAGTTGAAAAACAATTATTAAGCAAGCTTTCGGGTTCAAAAACCGTTCGTCAAGCTAAGGAAGTTTCTGCAGTTGGTGTGTGCTCTTCCTGGATGGAATGAAAAGTAAAGAAGCCAGCGGCTGGGCTGGTATGCATACAAGACAGGTAGTCAGTGAAAATGTAGATTGAGGAGTCAATGGGTGAGAGACAGGCGGGGGGATGTGGGGAGGGAGAAGGGGGATGAAAGTGGAGAGATACCTGGGGAGTCGGAGGTCAGGCAGGTTATAATGTGTCATAAATCCAATGTCTATATTTAGTCCATGATTTTTAGTATCCAGGAGGTTGATGAAGTGGAGTTCATAGGCTCGTCTCTGGGAAGTGTTGTGTAAGTTTCCTTTGAGGATCAGGACTGAGAGATTGGGGGGAGAGTGGTTTTCTTGTGAGAAATGTGCCCCCGCAGGTAATTGGGTATTTCTGTCTTTGATAGATTTCCGGTGTGTATTCATTCTGGTGCACACTTGTTGTTTGGTGTCTCCTACGTATTTTCCATCAGGGCATTTAGTGCATTGGATGAGATATATTACATTTCTGGAGGTGCAGCTGTAAGATCCTTAGCTAAGCTGCTGCTTTTTGTGGTTTCAGCTCAAGCAGTCTCATCTCTATTTGCCCCCTCCTCTCCAAAAGCTACCTCTTTGCTATATTGTCATATCTATTTCCCTTGACATCTCAAAGCTGCCTCTGCATCATCATAGTTCTTCAGAGATGGATCACTGCAGCATTCAAAGCCCCAACAGAGGCAAAGCTCCAAGCAGAACTCCCCACTCCTCTTTTCCACTTTCTTTAACTTGCCCTGGCCGTGTTTGCCCCATTACTCCAGACTACAGTTATGGTAAGGCATCCCCTCACTGCAGGCATACAGTTCTCTTGTCCATTCATGACCTGGCAGGGATAATAGAGGATCATGTTTATTACTTCCCAAATTAACAAATAATATTTTATGTCCCAGACTCTTGAAAAACTGAAATGCAAATAAGGCCTGACCAGTGCAGGTATGACTCCTCCACATATGCTGCAAAGGGTTCTTTCCTCATGCAGTCCACCGTCTCAGACGTCTCTTTTCCCTGATGACCAGCAGCTGTCAACAGTGATCTCCCCACTCTTGAGGCTTCAAGTCACAGGGCTTATACTGACATACTAAGACCAGCTCCTCATTTCATGGTATCCTTCCCTCTGGGGAGTTTGAGGCATGCTGCCCCCTTGCCCTTATGCACAATCTAAATTAATTATACCTATTCTCCATTTATTTTGCAGAGTTGTTTTCGAAACCAGAATTGATTCATTCTGCGAAGATGATAGATGAAGGTGATTGGTTACAACTACAGTGCAAGGTTAAAGGCTTATTACCCGTAACAAAGATCTCCATCAAAACAAGATATTTAGGAAAAGATAACCTGTTGAATGATTCCAGCAGCTTCATTACAAAAGCCCATGTGAATAACACTGCGACCTATATTTGTACAGCTGAGATAAATGGAATCATTAAAGAGAGCGACCCTGTAAAGATAAATGTTTATGGTGAGTTGATATAGTCTGGTCCTGGAAAAAACTTGAGCATGTAAGTAATTCAGTTGTTTTCAGGATGAGGCACCAATTCTTTAACTTCGATATCACTACTATTTTTAAGGAGCAAGTAAATTGCTATGAGACACTCTTAAAGTCTTGTGGTGTATATAGGACTTTTTCCATCCTAATTTAAACAGATTACATTTTTCCAAGGTCAGTCTTAAATGAGGATGAAAGCTAGTAGGCCCTTCTCTTTTGTCTAACAACTCCCTTCAAACATTGGCTAGAACCTGTCCCTGTGAGTGTCTTATCTATCCAGCTTGATGCCACCTTTCTCTGTAGCTGCACACCTTTTTATACACCAGCTTTACCTGAAACGACATCAGCTTCTGCCTTGATATTTTTCTAACAGTCTTCCATCAGTTGGAGGCAGAGGTCATCTTGGTCAAGGGTGTCTGCACCATAAGAAAGCCAAGGTGTTTGCTTTGCAACTAGTGGCGGTTCTCTTGAAGTGGTCACTTCAGCCCATTGACAACACCTTGGCTTCCTTTTCCTCTCATGGATAAAAATATAAGCAATATTTGGATATTAGCGAAGTATCATACCTTTATAAATTGTGTGTAAACTAACACAAGAGTCTTTAGTTAGTGCCTTTTCATAGAACCACATTAATAACTTTTTTCTCTTTTTAGCTCCAGTCTCCATCCCACAACTTTGGATTGTCCCTTCTGTCCGTGATGTGATATTAGGGCGAGCAATACGTTTTCAGTGTCAGTCTATGTATGGAACACCACCTATAACATACAAGTTCTTCAGAGGAAACAAAACTGTTAACTCCAGCCAAATTTTTAATAAACTACCCGCTGAATTCAGGGACAAACCAACTGAAGTAGGTGTGGAACAATACAGTTGTGAAGCTAGCAACCATCACTCTCATATTAGGAAAAGGAGCAGAGAGCTAAACATTACAGTAATAGGTAAGTGCAATTTGCTCCTCAACTGATGAAAGGAGAGGTGTGAGAATTGGAATTTTGCAAGTATCTGTAGGACCTTGATTGAATAGTAAAATTTATATTAAAACTTTTGAATGGTGATAAAATACTCTCTAGGGCTCACTTTGCTGTGGTGTAAAATACTGACTTTGCTGTGGTCCTTAAAACAAACTATGCTACTTGCAAACTGGATCGAGTTAACCAGAGTCAGGTTTATTTAATGGGAAAATATAGTCCATATATTTGCTGTGAATTTTAAACCTGCTTGAATTTAGTATCACTGGAGAAACAAAATAATTTGTTCTCCAATATTTAGCAGTATAAATATGAACCCAATCCTGTATTTCTTATTCACCCAAGCAGGCCTACTGAAGTTAATAAGTTTTAGGATCAGGCCCAACTTTTTTCTTGGCTTTTTGGTTTTCTTTTTGGCTAGACTTCATTTAAATGATGCATGTAATTATAGTAGAGCTGTTTTTATGATGATGCTTGCAATGCTTACTATGTACTGGTTTCAGTGGCCTGCCTAAATTACTCTAACATAGATTCAATTTTTACAGGATTTTAATAGTTTAAAGTTAATCTCATGTTAGCAATCTTTGCAACAACTGCTCCTGGTGGGAGAGACAGGGTTAAAAACCCAGAGAGGAAAACTGCCATGTAGCCAGCTGGAATCATAGCATAGTCCCAAGAAGGGGCTTTGGGACTCTTGAACCAAAGGAAGGAAGCATGTGACTGCACAGACCAAGAAGGAGCTACAGTGGAGCTGGCAGAGCTCTTTGGCTCAGAGGGAACGGGAAGCCTGAAACCCTAGAGCAAGGTGTGAATTAGCAGCCCCAAGAGGGAAGGGTTGAACCTGACAGGTGCAAAGAGAGACTGTATTTTGTAAAGACTTAATAGGTCACACTCTGACAAGGGAAGATAAATCTAAGAACTCTATCTGTGAGTAAGTTATGAAGTGGCAAAAAAAGGGTGGGTGAATTAGGCCACTTAAGGATAATGCAGGGGCTGTCCCCTGCTACACATACAGATAGTTTGCTTTCTCATCCTCTATGTGGGGAGAGGATTGCCAGTGAACTCCAGGTACAATGGAGTGTCTTGTTTTGGGAGGGGTTAAATAAATGTGTTGTTATATATTTGTTAGATGAGCAAATGGCAAAGTAATGCTCTGAAATGAAAGGCTTATGAAGGTCTTTAGTTCCTGGAGGATTTCATCCTTTAGTCTTGGGTTGGCCTCTGAAAAAGTTCCATCTCCCACAGACAAACTTTACACCTATGATAAAATGTTCCATTGCACTATAAGAGTGTAGTTGTCAGCTGTGATCTGCATCAGAACATTTTAGGCAATGTTCAGTCACAGTCTTCATCATGAGGCTTTATGCACTCTTGTAAGTATTTGGGATCAAACCATGGAGTACCTTGAAGATATGGACCCAAGAGTTTGAATTTGATCAGTGAAGCCAGTGTGAAGAGTAAAGGACCTCTTCAATATGCTCAGTGTATCTGTGTTTGTTTAAGAGAAGTGCTACAGCATTTTACACTGTAGCATTTCTGTAGTGTTTTGTTGAAAATTGCTGTAGTCCGGCTGAAAAGTGATAAAGGCATGAAAAACCGGGGCTAGGTCATTGTCCACCAGGACAGAATCTTCCAGCCAACCAGAGGGGAAGAAATCATTTCCTGTTGCTATGTGAGACCCTGGTGTCAGAGATGTATTTGGTAGCCATGTTGGTCTTAGGCAAAAATAAATGCAAAACTCTACAACTCTTGGTTCAGAGATGATACTTTTTATTAGACCAGTGGCTCTCAAACTTTTTTTGCTGCAACCCTAAATCCGGCTCGTGACCCCTGCCCCCGACCCTGCCACTGACTCACTCATGCCCAGCAGAGCCTGGGCCGGGCCAGGATCACGGGGGACAGTGGTGGCGAGAGCCGCATGGGCTGTGTGCCGAGAGAACCCCGCAAGCAGGAGGGACAGAGCGAGGGGTGGACCCCCCGCAACCCTGATTTGGGTTGCAACCCGAGGTTGTGAGCCACTGTATATAGATCAACTGAGAAATTGCAAAAAAAAAATCTTTTCTGCAAGCTTTTGGGCGCACACACCTTTCCTCAGGCTCAGGGAAAATTAAAGATGGTAAAAAGTCCCCATAGGTAGAAGATAAACTTAATTTTTGCACAGAGGAAGCTGAAGGTGGATGTCTGTTCCTCTGGGTCCATGAAAGTGTCTTTGTGAATTGCTCTTTGAGGTGCAGATGAGGCAGGAGTCCTTCCCTAGTGGTGTCAGAAGGATCCAAGACTACTTCAGATCTGCAGGGCATATTGATCAACTGCGAATACATATCTCCTACCAAAGGAGTTTGCACTGTAGTTTCATAGATTTCATAGACATTAGGGCTGGAAGGGACCTCATTGAGTCCAGCCCCCCGCCCCAAGGGCAGGAAGTCAGCTGGGGTCAAAGGATCCCAGCAAGATAAACGTCCAAATGTTTCTTAAAAGAGTCCAGAGTAGGTGCTTGCACCACCTCTGGAGGGAGTCTATTCCAGGCCTTGGGGCTCAGACAGTAAAGAAGTTTCAAAGGCTTTTTTAAAGTCAAGATATATGATGTCAATCTCTTCTCTCATGTCCAGGTGATATGTCACCTGGTCATAGAAGGAGATGAGATTGGTCAGGCAAGACCTATCCGCAACAAACCCATGCTGGCTGTCCCTCATGATGTTGCCATCAGTCAGCTTGTCAAGAATGGTTTCCTTGTTAATTTTTTCCAGAATCTTTCCAGGGATTGAGGTCAAGCTGATTGGCCTATAGTTCCCCAGATCTACTTTCCTCCCTTTCTTGAAGATGGGCACCACATGGGCCTTCTTCCAATCTTCAGGTACTTCACCTGAGAGCCAGGAGTTTTCAAAAATCTTTGCCCATGGCTGGACTATGACTCCTGCCAACTCCTTATGTACTCTGGGGTGCTATCTGTTGGGACCCACTGACTTGAAGGTGTCCGGCCTCTCAAGGTGTTGCTTTACAAGGTCTACACCGATGCTGGGTATAAATTCACCCTCACCCTGGCCGCCCCGCATCTTGCAAGGCAGGGTGGTCCCTTTGGGTCAATGAAAAACCAATGTGAAGTACCTGTTAAGCAGGTTGGCTTTTTCCTGGGTGTTGGTTGTCAGTTGTCCCATTTGGTTTAGCAGGGGTCCAGTGTTACCCTTGATTTTCTTCTGACTCCCCACGTATCTGAAAAGGATATTTTTATTGTCCTTGATATGTGTAGCCAGGTGGAGTTCGGTTGCAGCCTTGGCTTTCCTGGTTTGCTCCCTACAGGTACAGACCAATGCAGAGTAATCCTCCTTTGTGGTGATTCCTATCTTCCATCCTTTATAAGCCTCTCTCTTTTGGTGTAGGAGGTCCACAAGTTCCCTGCTGAGCCAAGGGGGTTGCTGTTGCCTTTTGCTACCTTTCCTCTGAGAGGAGATGGACATCCCTTGTGCTTCCAAGATCACTCCCTTAAGGAGCGACCACTCCTCTTGGACTCCTCTCCCTGCTGAGTCTTGGTCTGTTAGTGCCTCGACAACAAGCCTCCTGAGCTTATCAAATTCAGCTTTCCTAAAGTCGAGGACTTCTGCATTGCTGACTGACTTGCCAGCTTTGCGATGGATAGGAAAAGTGATCAGCTCGTGGTCACTGTCTCCCAGCTTCCCTTTGATTTTTAGGTTGCTGACTAGATCATCTCCCGTAGCCAGTACCAGGTACGGCAGCACTTTACTTCTTGTTGATCCATAGACTTCTTGGGTCAGGTAGAGCTCGTCCATGCATGTGAGGAAGCTTTGTGACCGTTTGGATTTGGCCAAGTGCTCTTCCCATGAGATGTCCTGGTAGTTGAAGTCTCCCATGACGACCATGCACTGGGAGCATGTAGCCTCAGCCACTTTCCCGTAGCCAGTACCAGGTACGGCAGCACTTTACTTCTTGTTGATCCATAGACTTCTTGGGTCAGGTAGAGCTCGTCCATGCATGTGAGGAAGCTTTGTGACCGTTTGGATTTGGCCAAGTGCTCTTCCCATGAGATGTCCTGGTAGTTGAAGTCTCCCATGACGACCATGCACTGGGAGCATGTAGCCTCAGCCACTTCCCAGGCAAATTCCTGGTTGAGCTCTTGTTCCTGGCTAGGAGGTCTGTAGCAGACTCCTACCAGTGTGCCCCTGTGCCACGTTCCCTACGTATTTTAACCCAGAGGGTCTCTAGTTGTCCTTCCTGGGTGCCAGTGTCACCTTGCAGGGATGCTTAGCTTTTCTTGACGTAGAGCTACATCCCCACCCCTTTTTTCTGCATGATCTCTCCTGTACAGGGTATAGCCATCTATACCTGTGGCCCAGTCATGGGTGGAGTCCCACCAGATCTCTGTTATCCGTATGAGATTGTAGTCTTTCTTGTTTAGTAGGACCAGTTCCTCCTTTTTGTTCCCCAAGCTCCTGGCATTGGTGTATAGACATATAAACATCCCATTGGGAGCCCTAGGCTTCCTCACATTCTCAGGAGGCCACTGTTCCGGGGCTGGGGTAGGAGTAGATTTCCTCGGGCATCCTAACCTGTTGGTTTTGTAGTTGTTGCCTAGTGGGCTTGCTTTGGTGGTTGTCTACCCATCTCCCAGCAGGCTTAGTTTAAAGCCTGATCGAGCTTGTTCTTCAAAATGCTTTTGTTTGTCTAGCAGCATTACTTCTGCCTTGCTCAGGTTCAGCTTCAGCCACTGAAGTCATCATTCGAGAGTGAATCAAGTCCAAGCCCTGGATTATATTTGTGATAGTGGTATTGTTGTATGTGGGGAAGGATAGGTAGAGTTTGTGTAACATTTGTATGTTGCTAGCACCTGAGTCCCAGTCCTTTGACCAATTCAGCAAGTATCTGCATAGTGATGTTAAAAAGAACCAGAAAGAAGAGATCTGTTTATGCCAAGATTTGGCAAATGGGGGTGTGGGAATAGCAACCCGTGCTGCAGGAATGGCTGAACCCCCAACTCCGAGCCTTTCCCCTCCCACTTCCCTGCCCCATCTACGGATATGGGCAGACTAGGCAAGGAGGCTTCCCAGGAACTTTTTAAAGTCCTGAAAACAGATAAGAATCCCTCCCCCTTTCCCCTCCATGGCCAGCCACATCTCTTCCTCACCCGTTCCCAACCCCCACTTCACCTGCCACTGCTGCTTTCCCCTCTGTTCTGGGGGTGGAGGAAGCCCCAGAGCTACTTCTGTATGCACTAGCTGGGCTGCATGGAGGCTGGGCTCACGTCTCGAATGCCTCAGGAGAGTGGCAGCAGCAATGGGTTGGGGTGGGGGGGTTCCCCCACCATGCCCAGTCACCGCAGGAGCAGACCTGGCGAGGGAGAACCCTCCCCACATCACCACCGCTACTGCTACCGTTGCTATCCCAGCTGAGTCCTACTCCCACGTAGCTTGACTGGAGTGGGCAGGAATGGCTCTAAAGCTTTCCTCGCACCCAGGACAGCGGGGAAAACAGCAGCCGCAGTGGGAGAAGTGTGAACAC
>NW_005841879.1:3063354-3063853 GCF_000455745.1 Alligator sinensis
ACATGCTTCTGAGCATGAAGAGAAACAGGATTCTCACCTGCTTTGGGCTCTTTAGAAAAAGTCCCTAGAGGCTCCCGTGACATGCTTCAGTCCAAAAGAGAGATTCAACCATGCCACTGCTTGACCACTGGATTCCCACCCCCCCGCAGCAATCTTCTTTGACTCCTTTATATGCATGCAGTATGATGGGTTTTTATTACATGGTTGCATGCCATTTTTCCCACAAAGACCCTGCTTCATTTAGTGTGGCCTGATGGACCTGTTCTGGAAATGAATTAGGATTGTTCAGTGAATGAGGTTTCATAGTTTCATAGTTGGTTGGGTTGGAAGGGACCTGAGCAGATCATCAAGTCTGACCCCCTGCCATGGCAGGAAAGAGTAGTGGGGTCAAACGCCCCTGGCAAGGTGTTTATCCAGCCTCCTCTTAAAGACCCCCAGGGTAGGAGCCAGCACCACTTCTCTTGGAAGTTGGTTCCAGATCCTAGCCGCCCTTACTGTG
>NW_005841879.1:3064632-3075377 GCF_000455745.1 Alligator sinensis
TAGTGTTTTAATGAGAATGGGGTGAGAGACAGCGTCAAGGCCTTCCTAAAGTCCAGAAAGACTACATCCACTGCTACACCTTCTTCTAAGGATTTTGTGACCTGGTCATAGAAGGCCACCAGGTTGGTCTGACAGGACCTGCCTCTAATGAACCCGTGTTGGTTGCCCCTAAGCATAATCTCCCCTGCTGGCCCCTCGCAGACATGCGCCAGGATAATTCTCTCAAAAAGCTTCCCAGGATTGAGGTAAAACCGACTGGCTTATAGTTTCCTGGGTCCTCCTTCCTCCCTTTTTTGAAAATGGAAACCACATTGGCCCTTTTCCAGTCCTCTGGCACCACACCAGAGCACCATGAGTGCCAGGGGTCCTGCAATGACCTCTGCTAATTCCCTCAGCACTCTGGGGTGGAGATCATCAGGACCTGCTGATTTAAATACACTCAGTCCCTCCAGAAGTTCCCTGACTAGGTCCTCTCTGACCCTAGGTCTGGGTGCGCCACCCCGGCGGGGGGTGACCCGGTCCCGGTCCCTGCTTAGAAAAATGGAGGCAAAGAAATTGTTAAATAGGTTAGCTTTGCTGTCTGGTGTGACAACCAGATTTCCTAGCGTGTCTTGCAGAGGCCCCGCATTACCCGGTACCTTCTTTTTACCCCTTATGTATTTAAAAAAAGACTTGTTGTCCTTGATCCGGGTCGCTAGTCCCAGTTCCATCTCCGCCTTGGCCTTCCTGACCACCCCCCTGCAGCCCCAAGCAACTGAGGTATAGTCCTCCCTAGCGATGGCCCCTCCCTTCTATTGGGTGTACACCTCCTTTTTAGCTAGGAGACGTTCCCGTATGCTTTTTACCTCCCTTTGGGCTTGGAGGATCATCTCCTTAAGGAACGACCACTCTTCTTGGACACCAGACTCCTCTCCCCTCCGGGACCTGTGCCTCCCTGGCTGTTCTCCTTACCTCATTGAAATCTGCCCTGCTGAAGTCCAGGGCTGCTGCCTTGCTACAGGCCTTTGCCACCTTGTGCTGGATGGTGAATTCCAGCAGGCGATGATCGGTGTCACCCAGGTGGTCAAGCACCCGCAGACCCCTCACCAGGTTCTTTTCTGCCTCATTTATTGCAGAAGTTGGGAAGCCTGCAGTGAATGAGGCAAAGAACTGCAGAAGGCTCAAGGCCAGTCGCGTGATCTAAGGCAGTTGAGTGTCACACAGGAGAACTAAATTGCATGCCTACCTCTGTCACAGAGTTCATGTATGATCTTGGGCAAGGATGGCCTTTTGTGTGCATCTCATGTTCTGAATGGGAATTTGAGACACCTGGGGCTTGATCTGTAGAAGTGCTGAACTCTCACAACTGCAACAGAAGTTAGTAGAAAGTATGCTCTGAACAAATACCAGACTAGGAAAATGCCAAATGCTTTGAGAAATTGTGTCTTTAGAGGTCTGTAATTGGGCACCCCAGACTGGTGGACTTTTGATAGTTTGGGTCTTAATTTCTCTCTATCTTAATTTCCCATCTGTAAAATGGAGATAATGCCAACTATAAAGATCAACTTGCTAATAATGTTTGTGAAGTCCAGGAAGAAATTAATGATTCAGTATATGGACAGCATATATTCACTAAAACATGGAGTCACACATTGAGAGAAATAGTGAATACATTGATTACATTCAGTAAGTAATGTTCACTTGGTGCATTGTAGAGACAGGGTCTCCGTGGAATAGTGGTTCAGTCATGTCATTGAAGGCTATCATAATGTAGGCACACTAAGGAGCTGAATTAAGGTTCCAAAGGCAAACCTCTCTTTGGCGCTAAGGTAAACTGGCACTTAAAAAAGCATTTCTAGAGTAGCATTTCATAACTTATGGGTAATTCTTTTCCTTGTGCCTTATTCTGCAGCCCCTGTTGGGAAAGTAAATCTCATCAGTGTGCCCAAAAGGGAAGTGGAAGACGGCAAAGGTATCAGCTTTCGCTGCTATGTGGAAACAGGATCTTTGCCAATTAATTTCAAACTTTTAAAACAGAATAACAGAAAACCCATATCTGAAGATACAAAAATGGACACCGAGGTCATTTGGTATAAGGAAACATGGAGTAAGCAGGACTCAGGAGAATATTTTTGTGAAGCCTCCAACCCAACCAACATAGTCCAGCGAAGCGATGTAATATCTATTAATGGTAAGATATGGCTGCGCCCATACAGCACATCATATTTATGCTGTGCTGGATGCTGCCAAAGTTGGTCTGTTGTGATTCTTTTGCCCTTCTAGCTATCAGCCAGGGAGAGCAATTTATGGCAGCAGGCAAGATGCACAAGCCAAAGGCTCCAGGGCTGTCTGGATGCACGCTCCCAAGCACTAGATACTTTTAAAGAGGATGTAGGAATTTTAAAAGCCAGTAGTGACTTCCTACCGCTGTCTGTGTCTTCACATTCTCTCTCTCTCCATTTTCAGTCATCCTGGCTTCCTGGCAGAAAGTGCTTATTGCATTATTCGTCCTAGTCATTATTGTCATACTGGGTTGCGGTGGTTGCTGTTGGTACTTATGGAAGAAGAGAAAGGGTAAAAACAATTTTCTTCTATTCTTGAGTGCTGCATGTACAGAATAAATGTGAAGGTTTAGCTGCCAGGGATGGGAAGGTAAAAAATGTGGATCCAGAAATTGTTGCTGCAAAAAATGTATTTTGGGAGGAAGGGAGGTTTTAAAGCATATTTTTACGTGAGGAAAAGAGGGATTGAGATGGAGTGAGATTCCCCCTTGTAGGGCTGCCACTTGAAGAAGTGTCCTGCTAACCTGGGATATGATAGTGGGATCTTGTAAAAACTGTGGACGAGCTCCGATACCTGTAAAGGCTGTGTTCCAAAATGAGATCTCATATACAGTCTAGCCATTAGGTGCTTAAAATACCTGCAGAGCCAACTAAAAAATGCCACAATTGGGAGATACAAGGTGGAAAAAAAATGGTTAATGACTCGGACCAGAGTTTGAGCCTTCGGCAGCTTTTCAAACAATCTGTGAGGTTAAAGTCCAACTATGAGTCCTACTGGTGGGAAGGTACTTGTAAGAAAAACATTAATTGAGTGAGGCCCAAGTTATATCACCTGCAAATCCAGATCTGGATTTCAAACTGCCATAATATGGTGTTTGAGCCAAACAGCTTCAGAGCTGTTTGGCTCTGCAATTTTGGTTTAACCCTTTAGGGAGAATTAAATTCCATGTCACTGAATCTTTGTATGAGGAGTGCTCATACTCTTTTTTAATTCTCATTGAGCAAATTCTTAAGGTTCTTATGCAGTTTTTATTCACTCCTCACTGAAACACCATTCCCATTCACTTAATTATTAGTTATATGGCTGAGTAGTGACCTTGTGATTGGGTCCATTACCATTACGCTACTCTTTAGTCCTTGTAGAAAATAAAGAAGGCTTGCTTAAATCCACATGATGAACTACATATCTAGGAAATTTTCCAGACATCCTTACATTAGGCTGCCTGAGGTGTTGAGTAGATCATAGCACCCCTGCAAGAAAGCACCAGGTGATTAGTTTTGGTCCAAGGCCATACCAGCCCATGGCAAACAGATGTTATAGTTAGAAAGCTTTTCAGTCAGCATCATGGAAACTATTACATTTAGCAACCTAGCTGACAGCCAAGGATTTGAATAAGTCATAGATGCTGAGCTGTCCGTTCTCTGTGGAAGTAACGCTAGATCCTGATAGGAATGTGAGAAAGCTTGTGCTGGAACTGCCAGTTCAGTCTCTGTTTTGTGACTAGAGGACTTCACTGCCCAGCAGTTTCTACATCCACTATAATAAGATGCAAAACTTCGCTACAGGCACCAGAAATTAGTTTCACTCAGGGGTAGGTCACCATGTGTTGCCTTCATTTTAATTTCTTATGTAGTATACTTGTGCAGTATGTTAACAGATCTTCTTTTATTTTCCCTTTTCAAGCTAAACATCCTTCCATCGAGATGTCTGGGTAAGATGGCTTTCTTACTGACAATAGGGAAATGTTTCCAAGTGAAGTGCTGGGGCATATCTTTCTACCATTTATGATGTTTCACACCTGGAGACAATAGATGGTTGTGACTATTTGCTGCAGACCACCTGCTAAGAAACAACAACAGGATGAGGAAATAATCCAAAATAGAAAAAGGCCAACTAATACAAATAGGAATGGCAGGCCTAGAGTTGGATGCATTGAAATACAAAATTAAAATAAAATTGAAGCCTTATATGAACATAGTAGAAAAAAGATGATGTAGATATTGACACTGGGGTTTGCTTGTGTTCCTATTGAACACAAAAGCAAAACTTCCATTACTTCAACAGATAATAAAATTTTGGCTTTCAGCTTAGTCTTTCATATTTTCAAATTATTGTTTGTATTGACTTTTACAGACAGTTTTCCTTAGTAACATCCATTTTTGTTGATCACTTTCTTTTTAGATCTGCAGGAGTCACTAATTCAGCTGGTGTGAAACTGGAACCGAGACAGAACAGTGATGGGCAATACTATCCTGGTATATTTTTATGCACTCTAATAGCATGTTTGTTTAATACATAAGGAACCTCATGTTTTGAGTTTCTGTGGTATACTCAGGGCCTAATTTGTAATTGAGGGAATATACCACTATGATGCAGTTTTCTCAAAAATATTGGTGTCTTTCTGTAAATATTCTTCCTAAGCACCTTCATTGAGCACATGAACATTAATTTTCCCAACGCTTTCTCTCTGATAAGCAGTTGTCCCATTTTACAGACAAGAGGGCCAGTACAGTTAGGTCTTGTGTTTGAGAGCATCATCAAGGCCACAGAAAAGTATAACATCAGAACTGAGATTGGGGAGTTCATGGCATCCAGCTGTACATTCAGACTAAAAGTAGAACTAGTAACGATGATGATGCCATTAGTATGATGTTGTATTTATGAAGCACCTCCTCTCCCAGGATCTTAAAACATTTTACAAAAATTAACACAGCATTTTCATTCTGCAGAAGGAGGAACTGAAACACAAAGGTTGTGGGCAATAAAATCCCTGGGTCTTGATGTTCCGTGCTTCTATTGTAGCCACTACTCGTGTTGCTTCCACACTGGAAAAGCGTTTTCTCTTGTTATTCTTTTCCAAACTTTGGCAGGTACCAGCATTAAACATGTGCAGGTCATTTTGACTTACACGGGCAGGGTAAAGAGTTGGTAGGATTTCTGTCTCCCCAGTGACTGCTGATCTCCACAACTATTTATTGCCCCCAACTCCAACATCCCTAAAAGGGGTAAATTCTCATCTTGTGAAAAAATCACTTGAGGCAAACAAAGTTATTTCTTTGTTTCCTTTAGCCTTAACTGATCATTTTAACAGACCAGATGTTGCCCTTCTGTAGTCTGTGAATGGCTTGGATAGCTGTCCAAAGGCAGAGTTTCCCCTAAATGATGAATTGTTTAAATATTGTGACTGTTGAAGATTTCTGTTGTATTTCAACCAAAAAGACATCGTTCATTCGTTTAGCTGAAGTAAGTTTCTTGTTGACTCATCTTTAGGTTACATGGATGATAGCGAAAATCATATGAAAGCAACAGATGAAAATAAAGGTACTTGTCACACTTCTTTTTTAAGTGGTAATCTCTAAGTCATTTTGTGATCAAAGGAGGGGAGGTGGGACCCCATCACAGGTGACGTGTCGAGGGCATGGGGGGCATGTGCCCCCCCCTCCAGATTTCTGTGCCAAAAGCAGGGTGCAGGGCACAGGGCTGCAGCCTGGCCAGAGCCAGGCCCAGGAGCAGTGGTGGTGGTGGTCCAATTTTTGCGCCAGTGGTGGGGTGTGGGGCTACAGCCTGGTCAGACCTAATGCCTGGTAGTGGTGGTGGCGGCAGTGGTGGGATGGAATTATGCCTCCCCACAGTCAGCACTTACGTGTTGCCTATGGACCCCATACTGAGTGATAACTGGAAACTACCATCAGGACTTCAAAGGCTCGTCCTTTGTCTCCCTTTCTTATTGTCAACTTCTGTGTTAGTTCTTTTTCCCTTTGTAACATGATGATAACAATAGCCATCTCCCAATGTCACTCTGAAGGCAATGAATTGCTTGTATAGGACTTTGAGATAATCTGATGAAAGGTGTCAATTAAAAGGAGATATTATCAAGTAGTAGTTAAAAAGCAGCATTTAAAAGTGTAGATATTATGGCTACAAAAACAGAAAGAGATAAAGTCCCTGTTTCTGCTTACCTTGTAGTCATGTGTAACTATTCAGACATGATTTTATTGTGATTCCTGCTAACTTTGTATGTAACAAAGCTTGGCCTGCCTAGTGTGTAAAAGACCAATTGAATTTATAAAACCCTTGTTTCACTCTGTGTCAGACATTCATCTGAGGCACAAGTTTGGCTCCATCCGTGCAAAGTAGAGGCATCATGTGGGAAGTAGTTCAGGCAGTGACACTTTGTCAGAGTTTTCAGATACTACTTCTGAGCTTATGGGGCCTATGTGATATCTCCAAATAAAGGACAAAGGAGTTAGTTCCCAGGAGCTGCATTAGCAAAATAAACCTCAAAAGAGACTCTGACAGTTAGCAAGGGAAAGTGTTACATAGGTGTTCTCTGTTTTAATAATTTAGGGTTGTTGGTTGCAGGTAGGCAGACATGGTTCTTTGGGTAGATGTGATATCTTTTATTAGGCCAACTAAATAGTTGGAAAAATTGTTCTTTGCAAGCTTTTGGGTACAAACACCCTTCTTCAGGCATAGGGGAAGTCTGCCTGATGCTTTGTGTGCTCTCCTGGGTAGAATAGAAGCCAATATACAAAATGCAGGTCTGTGAAAATGCAGTGAGCATCAGAGGGAATGGGAGACAATTGGTGTGAGACATTTAGGTGGGGAAGAAAAAAGGGGAATGTTGAACTGGTGATAGAATGTAGCTGGTTAAATGCAGGTGGGTTACCTGGGGTTATCGGATGTTAGGCAGATTATAATGTGCTGTAAGTACCCTGTCTGTATTTAGTCCATGATTTTTTGTATCCAGTAGATTTATGAAGTGAAGTTCGTAGGCTCATCTACAAAAGGTGTTTTGTAAATTCCCCTTGAGAACTGAGAGTTCGAGGAGAGAGAGAGTAGTTGTCTTGTGAGAAGTGTGCACCCAGAGGTAATTGGGTATTTTTGTCTTTTGTATTTTCAGTGTGCATTCATTCTGGTGCGCAGTTGTTGTTTGGTTTCTCCTACATATTTTCCATCACAGCATTTACTGCACTGGATGAGATATATTACATTTTTGGAGGTGCAGGTGTAAGATCCAAGGAATGGTGATAGTTCTTTTGTGGGGTGTAGTTATTGTGGGAGTGGTAGAGATGTGTTGGCAGGTTCTACATTTTTTCCCCAGCATGGTCTGGAGCCATTCAGTGTGGTTTGGGCCATAGGAAGTTTGCTTCTGATGATGAAGTTGGCAAGGTTCAGTGCTTATTTAAAGGCTTGGATGCGTGGTTTCTGTTCTACTCAGGAGAACACACAGGGTAGATCTTGGGTTCCTTTTAAATTCCAAACGTGATCTCTGACTTAAAAGGTTAGAGACCACTGGTGTAGATGGTTGGGCTTCAGACTAATTATTATGTCTGTGAGTGGTCCACAAACCACAGTTTGGAGATTATTGGTTTATGGAGAAAACTTAAGTATCTAATTTGACTATGCTGATCACAAGCTGATGGTTGGATGTCCATCAGGAGATGTTCTAAAGATAGGTAGAGATCTTAGCTCACATAGAAGGGGATGAGCCTGCAGTGGGAAAGCAGATCTGTGAATGAGATTCACAAAAGGTAGCAGAGGGGGGATGAGGAGGCTCTTCTGAAGAAATACTAAAGGAGTGATTGGGGAGTTTAGTGGGGAACCAGGATCAGGCAATCACAAAAGCTGAAGACAGGATTTCAAACACGGAGAATAGTTGACGGTAGTTAAGAGGAGGATAGACTACTGGCTTTGAACTGTGACCTCAGAAAAGATTATTAAAGTCTTCTAAATTTCTAGTTGAGTGCAGCGTCTGGGGTGGGACAGGAAGAAACAAACCTCAGAGGAGAAGGCAGTAGTTGTAGAGACCTTTCATTGAGCTTAGGGATAAAAGAGAGAAGGGAGGCTGGCAGTAGGTAGGGGAGGGTGTTGGGGGTAGCCTGGGTATGAGGAACCAGAAAGAGGTCTAAGTGGAAGCAAGAGAGCATTGGATCACTGAGGAGAGCAGATGAGAACTTTTGCTTCAATGTCTGAGGTCAAGGAGAAAGTAATGAAGGGAGGGGGAGAAAGAAAGAAGCTGGGAGGGAGAGTGGGAGAGCAAGAACGAGCATGACCATAGTTGGAGCTGGAATATGCGCTCAGGGGACTATCAGAAAATCCTCATTTGCAGTGCGCCATTTTTCAGATTGCAAATAACAGGCATGTGTTTCAGGCATGACCCAGTGTTGTCCAGGTCATGCAGTTTTAGGAAGTCTACTAGCACCAAACTCCTGCACTCACGGAGGGCTGGGGCCCAGTTATGGATCATCCTAACAGATTTAGTCACCAGAATAACTCAGGACCTGATCCTGTGCCCATTAAAGTCCACGGGCATTGGCTGTTGATTTTCACTGGTGGCAGGATCAGGTCCACAACCAGTATGGAGTATGCAGTGCTACAAAGAACCATCTTCTTGCTATCTTTGGGGCAGGACCTGAGCACGAGATTACTGAGGTGGAGTATACTGAAGTTGAAGTGTCGACGCCTGATCCTCACAGAGGTAACTAACTGCCCTGTCCAGCGATGTTTTCGGAGTAACTACAGGAATGCTGCTGTTCCCACTGATCTGCTGTTGTCTTCAAAGGGAACAGGCCCAGGTCCAATATGCATGCACAATTGTTCTGTGATTATAGCTCATTGAACCAGGGGCTATATGGACAGCAGGAGGGCATCTGTTACCAGGGCCAGTAAAGGCTTTTCCCATCTCCCAATCTTTTCTTGTGTATCCACCCAGCCTTTGTACATAAGATCTTTGGAGTGCAGTGTTACCAGATGGCACAGAAGGCAACCTGCTGTTAAGTCTGCATTATGTAGGTTCAAAACTCACTGGGGAGCACTGAACTATCCTTTTTAGTTTAACTGGGTGGGCTCAGCCTGTGAAACCAACAGGAAGGTTTCCAAGACCCAGGGTGGGACTGTGGGCTATCCACTCTCTCAGAGGTTGGAGAGAACAGGGGAGTGCAAGATGGAGGAAGCTATCCAGTCTAAATGTGGAGGAAAATGGGGAAGAACCCAAAGGAGTCCTGAAATCTTCAGGACAGAGTATGAAAAGTGACCTGGCAACAAGCGCTGCCTGTTGTTGCAGGCATTCCACGGCAGCAGTAGCCAGAACTGTTAGCACAGAGCTAAGATGTGTCTAGTCACATTTCCTAACCTCTAAGGAAATGTTGGATTCTAGTCCCAAAGGTAGAGTATGCAGCTTAATCACTTTATCTCACCCCAAGAATCCCGGTCTCCTCAAGCTCCTTGGCCAGAAAATTGTCAGAATGAACATGAAAGTGAGTAAGAGTGAATAAAATCCATGGGACACATGAAGCCATGTCCCAGACTTCAGCCATGACTCAGAATTCACGGACCCATTCTTTCCAGAAGGGACCCCAGTTTATTTCGTGGGCTGAAGCCAGGCTTTTTCAGTTAGCAGTACAAGGGCTTGGTTGTGTGGATGTGCCATCTCTGAGCTTGGCAGCAAAAAGCAGTCTGGCAGCTGACTCTTCACTTCCCATGCCCTCACTCCTCTGATATGCTGCTCCATCCACCCCTGGGGCTCCTCTGCCTGTTTCCCAACCATGCTGCCTATTTATCTTTTGTAAGTGGTGCACCTGGAGCCATTGTATGGGATTTTAGAATATGTTCTGTAGTTCTGTCAAGTCCTGTCACATACTCAACTCATGCCCCATGCATGATTACAGCTTGGGATATTGTTAGAAGTACTGTCTATCAGATGATATCTTCTTTGGGTTCAAGACAGATCCCTAAGGAGAGCCCCTGCGTCCTAGCCAGCCTCTCTCACAATAATACAGCTGAATGTCCCAGGCAGGGTGTAAGGTCCAGTCTGCACTACACAAATTATCATCTTAACTGGACCCGCTTAAACTGCACTCTTTCAAATGACAGGTTAAATACGTTGCTTGCAGCCATGGTCCCAACATGACAAGTGTTTATATGTTACTTTCCAAAGCATTGAGATGCTGCTATGAAATCAGACTGAGTTGTGTGCCAAAGAGTAATTCTGCTCTGTGCTGCACAAAACGATGAAAATGGGATAAATTATTTCTCAGGAAAAAGAGGAGTAAAATCAGCTTTAGATGCCTGCAGCAGCTTCTCACACTTACATACATAGCTTTTGGCCCCTGAGGTCCCATTGATGCTTTCATCATGTTGATGTATATATTTTGCTTCAAATCATAGTATTCTTCCTTGGTGCTCTGTTATCATAACAACAAATATGAGTGAACTCCTTAAGAATCCTCTGAGTTAGACTGGGACTTCCTCTGGCTTTCTCTGCTTTCTGCATGCAGACAAAGCAGACATCACAAACCTAGCTTTACATTCTAAATGTATGGGTCTGACCCTGCAAGATGGTAAACACTCTCAATTTCCCTTCACGGTATTGGCATCCCAAGTGTTTATCAATCTGTGCAAGCTTTTGGGTACATGCTTTAAATTATTAGCTACTGCACGTTCATCTGTCCTGTAACCGCTGTCATCAGTGGCACATTTCC
>NW_005841879.1:3075408-3077093 GCF_000455745.1 Alligator sinensis
AAAAATTAAGGTATAAAAATAACTTTGGAGCCCTTTTGGGGTTTAGGAATAGTTAAATAATAGAATGATCTAATGTAGCCTATTGGCCTTAGAGAGCCATTTAAATTTGATTTTGCTCTGTTTCTTCAAGCCAAATCAGTACTGGCTGCTAACATTTTTTTTCGAACATACTACAGCTGTGGGATTCCTTTCTACACTGACTTCCTTTCTACCATTGCTAAAAACCAAAGGTGAACCGGTGTTATCAGTGGTGACAAACTCTCCGGAAGAGAAACTAATAAAGACAAAGTCTAACTGCTTAATTTTTACCCCATTTGTAAATTGGGGATATCCTTCTTTGTGAAGAATTTTGAGGTTCCTGTGATAGAAGCGGGTAGACAAGGCAGGTACTTTTGCAGGGTTGGAGCTGCTTACTGGTTTGGCATTTAAAGAATTACTGATGGTAGGGAATAGTTTGAATGGAACTTTAAGGAGAGACTATGTGTCACAAAAAATATAGTGCATATCTTTTCTAAATTTATGTATGTGAAATTGCTGTTCAGTGAGTCAGGGCTTTATTGTTAATACAGGGAAAAACAAAGGCCAAAGCTAAAATACTATCAGGAAATATCCCTAAAAGGAGAAGCGAGAAACTGCTATCATGCCTGAGTAAGCACGGGCCCCTCCTTTTACATTTATAAACAGTTAGTCATCAGCACTGCGCAGTCACTGGGAACAAACTGGCATATTACCTGAATCCTTTTTGCTGGCATGTCTGCTCAGAGTTGGGACAGGAGCGACTAGCAGAAGGCTAACCAAAAAAAGGTCATGAGCAATTATATGAAATCAAGATCAACTTGAATTGAAATAATCAAATCATCCAGAGGCCTAATCCCGGTCCCAGTAGGAGTCTACACTGAATCAGTGGGAATTGACCCAAGTTTGTAACGTACTAACAGGCCATTTCTGACGCATGTCAGTTGGCAGGGCTCCTATAGCCTTTCTTGGTGTATCAACCACATGTAACAGCAGACTATGAAATCAGGAGATTATTAGAGGATCTTCAGACTGTTACTCAAGGAAAGTTTATAACAGATCAGTGCTATTAAGAAGTGTGATTAGGTGCTTGCTGAAGTCTAGATCCTTGCCAATGAAATCAATGGGAGTCTTGTATTCAGCTTTAGCACCTGTCATCCCTTGAGTCTAAAGCACGTGTACCATAAGTACTTAAAATTAATTCAAACGTGACAATGTGTTTCAGTGGGGCATGAAACACTGAAATCCAATTTAACAATACAGTACAATATCCTGATATTCTTAGTTTGACTGCAGAGAAGTAGCCACATTTTTCATTTTCAACCATTTAATGGGCTTGTGGCTAAAACATAAGATTGAGCACAGCGCTTCTAGCTCTACAACAAACATGCGGCATGACCTTAGAAAAGTCACTTAACTTTTCTGTTCTTCAGAATTTACGAAAAAAATAACAGGCCTTCAAGGTGTTGGGTCCCAAAACAAACAAAATGTAATTAGTGTTTTTAAATTGCTTTGAGATCCTTCAGCAAAAAGCTTCTGAGTGTATCCACTCCACTGAGTTAGATGCATGCCATCTAAATTACAGCGTGGCTTGCCCGGTGAATATGGGACAAGCCAAGCCACATGTACAACTCTATCATAGGGATGTATGTGTCAAAATCAAGTTTAGG
>NW_005841879.1:3077121-3085364 GCF_000455745.1 Alligator sinensis
CCACATGTACAACTCTATCATAGGTATGTATGTGTCAAAATCAAGTTTAGGATGGAAAATTAATTTTAATCTTGAAAATTAATTTGAATAATGGAGAGAGAATGCATCTCTATAACATAGCCATCTGGACTGGATGGGGAGTTTGCCTGCCTTTTCATACTGATGTCCAATGGCACATTGCTGCTTATAAAACTGTTTCCTCTAAAAGTACAACGCTATGTTCTGCTTGTTTAAGGAGCTTTTTATAAAGCAAACAAAAAAGAAAAGAAATTGATTCTGTGCCAATACGTTTTCCAGCTCCTGTACAGAAGGGGACTGAACCAGTTTATAGTGAAATCAGAAAAGCTAACAATGGTAAGTAAGCTAGCAAAAAACTAACTACATGAAGGAAGTTTGAAAGCATTTTGTATAAAAAGATCAGGGGGATAGGTCTGTGAGTTTAGAAGTAATTGGTGTAAAAGTGAAACATGGAGACCTTATGGAAACATCCTAAATAACAGCTAAAAAAACGTAACTGTTAAACTCCATAGCTCCCTCGTACTTCCTGGAGAGTAATGATCTTAATAGGGGGAGAATAACACCTAGAACATCTGCTCCATTAATCCATTTATACTGTATTTGACAAATACATCTGCTTCAGCTATCTGAATCTGAATTTGAGCTTCCTCCAAATTATGGGGTTTAGGATGATCTGTTCTGAGTCAGGCTCCTGTCCCACTGGGAATCCTTTGACTTCCCAGGTTTTTTTTCTTGCTGGCACGCCTTTTAGATGCTCTAGAATATTACTTATTTCTGGGAATTTCTTCTAGGTGACATAAAATATTACATATTTCTGGGCATTTCTTCTCCTGTCTCCATGATGGTTATTTAAAACATAAATAACCCCAGAACACATTGGTATTTGAAGCAAAATTATCACATTTGTGACAATACAATCAGAACACCGTCCAAACTGGGGACACCAATTATTGCCTTCTCCCAGATCTGGAAGGCAACAAAAATTCTTCTCTATACCTGGATCTCAGCAGCTCTCTTTCTGCCAGTTGCTATCTATAGTTGCTCCAGTGGTACTGAGTTTCCAGAGACTGAGAGTCTTGATGCTTCCTGTGAGTTTGTCAAAGACTAAATAAGAGCGGATATCCTTCCATCTCCTTTGTATCAAGGAGTCTCCATTTGTAAATGTCAGGGCTGTTAGCCAGTCAGCTTTTCTTTTTCCTCACCATGTGGCTTTGGTGGATTTCACGCTTTATTTCTTTTCTCATGTTTGCTTTGCTGATTTTCCATTTTTATCTGGGATTTCTTCCCCCTTCCTGCAGAGGATTTCCATACTTCTATAGAATCTTCCATTTGAGGATCTCATGGTACTTTACAAACATTACTTCATTTTCCCCTGTGAGGAACAGTCAAGGTCATTTTTATCTGCATTTTACAGCTGAGTAAATAGAGAGATTAGGTAATTTGCTGACGGTCCCACCAGTTGGACCATGGAAAAGCTGAAACTAGAGACCAGGGATCCCAGTGTGTTGCTCAACTCCTAACCTATGTTCCCTGCTCACAATCTTTCTTTCCCAGAAATGAAAAATAGCTGTTAAACCAAAAACCAGCATTGGGTACTTGACATGGAACAGCCCTTGCAGCAGTGTATGGAATATGCTGCACGTTTTGGACCACAACCCAGTGCCCATTGAAACTGAGGGAAAGTCTCTCACTGAATTCAGGTTTTGGATATGGCCCTTACTGAGATGCATAAACAGAATGTGTACTTCTGATTTTCATTGTGCCCAAGTGGGAAAGCCAGAAGTATTATGCCTTTCATGATGCCTTTCCTCTCCCAGAATGGAAAGTGCCTCATGGACTGGAAAGACCCTTTGCAAGATCAAATTCATCAGCTTAAGTGTGCTAGAGGGTGGTTTTATTCAAGGCCTTTATAAAACTATATTTATTGTAAAGCAGGAAGTGCAGTGAAATGAGATTCAATTGAAAGTCTAGGTTGAATTAGACAGATATATGCAAGCACCCCTTAATCTTACAATCCACCTGCTCCTTTATGCCTAACATACTACAAATTCAGTTATTTTTGGAAATGTAATAACAGTGTATTGTTTTAATCACGTCTGTTTTTCCTGACTGATACACAGGAAAAGTGTTTCAAATAGATAAGCAGGACATCACACGGGTGTACAATAGTTTTGGATGGCTACATTACATATCTGAATATAATAGTTACTTTATTTATGGAGTGTCTGCATGATACCAGTATAGCACAGCAAGGAATTGGGATTTGGGGTTCATAGAGAACCAGAACATCCACAACAGTTCAGACTAATGAATGCTTTAAAACCTAATCCTGCAAGATACTGGGGACCTCATAGAAAGAGCTGGGGACCCTTGACCTTCTTATCATTATGTGGTTGTATGGCACTTTGACACTCTTGATAGATAGATGTCCTTAAGTGCATTGTATTCTCTTGTACCAGTTACCTGGGTCACAGTAGCATTGTATCATCTATCTAGGGCTTTGCTAACACTTTCTCTGCCTGTCATTCTTGCTCTACCTCCCTCACACTGGTACGGCACAGTCTATAGCCTGATCCCTGTGGAACAACTGGGCAGACACAGCCAAAGGGTTTGTCTCCATTAGAAAGTTACTGTTGATTCTGGAAGCATGTAAATAAAGTGGAGTAGCTACCCGGAAATAACTCCATTCATGGGTACTTATTCTTGAAGATGAGTGCCTTGTTCCTGTTTAGCTGAATCCACTTTTGAAAGAGGAGAAGGACCTTTACAAAGTGGATTACAGTGAACAAGGATAAGGACCTCCATACATGAACCTATTTCCTAATGTCTCCAGGGACCAGAAGCCGTGATTTTCATGAACATTAAGGCCCCTCTTAATTGCTCAGGCAATAAGTGTAAATTATACTCCCTAGTGCAGAGGTTGTCAACTGGGGGTATGCATACCTCTGGGGGTACTTGGGAAGGCCCCAGGGGGATGTGGCGTGGCACTGTGCGCCACCGCCGAGTGCCACTGCCACACTGCTTCATGTTTGGCTGCTGGGGGGACCCCCCTGCTCATCGACTGGCCCCCAGTGGACCTTCCTCTCCCCCCTCACTTCCCCCCACTTCACATCCAGAAGCGGGTACCCACCAGGAGTGGTACCCACCAGAAGGGGTACTCTCCTCCAAGAAGGTTGAAAACCCCTGCCCTAGTGTAATGCATAGACAGGTGATAGACAGAGGCTGCTGTTCTGACTTCTGCTGTCTTCTCCCTTTATAAAGTTTTCCCTTTTCTCTGTGGTACGGAATTATCTGCTCCTTTTCTGTTTCTGTAGCTGACCATGATAAGGCCTCCTTCTCTACTGCATGGGTTCCCTAGGACTGAGCACTGTGCAGGGCTTGTGGCTGCTGGAAAGATTAAATGGGCCCAGACTGTAAAAACTCAGATCTGCATTTCAAACTCACTAAAACACGTTTGGTTTTGGATCTGGGGTTTGGTAGAGAAAAGAGGCCAGTTGTGAAATTCAGCTCTGATCCAGCCCATCAAAGTTTAGGATCAAATAGTAAAACAGCAGAAGACTGTAATTTGTCCAGCTGGACTCTAGATTTCCACTGTACAGCATTCAGATATTTCATAGAATTAGGCCTGGAAGGGACCTCGGAAGATCACCGAGTCCAGCCCCCTGCCGCAGGGGCAGGAAGTCAGCTAGGTGTCCAAATGTTTCTTAAAGGAGTCCAGAGTAGGTGCTTGCACCACCTCTGAGGGAGTCTATTCCAGGCCTCAGGGCTTGGATAGTAAAGAATTTTTTCCTTATGGTTTTGGAGGAGTTTGTGACGCTTTGACCTTGTCATCCCTTGGGGCGCTCTGACATTGCCCCAGGTCCTGATGTACTTATAGCCAGCTACCAGGTCACCCCTGAGCCTGTGCTTTTCCAGGGTGAAGAGTCCCATGTTCTCTTGCCCTCTGATCGTGTGTGTGGCTCTCCTCTGGATTCGCTCAAGCTTTTCCACATCCTTTTTAAATTGCGGAGCCCAGAATTGGATGCAGTACTCCAGCTGGGGCCTCACCAAAGCCAAGTACAGTGGGAGGATGACACCCTGAGATTTACTTGAGAAGCATCTATGGATGCAAGCTAGAGTTTTGTTCTCTTTACCAGCTGCTCATGTTCATCTTGTGGTCAGTCATGACCCCAAGTCCCTTTCAGCCACGAAAAAGAACCACCAACCACAAAGGGACTTGAACCCCCAATCTATTTATCCAAAGGCAGACACCTTACCCATTAGGCCACACAGTCAGGGATAGCAAAGTGGAACAAAGTTGGTAGTACATTCATCTTGGCTTCAGGAACAGGTGGTAGAAGTGAAACTGCCAGTGTTAATTTAATTTTTAAAAAGCTGACTTGAAATGTCCAGGAAAATGACCCCAGGGATTAGTGTAAAACATTTTTAAATGTATCAAATATTCACTCAAGTAACTAGATTTCAAGGCTTTGTGGAAAATGCCTAAAACTAAGGCTCAGCCATCAGTAGACCTAAAATCAGTTGCACCTTTGGATGGCACTTCTGGGAAGGCTTCTTTTAATGCCCCTTCAACCAGTGTTTCTGCAATTGCAGATTTAGTATAATAAGGGGCCTCTGGCAGGAGGAAGGAAAGCACTGTGAATTACTCCATGATCCAAATCTTCTTTGGGAACGGTTTCATTGCAAAAGGAAAAGAGGGTCAGGGAAGATTCAGCAACAGATTCAGCTCAGCCCCACAGTATCCACCTTGCGGCCCTTATGTTTTTCAGGACACTCGGGAGTAATGATAGGTAATGGATATGTGCATTCCTGTTCCTCCCGCAGATGCTGTGCCTTCACCCTGAGGATCTGATCCAAAGATGATGGGAGGCTCCCTGCTGGCTTTTATAAGGCATTGGATCAGACCCTTGGTGGCATCGCAGAGCTCACTGCGATACTGTAGCCTTGGGGCTCCTGTCTGCTTTCTATTTTTAATTCTTCTTTGGGAAAAGGGAAATCTAATGAACATAATACACAGCCAGTCTCAGTGTCACTTACACTGGAAAAACGAATCCGTCACTTGGAGGCAGTTGCAGCGACGAGACAGGAAGTCCAAAGAATCCTGTTGCAACTGACAATGCACTGGAAAAACAAATATACCCTAGTGGAAGGAGACATGAGAAATCCCCACTGAACTGAGCACTTTGGAACCAGCTATTAGAGAGTGGCTGCAGTGATCAGGAAATTTGCTTTACTGTTTTTCTGCACCCAGACCCCAGCTTCAACACCTCAGTACTCAGCTGGGATTTCTTATTAGAGCTGGGAAAAACCTTGACAGCAGGGAAGTTCACTTGGTTTGGAAACTTCCTGGCACACTCCGAAGTTTGGCTAAGATGAGCTGTGTTTTGAGCAGCTCATGTGGAATAACGTGGAACCACCTGTAGTATGAGCCCATGCAAGTCCTTAACAGATCTGGCTCTGGCTCAGCAGGTAAAAGATTTGGACCTCAAGCCTGGATCCAGACTATCATTACACTGTGAGGAATTAAGATCCACATTTTGTAGTATTTGACTCGAGTTTCAGCCAAACATCAGGCAAAGCTTGGTGATTTCAGCAGCAGCTCTAAATGCACAGTTTCAGGGTTCATTGGGACTGACAATTTAAAACAAAATGCATGTGAACCCATAGGTAATGTCATCTTAATGCTTCTGCTAAGCTCCGTTGTACTTCTGCTACCAGTGCAATAGAGTGACCGCAAATTTACTTTGCTTTAAATGAGATCAAATTTGACCTAAGAGTTGTACCCTGTTCTCATCTATGTTTCACACTCATGCCTGATCTATGATTGAATTCAGCCGTAGCCCTTGACTGTTGACTTAGAAATCTCCCCTTAAGCCTGTAGGGACTTGCAAATTCTTAAATTCCACATATTCTTATGTGGGTAATAGCAGCCAAAGCCACACAGAGCTGGCATTTGTGCTATAAGGTCAGTTCAGTCTTTGGTTCCTGTATGCAGATGTATTCATGCAGCCTGATGCCATTCAGAATGAACAACAGGAACATACGTCCCTATGGGCTATGCCTGGGAGTACCACCATGTAGCGCACTCTGCCCACCTGCTTCTACCCTGCCATGCCACATCCCAGAAATAGGGTAGAAAAGCATATCCCAGAAAGGTGCCAAGCACCTGGGGTGCTGGGCAGATACTCCGTGGTGCTCTAGAGCAGTTACATTGCCTCATTTTGGAGAGCTGGTGCATGGAGTGGGAGTGAGCGAGCAGGGGATGTTTCATAGCAGCGCTCTTGGTCATGGTACAGAAGCAACATAGACACACTGTTAGAAACCTGTAAAAGCAGGCCAGCTTCTGAATACTCGGGAGCCATCTTAGTAATCACTCACTTTGAACTTCAGGCTCACTTTTCTAGTGCCTGTTACAGAGAATACATAGCCCCTTCTTCACCACTGTTCCACATGACCCCTGCTCCATATCCAGGATGTCTCTGCATCTTCCCCTGCCTCTCTTACTGGGAGAGAGCTCTGCCTGTCTCCTTGGAACTGCTAGCATCCCCCCAACCAACAATTAAATCTGGCTTCACTCAGATAACAAAAAGCTCTGTATATATATTCAATAGTTAAAACGGGAAAAATTGTAAAGCATTAACATCTTGGCATATGGTATACGAAAAGCACCATCTAGCCAGATTAGTTAGTGTAGTATAAACAACTCTATTTTAGTTACAGAATATTTGCTTATTTGCCTGGCTCATAACACTGCAGAAATCACTTGGCTTCTAACAGCCAAAACAATCCTTGGCACCTCAGAGGCAGTGTATGTTATTCCATGGCTGGGGATCTGCCATTTACATAGCAATCCAATTAGCTATTACCCGTATGATTTTGATCTTGTGTGATATAGTTATAAAAAAATGGAAGGTGCATTGTTGTCATGTATGACCTAGTAGCTTTTGATTAGCAAACATCCCTTCATATGAAGTTGGGAAATGTACAAAATTTATAATTTCCTCCTTCCTGGTAGCACAATACACAGTAACTAAGGATTAGAATGTAATTTGTTTCATCAATCATATGGATAGTTTTGTCCATTTCAAATTGGGCTTTGATCTAGCTGAGGGTAAATGGCATTATTGTTTTGCACTGTTAATACTTGAAGCACGCAGAAAGCTTTTGTGTATTTTCCAAGCAAGTTTTGATTTGCTTCTTATTAAACTGGATATGCATATTGGGCCCAACTTTATACTGGAATCAGTGGAGTTGCACTGGCAAGTTGGGTCACTCAAGGCGTTTCTACACATGTAGGTATGCACACCTAAACTTAATGCACCTTTGTTTATGGCATGTTAAGGCGATTCAGGTGCACATCTACACATAGATGCACTAATGTGCATTAAGATGCATTAAATTTAGGATGGCATAGCTAAATCTTATTAGTGCACGTGTAGCCGCGCTAATGCACATTAAGAGTCTATATGTGGGTTAATGCAAGTTAGCTATGCCATCTTAGCCATGCTTGGTACTTGCTTTAAGCAGGTATCAAGTTTAGGTGGGATTAGCCTAAAATTGCCATTTTTAAGGCACATTAAGGGCATGTACGTGTGGATACATGCCCTTAATGCACCTTAGAAATGGCAAATTTAGGCTAATCCTGGTTAAAAGGGCCATGTAGACAAACCCTCAGCTCCTTTGTAGGACTCCTTTTGTAAGACCAGACAGTTCTTAATGCAGAGTCTCTTATTGCAGAACTCTTGGCATATGAATGGATAGTTCATGCTGGTATTTATTCTGTATTCTAGACCAGGGCAGATAAAATATGGCCTGCAGGCCAGATCTGGCCTGCCAAGCACTTTCATCCAGCGTGCAAAGCCCCTCCCCCAACAAATTGTACCCTGCCGAGCCTTTCCACCCACAAGGCTGGGAGTGAGGTGCCCATGTGTACATGCAGCCCCAAAAACGTACTACATTGCTTCACTCCTACCTTTGTGGGCAGAAGGGTCTGGAGGGCCAACGTGCAGCTTCCGTGCAGGGCTGCTGCTGCTGCAGTCCCCAGGACCTGCTCGTTTCCCCAGTCTCCTGCTGGCTCTGAGCAGCGGGTGGGGCTGCAGCTGGGAGGGAGCCCGGAGCATGGGGCTGGGGCTGGTGGCAGGGTGGAGCCTGTGCCCAGGGAAACGGGGCAGCGACAGCACGGAGCTGGGGGGGGCAGTGTATGGGGGGGGGGGGGGGCCCCCCCC
>NW_005841879.1:3085568-3086306 GCF_000455745.1 Alligator sinensis
CGCGGGGCGGGGGGGGGGGGGGTTTGGGTGGGGGGGGGGCCCCCCCCCCCCATGCACTTCCCATGGTGCACAGCCCCAGCAGATGGTAGCAGCAGCAGGTGGGGCACAGATCCAGCCAGCGCTGCACATTGCAGGAAGTGGCACAGCCTCCTCGTGGCTGCCTGTATTGCCAGCACTTCTTGCCACTCATGCTCAGCCGCTGCACTCCCCCCGCACGGAGGGCAGAGGCGCTATCTCCCGAGCCCTCCCTGCCACTCATGCTCAGCCGCTGCACTCGCACAGCAGGGAGGGAAGTGCAGCACTGGAGAGCAGCCTCAGGTCTGAGCTAGCTGCCTGCCTTGCCCCACAGGGGAAGGCTCCTGGGGCTTCCCTCCCCTGCAGCACAGCCCCTGTGGGGAAGGCAGCCAGCTCCAGAGCCTGAGGCTTCTCTCCAGCACTGCGCATCCCCAGCAGGGAAGGCACCTGGCTCCAGCATGTGGGGCTTCCCTCCCTGCTGTGCAACTGCAGGGGCTGCACCTGAGTGGTGGGGAACACCGGCGATAAAGGCAGCTGTGCAGAGGCAGACACTTGCACCTGAGCGCCCCACCTGCCGCTGGGGTTCAGCTACCATGGGGGGAGTGTGGGAGGTCCAGACCCCCCCAACCTCCCTCACACCCACACCTTATCCCCACAATCCCCCACATATATGCAACCCCCCAATATACCCTATGCCCCCCACACACAACCGCACCCCCTTCA
>NW_005841879.1:3086337-3097630 GCF_000455745.1 Alligator sinensis
CGCACACACCCTCTCCCCACCATAGACAAAATTAAGAATTTATTTTTTAGTTATTATGCACCCCCCTCTGTATTCACTACACATACACAAATCATGACAAAAAATATATTTTGTAATAAACTTAAAACATGTTATAGTAGGTGTTTGACTTTTAGTGTATGATCTGATTTTTTTCTGGTTCTAAGATGGCAACCCCCCCCCCTCTCAAAAGGAGTATTTCCAGTGGCAAAGGTCAGAGGTTAGGGGGGTGGGACTTCCAGTCCCAAAATGATGACAAGGGGCGAGGCAACTGTCAAGGGGCGTGGCTACCCATGCAGCCCTTGACAGGTCACCAAAGCTCATTAAGCGGCCCTCCACCCAAAATAATTGCCCGCCCCTGTTCTAGACTCAGATATAGTCCATGGATGCACTGAAGAGCACAGTGCTGTTTCACAAAAGGCAGAATCATAATTCTAATGTAATAGAAATGCTGATAATAGAAACCGGATATACTTAACTGTGCACAAAGGATGTGAAGGGTGTAACGAGGAAGAAGAGAAAGGAATTAATTAGCACGGTATCTACACAATACAAATTTGATTAACAGGATAAAAGTGATCAAAGGTGAATTTACATTGGATAGTGAAGGAACTTCTCAAGAGAAGCTTACAAACCTGTTCATTAGCCATAACAATAGCAGTTATCATTTGCATAATGTCTTTCAATTAAGGACCTCAAAGCACTTTTCCAATCTTAATTAAATAAGCATCATGTTCCTGGGGCAGATCATAAGTGCTGACAATGGGGTAGCACAACTCTGCACTGCCAGTACAGTGGAGGGCACAACTCCGTCCTGCTGCTGCAGCCCCATGCACACTGCTGGCACAGAAATTGCACCACTGCGGCTATCCCCACTGCTGCCAGGCCCTTGCTCCAGCCAGGCTGCAGCTCTGTGCCTTGTGGCCCACTCTTGGTACAGAAATGTGGGGCTGGCCTCCCAATGAGTTGTCTATGGGGCAGATTATTATATGTCACTTTAAAAATGGGTAAATGGAGACACAAAGAAATTAAGTGGCTTGTCCAGGTTCACATGGTGCTTTGGTACAAGAGACCTGATTAGCAGAGTTCTGACCCCCAAGCCTTTTCTCTGAATGCCAGATTCACTTCTCTCGACTCAACCACTCCACATTGGGTTTAATTATGCACGTAGGGTTTACATTTCAGTCATTCAGGCTGCCCTAAAAATAAACACAAGGAGCTTGATCCAAAGCCAAATGCAGAAACTCCCATTGACTTCACTGGGCTATTGGATCAGGCCCAGGAATCCTTTAAAGCTCAGATGTCTTTTGGTACCTTTCTCCTCACTTATACATTATTTCCCCATTCCTTCTCTCCCTGGCATCTGTGTATCAGAGTCAAATGGGCGACTGGTGCCTCCTGAATCTGGTGGGGGCACCCACAGATGCCACTGGCAGTGGTGGAGGCAGAGCTGGTGAGCTCCCACAGACGCCATCAGCAGTGAGGGCAGAACTGGCGAGCTCCTGCAGATGCCACTGGTGGCATTGGCAGTGGCCCTGTAGGGGAGGCATGTCAAGCACCCGCAGACACCACCGGCAGTGTCAGCGGTGGGATGACCCTATCGGGGGGCACGTGCCCCTCCCCACCATGTCCTCCCTACCAGTCACCTGTGCATTAGAGACCATCTAGATGTGCAAATAGGAGCACATCACGCATAACAGCTTGTATGTAGAGGGAAATTCTTCCTTGTGCAACTAGTCCTTGGTCTCGCTGGATAAAACGTTTAATCAGGCAGACATCTACCTTGTTTTGGAGTACTCATGGAGTTGGGGGCTCCTGTCTTGTTGCGTAGTCTGCAGTCAGCAGAATAGATGAACATATGCTTGCATTTTATTGAACTCAGCCTTTGAAATCAACAGGTACTGATCACATGCTTAAATTAGGCACCTGCCTAGGTACTTTGCTGGATTAGAAGTCTGAAAATTCACTTTCTAGCCCCCCAGCTAGCAAGTATGTACCATTGCAAAATACTGAATACAGTGCAAATTACCTTAATTTAAGCATCTAATTTATTTGCACATAAAGTTTGTCATGCTGAAAGATGGCATTCTTCTAAGCTCTCTTTTGTTTTCCAGATTCTGGGGAAAACAGATACTCTGTAAGTATATCTGTTTTGTTTTTTGAAATTTAAATGGAAATTGGAAAAATGTATTAGGTTAAATGTTTGACTAGTAAAATTAGCATCCCAGAGCACTTACTTGCTTTTAACCTCATAACACTTTGTTGGATACATACAAGCAAGATTTTCTGCACTTTATTCCTATATTGGTTGGCATTAAAGGTCATATGAAGGACCTGATATTGCGAAAGCTAGTATGGGGCATGGATGGCACTCTCCAAAAGGATGCATTAAACTGCCAGGCTGGTTTTACTTAGAGGCACCAGCCATCAATCTGACAGGTCAGGCCCAACACTTTCTGCATTTACTTTTATCCAATGTATTAGAAAAAAAGGTTGACTGAAAGGATGCTTGGCAGGATGTGTGATATTCTAAGGATGTATTAATGGAAAGCAAATTTTGACCCAATTTTGTCACTTATTCTCATCCAGTCAGAGATTAGAAGCAACACAGTCCGACTTCAGAGCTCAGTCAAGCTAACTATTTGTGGTTCAAATTTTGTGCATGATCCTTTGGTGAATAGTTTGAAGACCAAGCCAATTTGCAAGAGAAAGTCAATTTGCAGAGAAAACAAGAGGCTAAATGCCTTGAATGAGGGATTGCTCAGCTCTGCTAAACTGCGAGAAGCAAAGAGCCTGCCCTTCAGAGGTGTGGAAGTTACTGTTATTTATAGAATACCACCCACAGTGTCTACAGGGCACTGTTCAATCATGTGATGGCTATTAAGTATTGTTATTAATACTGTTATTGTGCTGACACCTGAAATCTGCTGGGCACAGGGGAGACAGACAGGTCAATGCAGTCCCTGCTCTGAACTGTTTATAATGTTGATTATTTTTCAGATGAGAAACTCATAGTAAAATGCACCTGCCTTCATGAGAGTGTAAAGTTGCACAAAGACAGGAGGATCATATCAGGAGGTCAGGTTGTGAGTTAATTTGACCTCAGGAAAAAGGTGTTCTGACAGAAAACTCATGAAAAGTGTGAAGACAGAAACTGAGGCAGATGTCGGTGAGAAACACAGGGATCCAGTCACCTGCTGAGTTAAAGCAAGATAATGGGATCCCTAGAAAGCAGGTGCTAGTACTACATAGATCCCTTCTCCAGCCTTGCCTTGAATGATCTCAGTCATTGGCAGGGTCAGCACCATGACGTCAGTTACTTGCGTCCCCAAGCAGAAGCCCAAGGGGAAAGAAGAAGTCTGTGTTTGCATAGATAAAATGCTAGCCCAACTCCAAATGAGAGCTAGCGTGTTTATTTTCCTGCTGCTTGATGTGACTCGAAAGCATTTACTTAAAAAGAATTCAAGAAAATAAGAAACTCATAAATAATAATCACAATGGCACTGTCTGCAGCAGCTGACGACAGACATTTGAGGTCTGAAAGTCAGGGCTGCTCCCTCCATCAGCACTTGCATCCACATGGGAAACAAAAGAAACCCTCAACGTTGTTTACAGTCTCGTGGAAGAGCAGAGAAGGTCACAGAGTCTGTTTGAGTAAATAGGCATGTTTTAGTGGCCAAATGGGGTTTTTCATGGCTTTGCCTGTTCTAACTTAAAGGCTGGGCTTTTGTTTTTGATCTTAGCTTCTAAAATTAAATCAAGCCAAGCTGTCCTCCCTGTCACACCAATCAGACCCCAGGGTTTCACTAGGGGAGAATACAGCTCTTTTCTGTCAGGCTCTAGGGTGAAGGCAGTTGGGACCAAGGAAGACAGACTGTCCCTTCTCAGCACTCTGCATTGTCTTTTAGAGACCAACTTTATTTTTGGGGGAGCCCTTGGGACCTCAAGAGGAGATTTGGGGTGGGCAAGGCATGCAGGATGGGGCACTTTGTTTGCAACTTATCAGCAACTTCAACATAGTCAAACGGGGATGCTAAACACAATCCGGCTGCTAGCATGAACTGAGCTCTTGCAGTATGCAGCTAACACATGTATTTTCCAGGTCTATCAGGATCCAGAGGGAGTTTGTCACAGGTCAAAACAGAGAATTCACAAGCAGCCCCCGGGTTCTTTCTCCACCTCTGTCACTAACTTAATTGACTAATCACTAACCGTAATCAAGTTTCACACTCTGTTTAACAAATGGGCAAGCTGAATTTAGTATCTCGCTCATTGGAGAGCTTAGTCTTTTCATTGATTCAAGTTTACAAAGCACTTCTTGCTCTTTGGATAAAAGATACTATCGCTGGGCAAAACATAAGCACTTTGGGATTGTTTTGGGGACTGTTTTTCCTCATTTACCAATAAGGAGACCTGAAGGCACGACAAAGCTGTGTCATGGGGCTGTGTTTACTTTCTGAATATCATACAATTTCTAAAAACACCATGTAAACCATTTTGGATATAATTAATTCGGCTCTGAGATCTTGCTATCTCCTGGCATGCTCCATGTGAGGAGGAGCTGGTTTCAGGCTGATGTTTTCCTTGTCTTACCTACTACATAAAGGTAGATGGACTGCCACAAATGTTAATTTGTTAGGAATACCTTAAAGAAAAGTCTGCTTTCCAGCTAGTTGTACATCTTACCTGAGTTTTTCCAGAGGTCGTCTCATGGTTGTTCCACAGTCCACAGATTCCTGGTAGCGGGACTGAAGTGTGCCAGCAAAATTAACATCGTAGAGTGAGTAAGAGGCTTCTCAGAAAATGGCTCTAGTACAATGCATGAGACCATGCTGGTAACCTTGACACGTTCATTTAGCATATAGAACATTTCCATTATTAAGCATCCCTTGTGCAGCTAAATACTTTAACGGCTCCTGCTTAAATAATTGAATTGCTGTTGCTTCTGCATACGTGGTAAACTCCCTTCCCCCAATCCTGATTTATCCAGACCTAGGGGATCAATCCTCAGTGAAGTTCTTGGTTAAAAGCAGGCCTTGTTGCATCATTCACTGCTGAGGAGTGAGCTTGAATGTCTTTGTGCTTTCTCCAGAGAAGTGATATAGTGTGAGGATCAGAACAGTAAATTTGCTCATAAATTTTCCTTTTGCCTCTCAATTCTGTTAGGCAACATAAGAGCAGAGAAAAGGCAAAGAGAGTCTTCTGTTCTCATTTTTTGGTGGTACTTTTTCTCTGGAGCTTATTTTTACCAAGTGCTGTGCTCTGACTTACCTCAGAAGTACAGATCATCTGAGTGCGAATCAATCATCAAAAGGAAAAGGCTCCTAGTAACCTAAGTGACTTGACTTTCTTCCACAGATAGCTTTCTCCTGTAGAAAACAGAGGAAATGCTTGTACACAGTGCTTGATACTGCAGTTAGAGGCCCATGGTGTTTGCCTGCTCTCTTTGGGGCATCTTAATTAAATCAAATAAAACAGTTTCAGAACAGGTGGCAGGTTACCAGACTACTGGTGTGTATCCAAGGATGGATCTTGAACATTCATTACCTGCCATTATCATAGAGATAACACCACAATGATATATGGAGTGGGACAGATGGCAATAAGGAACATTGGAGGGGAGCCCTATTTGTAGTCTTGTTATCTGGGGGTCAAGGGGCACAAACAGCCCTATCGACTTCCATAACAGTAGTGAGTAGGCAAGATTGGATCCTTAGTGCCTGCTTCCTATTTTGAATTCAAACAGCAGTGTATATCCCATGTTTCAAACAAACTTTATTCAAACATGATATTCTCCAAGAAAATCTTAAGGCAAAGCATGGTTTTCATGCACTCTCTTCCACACCCATCTTCTACCTCTACGTAATTGTTAGAATAAGTATAAACCAGGCATGGAAACTGTGAAGACCTCTGCGGTCTGTGCAGTGTGAGAGGATGATGAACATGAGGTCAAGGTTTTAATAAATAAACAGAACATTAACCACCTGGGTGACATTATACAGATTCCCAGAAAGACGTTGTCATGAACTTTAGTCAAAGATGACAGTGTATTAGACAGATGCTTTACCAGCCAAAGTCTGAATTATTTAAATTGCATTGTGGTCAAATGCAGAGATGTTCCAGATCTAATTTTTGGGGGTTTCTTGTCACTTCCCTGGTTCTTGTCAGCTTCAGGATTTTGGATCTCAAGTTCTATCTATAGGTTTGAAAAATAAATGGGGATCATTGGGGGTTTTTTGTTGTTGTTTTTTTTTTTTTTACCCTAAAATCAGCTTGGAAGTGTCTGGAGTAAATTAGTTGAATTACTCAGAAAGGAACTGGGAGGAGGTTTCCTTCCTGAAATCAGAGCTGGCAATCTTTCTAAGTTATTTAATGGTCTTAGTTTCTGAAAACATATTGAAGGAAATATCTTAACAATGAGATAGCCACTTCGCCAAATACTAATTTGGTATTGTGTTGAATGTACTGTAGCAGTACATTCTGACTTCATGGTCCCCTCTCCCATCATTTTGACTTGTTTGTTTGTTTTATTTTGCCCCGGTGGTAAATGTGGACAGATGGCTTCACGCAGGACACAGTGTACTTTCAGGTGTACATTTGTATAAATGCAAAATGTACCTTCTGGGGGACAAACATCTCCTATTCTCCACCTACTTGGAGAAATCTTTGGCTCTTAACACATTGTCTGTACCCAACTGATCTGAAGTCATCCCGTAAACTCAGTGTGAAATGGGGATCTCTTTGCCAACAGTACAGTGCAGCCACCTCTGAGGTGGGACATGGCATCCACTTAACTGCATGCAGTAGTGCTACACAATAGCTTAAGGCAGGAAATGAAGATGAATGGTGTGTCCAGTCAGAAATGTTGGGGAAATGTTGGCTGTCAGGATGTGAAGGGCAAAGTGATCCTGTGAAATAAATACAGGTTAGAAACCAGAAGTTCTTGAAGGCTAATTCCAGTTTTTGCCCCTGACTCCCAGAGAACTTGCATAGGGCTAGATCCACAAAGGGAATCAGGCACTTTAGTGCTGCCAAATTAAGCAATTAGGTTACAGGGCACCATGTCATTCTCAGCAGTGGATTTTTTGAGAAGGGAGACTAGCTCAGGGGTCAGTAACCCCCGACACGCATGCTGAGCGTGGCACGCAAAGCCATTTTGCTTGGCACACCACGGCCAGCCTGGGCTCTAAGCAGCTGCTGCCGGCCATGGAGCCCAGGCTGCTCCCAGCAGGCGGCTGGGGGGCTGCAAGCCCTGCTGCAAGCAGACTGGGCTCTGTGGGCCGGCTGCAGCCGGGAGGCTGCAAACAGCTGCTTCAGGCTCTGAAATGTCAGCACTCCAGCACCTTCCAAGGTAGACATTGTGGTTTTTTCGGCACTCCGGCCAAAAAACATTATCTACCCCTGGAGTAGCTTATACACCTTATTCCTGGGTTGAGGGTTGGAATCCCCCAGTGGAGTAAAATGCTTCCCTCCAGCCTGGAATTCAAGGTATGTGTGTGCAGCACATTGCTGAGCTGTGCAGACATACCCAAGCTAGCCTGTGTATCAGAAGCATTGAACCCGTGCTAACATACCCAGCCAGGAAGTGCCCAGAGAAGGGTGGAACTTATGACAACTTACCCTCACCCCGCCCCTATTTTATGAACATTTCCTATTGGCTCGCTGAAGCTGCTACCCCGATCAGTATGCTGGTTGCTGTGGTTTCTATTCTGAGACATCATCCCATCCATTGTATGCAGCACTTAGCACCCGACTCAGGGCTGTGCTTGCTGCTTGGTCACAAGCCACCTAAAATTTGGCACTGCAGTGTTCGGCATTGTGACCCCCCCCCAAATCCTTTTATGGATCCAGCACTTGAGCTAAGATATTAAAATTTGAGGGTTTAAAGTTAGGCAACTGATTCTATATCTGTGTGATATACTTGTGAAGAAGTGGGCTGATTTTCAGAGGTGTGGAACAGTTCCTCCCCACCCTCACCATCCCTCATTTGAACTTAGTGCTCAGTGCAACTGAAAATCTGGTTGCGTATTTACAAGTGAGGGCCCAAAAATATATGGACACAATTGTATTTTTTTGCAGTCACAATTGCTTAAGTGTACACAATCAGGCTTGATATTTGTCAGTCTTGATCTCCTACTGTTGTCATTCCCTCTCCTTCTGATGGGTAATGCCATGATTAACTCAGTGCTTTGTGGGTCTTGTTGTTACCATAAATTAAATATTTAAGCAGATTTTGTTCATCTAAGAAGGAAGGAAGGTTGAATGTATGTTCACAAGGGTATTTTTTTTTCTCTTTTTCCCAACAGAAAATTGAAAGTTGTCCTGATGCCACTTAGAATAGCCAGCTCGAATATCAACTGCTGGGAGAAAAACACAAAACCAAACCCAAGATGGAAGATGTTGCATCTGTTTCAAAAAACTCTGTGACACTTATTTAAGGATTTGCCAGGCTCTTACTTTTCAATGTTCGTTTCCTCAGGGTGAGCAATAGAGATGTTCCTAAAGCACTGAATTAAAAATTTGCAAATAAAAGTGCTAATGGGAAAATGCCTATGGTGACCAACAGCTTGAGTCCCCCTCTTCAATTTCTTCCACTAAACAGTTTTATTTCTCTCATTTCTGTTTTATCCTGCCATGGGGAATGGGAGTAGAAGTGCAGCAGAATAAGGTTGTGTCTACAATGCAGTTACTGCTGTGACTACAATGTGGGGTACAGATACATGAGCTAGCTTCAAGAAGCAGTTAGGTTGTGGCTGCTGGAAGCTCTGCCAACATGGGTTTTACAGGCTGTTTTGAGCTGCAGGGGACAGACTACTACTGGTAGCCACACCAACTCTTTTATCACTGTCTGTGCTACGTGGTAATTGCAGCACTCTAAATGTATCCCGAAATATGGGCTCTTTTAAAACTTGGATATCCATACTGAGATTCAGAACTTCACCAAGTACACACATCAGTAGAGATGCAAGTTTTGGGGGTTTTTCATTAAATTCCTTCCCCTAGCTAAAAGCGTGTGGATCAGTTTGCTGTATTGATTCTTTTTTGAAAGAATTCCTGACAGATTGCAGTCCAGTGACACAAAATATAATCACAAACTAAAAGCCCCAGAAGCTGAAGTTCTGTCAGAATGTAAATTTGTCCCCTATCTCACACTCTGTTCCTTTGTTCCAAACCAGATTTAATTATGGGATCTAGATCTAGGTAAGAAGGTTGTCATTTTAAATGGCAAATAATCTTTAAAAAGTTAAACCAAAAAAAAAGAACCTAGTTATTCATACAGAGAAATTACAAGGATTTATATATACAGAGATATATATATATATGCGCTAACTGCTTTAAGCATTGCATTGAAGGCTCTGAGGCATCTCCTTTCAAAGGAAAGAAAGGGTTTTTTTGGCCCACCCCCCCCTTGCCAGTCTAAAACTATTCTGTTTCTTACAGACTAGTATTTTTTTTATTTATTTTTTCCCTAAATAAAACATTTAAACTTTTCACAGATGATTTTGTAGCATACTTCTGTTGGCAAATGTATATACTAGCATGCCACCAACCATAAAAAATGTTACCACAGTGAATTTGAGAAGGTATTTTAATAAAGAAATCTTTGAACTTAACTTTGCATCAAAACCTTGGGTGTTTTTCTTACTGGCTAATTATATCAAAATATCTATAAAGATCATTATTAGTGATAACTTCCATTGTGATGCAGATGTACGTATTTATTGAATAGGAATATGATATTTCTGCCTCAAGCAACTCTAGAGACATGCCCCTACTGTACTAAACCAGTTTAATCTCAAATCAGTGTTTCATACTAGCCAAACTGAGAAATGTTAAGAACCATTGTAAGTTGTCCTACATTCAGACTAAAATGGTTCTGAGGTACATTAGCTAAAAGGAACATATTAGTTAAAGAGCTCTTTGGTACTTTGGTATGGTTCTCTGCACAGCTCCCAGAACTGGTGGACTCCGGGATATTTCAAAATCCTGTACCATGGAGCAGCAGTGGGTGCATCTATTCATCTGTCTCACATGTCTGTGTCCACAGACAGCCTGAATTGATTTAGATCAAACTTGCCTTTTACCCTACTGGAGGGCTTGTCCGCTCCAACCAGTTCTTGGAATGCCGGTAGACTGCTTCAAGTACTTTTGTCTGTGTTTCAAAACCATGTTGGGGCATTAGATCAGTGAACTTGTTCTGTAGTGAAGACAAAGCTAATGGGCCCATGCTGTAAACAAGAGGCTGTTCTGCATGATGAGTTCAATGTCCTGTTATATAGAATAGGATTTCCGATGCCAAGCAAGCCTCATTAGCTGTTAAACTGAACACTTGGGAAAGCTTCTTACGTTTATTATTGAAACGATGCCCAGATTTGCTGAATACTTAGACAATAAGTTACAAAAATTGCCAACTTAGTTCTTCACAGTTCTATCAACTCACCAAGATTCGCTCAGCAAATATACAAGTGTTCTGTTAACTGTTCACCTTTGCTGGAGGGGGGAGAGGAAGGGGAGAAAGGGCAGGGGGGAAAGGGGATCTTTTGAGTCTATCACTCACAAATACAGTAGAAAGAAAAAAAAAGCAGGTGCATGTGATTGATAAGGAAATGATTGATTTAATTTTTCTAAAGAATTAATTTTAAAAAAATCCTGTGGCTTGGCAAAATTATTCCTGAGTAGTTTTGTCTCTGTGTGCATCTAGTGTTGGCCTCTCTCATGGGGTTGCTTGTCCTTTGAATTAAAAAACCTTTTCCTGTGTATGTCTCTTATGTGCTGGAGGTGCACCCCATCTGGACCTTATGTGGAGGGCATTTTGGTACCAGAGACTAATACATAGAGAAAGAGGAAGTAGAGGGGCCAACTAGATGTCTCTAGGGGGTAGCAATGGCTAGAAGAATCTGCTGTTTTTCATCCTAATAAATCTGTCCTGCCACATGGTTGGGAAGCAGATAGTAGCCCCCGTTCCCACTCTGTCCCACACCTGCTTGAACAGGTATCTTAAAATGGTGTCATAGGTATCAAATACATACTAAGGAAAAAAGAGAAAATGTCTTTTATTCCAAAGGGAAAATCTCATGAAAGGTCTGACCTGACAGCCATTGAAGTCCACAAATGTTTTGTTGTTCACTTGGCTGAGGTTAGGTTGAGCCCTTGTGTCTCCAGAAAGGCTAAGTGGCATCAAGGCTTTTCCTGGAATTCATAGATTCATAGATGTTAGGGTCGGAAGGGACCTCAATAGATCATCGAGTCCGACCCCCTGCATAGGCAGGAAAGA
>NW_005841879.1:3098285-3101124 GCF_000455745.1 Alligator sinensis
TGTCCACTTCTCCCCACAGTTTTGTGTCATCCGCAAAGTTGGACAGAGTACACTTCAGTCCCTCGTCCAAGTCGCTGATGAAGACATTGAAGAGTATCGGTCCAAGGACCGAGCCCTGCGGGACCCCACTGCCCACACCCTTCCAGGTCAAAACCGACCCATCCACTATGACTCTCTGGGTGCGACCCTCTAGCCAATTCGCCACCCACCGGACTGTGTAGTCATCCAAGTCACAGCCTCTTAACTTGTTCACCAGTATGGGGTGGGATACCGTATCGAAGGCCTTCCTGAAGTCTTGAAGTCCTGAAGTGACTGAAGTCCTGAAGTGTTGTATCCACCCACAGGAGGAGGGGTGGATACAACATCCACCCCTCCTCCTGTGTCCAGGCGTTTTGTAACCTGGTCATAAAAAGAGACCAGATTAGTCAGGCACGATCTGCCTGCTACGAACCCGTGCTGGTTTCCCCTCAGCATAATTTGTCCTGCCAGGCTCTCGCAAATGTGAGCCTTGATAATTTTTTCAAAGACTTTGCCAAGGATGGAGGTGGAATATCTTGGCCTGGCAACCCAGCTGGCTTGCCTGAAACTTTCCAAGTGAAATCGCAATACTCAGAGGGCCCAGGAGAAAGTTATATTCCCCTTCCGGAGTATTTAATAGTGTTTCCCTTATTATTTTTGAGACTGTAAATTGTACCTTGGGGTGTTTTGCAATTTCAGCCCTGCCCATAGCTGATTTTGCATTATTCACTTTTCTAGCATTATTTCCAGATTCACATAACTTGCTTTATTGCATTTGTTGCCGCGTCTCTGATCTTGGAAACCCCTATATTGCTTTGCGAGGAGACAGCCTATGAAAAGGAGATTCAGAGCTTCCGTTTGTGAATGTCCCTTGGAGTTCTCCCCATAGGGTGATGGAGTTTTCCTCCTGTAGACATGCTGTGGATTTCCCCAAAAGCCTGATTCTGTTTCCTTATATGTGAATAATACATCTGTGAAATGTGAACAATGCTTCTCCATCTCATGCTGGGGCATATGTGGGTGAAACTTAACAAATGATGGACATTTCAGAAGTCATCACTTTCTTTGTGTGTCCTCCCTTGAGACACTTTGGACCTGGTTTGACGGGGTGCTGAGAGTCCATCACTGCAACCATGTCGGTAGGAGAAGACGTTGTTTAATGCCCCAGATGTCTTTAACTCTCCACCTAAAAGCTGAGCAAAGATCCATGGACACTCATCAAAATTTTGCACATCTACTTTGAAAAATGGTTTTGAGTTTTCAGGATGGAGGGTGCCATAAATGCTTCTTATGGATAGGGTTGGAGCAATGTTATAGGGTGGTCCAGGAAGTATATGTGGCAAGGATTTGTTGGTGTTGTCTTTCATTGAATCAATTATATATTGTTGGGAAATATGTTAGATAAGCTTTCGCACACAATGCCTTTCCTCAGGAAAAATGCCCTCTTTAAATGCCCCTGCTCTTATGGGATAACTGTGTGAACCAATCCATTTCTTCCATGTCACTGAAGGGGAAAGGGCTCAAACTTTGTAAGTACAATTGTTTCAAGCATTTATGATACCTATGAGTGGGGAAGTTTAGCCACAAAAACATACTTACCTCAGATACATGTCCTAGTTAGAAAAGGTAGGACAATTTCCTTTTGAAGTTTTCCTGTTTGGGAAATTTCAAATATATGAGGAAGTAGCCTTTGCCCACTTTCTTACAGTTTCTAGACTTGCATTTAGGAAAACAGTTAGAAAGTGTGGTGGAGCTGGGGGGAGCCACTTGTCACTTTTGAAAATAGCACTGTCACTTTTTAAGTGTTAACTTTAAAAGTGGAAATTAAGTGAAAATATTCCCTTTCTAAAATTAACAGTTTCAACACTTCATTACTGTTTTTCAGTAGATTGGAAAACTGGCAGAAAGCAAGTGGGGAAAAGAATCTGACAGTTTCCATCTAAAGTTAGAAAACTCTGAAATTTCATGATTCTGTGATTTTGTTTTTCCGTGAGCATTTTCACCTCAAAAACATTTCAAGGGATTTTGCCAGGAAAAAAACTGATTTTTTTTTTCCATGAGAAATATTTTTCACAAAGCCCTGTTTTCTGCTTCAGTACAAATCTTTTTGCCATTTCATTTTTTAATAACTTATTCCTAGTTTGCCTCAATGCTCATGCTGAATTGGCTGTGAAGGGTTTGCTGCTGATAGTTGGTTCTCCAGGTAGTCTCGGGCAGATCTCCAGCAGTAGCCAAAGACACGATGATGATCTATACTCCTTCTGTCCCATCTGCGTGCTCGAGTTGCCCATGTTAGGCCAGAGAGCACGCCGAAGGGCAGAGTTCAAAGCAAAGGTCTTTGCTTTGCCTTTTGCTTTCTTCATTGAAAGATCTGAAAAGTAACATGTTCAGGCCCTGGGAAGGAAACAAACTTGTCAAGTGACCCATCCCACACACCTGGAGAAGGACAAACCAAAAAACTCCAGAGCTGAGAACACAAATGTTTTTCTGATTTTAAAATCTCAAGATTTTGAAGACAGTCTCGTGGGTTGTGGTGTCTTCATCATAACGTTGAATGCTTTGGGTCAGCAATTATATGCGTGTTGGGTTGGTGTGCAGTGAAAGGAAATGTGCAGCTCTCAAATCACAATGTAAAACACTTCATTATTTTCATTAGTTCTTATATCGTTTTACTGCATTTTTTGCAATATATAAAGCAATATATAAAAAAGGTCACTTGGCCTCCCCCAGGTCTGAGTCTTGGTTCCAGACTCATGGAGACCTCAGCAGCATGCTAACCCAGTCTCCATGTTACTATTTTATTAGGTTTTATACACTCTTT
>NW_005841879.1:3101155-3116197 GCF_000455745.1 Alligator sinensis
GCACTGCAGATACTTCAGGGATGTGAGACAGGATGCCGCAGCAGGGGAACTGGAAACACAGATCCTTCTCTGTATGTATTAACACTTGAGTACCACCACATTGTCATTTCTTTTTCTTTTATGTTTAATTTTTTTAGCTATCTTTTTTGAAAAAATCACTGTTTATATGTTGTATATTCCATGCTGATTGTGAGTTGATGGGGCCAGGAGAAGGCGTTGAGTAGTATCTTGTAAGTTGTCTGGAATAGCAAATATAAAAGCATTACTTGTACTTTTGTTTTCTTTTTCTTATCGTTCCTTCAATGTGACATTTGAAGCCATGTATTAAATAGAAGCATCCAGAAGTTCTAGTACACTGGTTTACGCTTCCATACATGATATTTAATCTATATATGAATGCCCCTAAAATTTATGTAGTATAAGCAATGAGCAGTCAGTTAATCAAATGTTATGCTGGACATGTCATTAGTTTGTATAAACAGGAGCTCACATAATTGATGAAGGTCCTTTCCTTCCTTCCTTTTTTTAAGAAAGGCTTTTGATCACATTTTTATATCATTGTGAATGTAACCTTCTCTTAATTGGACAAAAATGCAGACATATGTGCAAATAAGAGATTAGGAGTCTGCAGTACAAATCCTTCACGTCAGTGAATGTGACTTACATTTTTGTGTAAGAAGGGCTTTTGGTTCTAGATAAATCAAGTTTCTCTGTACATATTGTATCTTGCAGGCGGGATTATAGGCTGGGGACTAAAATGAATGGCACACATTTGTTCTTGAAATAAAAGTGGTAAGAGGGGGGGTTTTAATTGTCCAGTTTTCATATTTACAGCAGGCAATCTGACAGCACATGTCCTCAGGGAGCCTGCCACAGCCATTAGGGTAAGTTATTTAAAAAATAACCTCTCTGGGATTGTCTCCCTAGATCTCCTTTCTTTATGGACACAAACACTGGACCAACAGATATGTTCACTGTAGCAGGGTTATGTTAGAAGTTAATTTAGCCCCTTCTGCTAGTTCTCTTTGTGATACCAAGGCCTGGATTGGCCATTCAGTAAAGCACCAACAGCCTCCCCTGTGCTATTCTAGTATTAATCCAGTGCTGGCCCCTGGTGGATAAGGGATATACATATACTGGCCATTTGCCACACATGAGAAAACAAGAAAAGTTGCTGAAGTCTGTTCACATTGTGAGTCAAAGGTCTCCTTGAGTCAGGACTGTGGGGTGCAGCCCTGATGCCTGCACCTAAAACCTGTTCTAATTTTTGATGTGCCTAAACCTATAGCACATCTCAGTTATGCAGCTTGGATAAGCCACTTCATCTCTGTCTCAGGCCCCTGGCAGACATTCTCTTAAAAGTGCAATGGGATCTGATCCCCAATCCCACTAATCTTGTCTCCTGCCATGCCACACATGTGCAATGATCCTGAGCTCACCCTGTACTGGCAGGTTAGGAGCTTGACCATCAGCTGATTGTTAGCTGGCTCAGGGGACCCACAGGGCCATTTGAGCCCCTGGGCCATCCCTGCCAGCTGACGACTGGGAGCACTCTGGGGCTTAAGCCCTGGGGCAGTCCAGGCAATGGTATGCCACACATTCAGGTCACAGCACCATACAAACTGGGCACAAATAAATTACATATTTTCAAGTAATATCTTTGTGGTTGATTTGTGATTTTATGGCACTACAAATTCTATGAACATGTAGCCAATTGTTATTTTGGGTATGATTAACACCCACCTTAATTGTGCCAGAAACATAATGTGTGCTAGAGCCTCAGTTTTGGCTCTTGCAAAATGGGGATAGTAATACTTACACGATCATTATCAGAGTTAATTATTATCTTTTAAAAAATGTCTTGAATACAGAGGGAACTACTCAATACATTAAGTAAACCACCTTAATACATTAAGTAAACCACCATCCATCAGTGAGAGAACAGCTTGCTTAAAGGTACTTTTCTCATATTTATTTTTGCATTTACTACTTATGTAATGAGCTCTGTTCTATTCAAGTTCCTGATAATATGATTCATTACTAGGCTCTCCTGTATTTTTACCCCTTGGCTTTCTGAAGAAGGGAGAGTAATGCAATCATAAAAATTGGCCACAGGTATTTCTGAAATGCATCTCTTGCAAAGGAAAGTAGAGGAACTAGGAGTGAAAAAGAGAGGTGAGAAAATAAAGTGGTGTAATAAAAGGGAAAAGGAGCAGTTAAATAGGACTCAAACTGATACATAGCCAGCACTGGTGTACATTTAAAATGTTAACAGATCTATTTGGAATTTCAAGGAATAGCCTGATACCAGTAAAGTAAAACTCATTTTACGTCTATCTGGAAAATAACATACAGATTGCCATGGCTAAAACCCCCCAAAGAATTAGTTTTATTGTCTTCCTGCTTTGAAACACTTTATCTTGAACTCAGAGGTGGTCTCAGAAAGAGAAGCCTGTAGAGTCTAGCAATCAGCAAAATAGGGTTTGCGTGGAAAGTTTAATTTAAATGTGAGTGTTTTATATTTATACAGGTAATTTGTTTTCTCATAGGATGCTGTGTAGGAAGATGGAGAATTTTTCTTACAATTGATGGAATTATTAATCAAAAAACCAGTTTCATCAGAGAAAGAAGTAACCTGCAAAGTCTGAGACGATAGACATACAAAATAACAGCGTGAAACTGAAGGTAGGGATTTAACATAAATCAGCAAGGACCCAGGAAATAGGTACGAAGTCTCTGACTGTGACCTGTTCTACTGAGGGACTGCAGGGACATCGAGTTCTGTGTATGACAATCAGAGTTAACCATTGGCCTTAAGTGGAAGACTGGATCTGACTACATTTCCAAGCTTCAGGGATGTTCAGGTCCAAAATCACACCACAGCGTCTAGGAAACTAAGTCTGAAGTGAACTGAACTATTAATTATGGGGAAGTCAGGGTCTGGATCAGAGTCCCTGATGTCAACTTTATAACCTGGGCTGCAATTATAAGCATGTCTTTTGCTTACAGTTCATGCTGCAGTTGTGTGGAAGGAACCCAGCTCAGGTCAGGGCCCTGTTTTGTTGTATGCTGCACAAAACTACCATAAGGGATGCTCCTGGCACCAAAGAAATTATAATCTAAATAGAGTACACAGCATGAGGGTTTGTACACCCCTTGTTACTGCTGTGACTGTTGCTGTTACAGTTGTGGGCCCCACGCTTCAAGAAAAATGTGGACAGATTGGAAAAAATCCAGCAGAGAGCAACAAAAATTATTAGGCACCCGGGAAGCATGACTTATAAGGAAAGGTTGAAAGAGCTAGAGTTATTAGACTGGAGAAGAGAAGACAGAGGGGGAATTTGATAACAGTCTTCAAATACCTGAAAGTTATAGAGAGGATGGAGATTCTCTGTGGCTGTAGGGCAGAGGTTCCCAACCACCGGGCCGCGACCTGGTACCAGGCTGCGGCAGCTTGGCTGCCAAGTCATGGCATGAGCCCCCCGGCTCGGACCCCCGTTTGTCTGCCTGGGCGAGCGGCTTCTGGGGTCACAGCTGAGCTTCTGGAGTTAAAGCTGGGTGGCAGGGGAGCCCCAGGAGGGAGGCACCTGGCTCTGTGTGCCCCGTCCTGCTCCCGCTGGGCTGCGGTAAAAAAAAGTTTGGGAACCACTGCCGTAGGGAACAAGACTAGGAGCAATGGCCTTGTGCTCCAGCGGAGGAATTTTAGGCTGGAAATTAAGAGGAACTTTCTGACTATGAGAGTAGTCAAGCATTAGAAATTGTGGAATCTCCATCTCTAGAAATTTTCAAGATCACGTTGGACAGACACTTGGCTGGGATGGTTTGGTCAGGATTGATCCTGCCTTGAACAGCGGCTGGACTAGATGACCTTATGAGATCCCTTCCAGCCCTACTTTCCTATGATGCAAAGATTCTCTATTTGTTTGTTTAATGCAGGGATGCCCAACGTATGGCCCATGCAGCCTACTGAGGTAATGCCTGGCCCAGCTACTTGGTGAGTCAAATAAAGCAAGACCCCTGCAGTGGCCCTGGGTCCCTGCAAGCCTCACCTCCAACCACTGCTCACATGACTGAGGCTCTAGTGCTGCAGTCCCACATTGTATGCACACAGCAAGTCACAGCCACCATCATCACTAGGTGAGGTAACTAGGTGACTGATCAACTTGATGGCCTTCCTATTGCACAGGGGTTATCACACATGGTCCCTGTGCAGTAGGGCAGGTGACCCCAGGGACATGGGATGGACTGGATAAGTGGAGTGATTGTTGTGGGAAATGCCCATCTATCTGCAAAAAACCCTGATGAGGCATCTCCACCTGGGAGGAACCTGGGACAGCCATGTCAGTGCTGCATGTGTGGCCCATCTGTCCTGCAAAGAAAAATCATGTGTGGACATGCAGTACTGCAGGACTTCACTCGCAGGATATAGTGAGTCTCGTCACCTCCCTGCAGGGCCAGGCCTCCCAGAGCTCAGACGTGGTGGGATGAGGCCAGGTCAATAAAGTTAATGCCCTCATATGCATTAAGGCAGACAAGGTTCTTTGGGTGAATTTGATATCTTTTATTAGACCAACTTAAACTTAAATTGATCTAATAAAGATATCAGATTCACCCAAAGAACCTTGTCTGCCTATGTCCTTAGATCAACACGGCTACAACCTACACCCTCATATGCACAAGTGTTATGTCATCTTTAACCACCACAGACAGGCAGGGTTTGATTTTACCTCCCAGCTGAAGGACAGCCCTTACAATATGAGCAGGGATTGTTTGAATCAAATCAGTTTCTAGAATTATCTGGTACTCAACATTGTGTGCTGAAATACAGTGAGTTCAGCATGGTTTAGATCCAAATAGCCAGACTGGTTTTGGCTAAACTTACACGCATTTATAAAAGCCAGTTAGAAACACATAGCTGTTGATACATATTGTAGCCGTTACAACTATAGTATCTGATCCAGAAAGTTCTGTGATCCAGGGAGGTTTCATTTGATGGTACAAATGGAAAAATACAGTATTAGAAACTTCCAGCCATGAGATCTTGGGGAACGCCAACCTGATGCACTCTTAATGTAGCAGACCATGATGGGAGTCTGTGTATTCAAAAAACAGTATTGTTAATTAGCTGGCAAAAATTCTACTGCTTGCAGAGGAAGCATGAATGCTAGCTATCCTGACACAAGGCATGCTTGCATACAGACTGCTGGCTTTTAAATTCTCTGTGTTGGCTCTTTAGTTCTTCATTTTTCAATATCCACAGCACTTAGTCTCCAAAGCAACTGGAACATTTTCACATTTGAACTCAATTAGGCTGTGCTACAAGAGCTTCCTCCATGAGCTGTGTTGATTAGGGCTGCTGAATTGATGGTCTTGAAAAACAATGTCTTCTGTGCATTCAAAGAACAGGTATGGCATGGGCAGCATAAATTCCCCACAGGGCCTTGCCCATGAGCTACAACTAATTTTTGCAGTAGAAACATTAGGACATTTTAGTTTCCCACCAATGGTAATTTCTGAGGGGACCACCCCCTTCCCAAATCTAGCACAGTGTACAGGGGGCTGCTTTCTAGCTCCACTGTTTTCTCCTGTAGAACAACAACCCTCTTCCTATAGAGGCTTCCAGGGAAGTGACAGTGTTCTGACATTTTCATCTCCCCAGACAATTGCACCTGATATCTGCTGTGTTGAGCTTTGCCATTTAGTCTACACAGGATCAGTTCCAGTCTTCATTGATGAGTCACTGTAATACAAGAAAGAGTGAACTTGCTCTGGATCCCATTCAATAACAGGCTGAGAGTGTATCTAATAGAAGAAAATGCTGCCACAGCTATAAATCGCACACCATTAGTTATGACATCCCACTCTTCCCTGGAACCTACACAGAAAATCCTCAAACAATTGCAACCCATGCTAGAAGACGACCCAATTCTTAAAGAGATCTTTCCAGAATCACCCATCTTAGCCTTTAAACAAGAACTGAACCTTGCCAACCTCATCACCAGAAGCAAACTCCGATTACCTGTGGGTGCCCACTTCTCACAAGACAATCACCCCCTCTCTGATCTCTCAGTTATAATCCTCAAAGGGAACTTATAAAACATCTTTCATAGACGGGCCTACGAACTTCACTTCATCAACCTACTCGATACTAAAAATCATGCACTTAATATAAACATTGGATTTATGACACATTACAACCTGCCTGATATCTGATTCACCAGGTACCTGCCTGACCTTACCATTTACACTTTTCTTCCCCCTGACCTTTGTCTCCTCCTCTCCTTTTCTATTGTTTGTTTTCCTGATTTCCAGCTATTTACTTTTTCAGACTGCCTCTTCTACCTTTGAGAACTCAACTACAATAGCGTCTCCCTTACTTAGCTTTGGCATTATTTCCCCCTTGTTTCCTCCCTTCCCTACCCTTTGTTTTCCTAATTTTCACCTATTTACATTCTCATTGATCTCCTGTCACAATTTTAGCTTCTTTCATTCCTTGGAGATCTCAGAACAGTACAGTCTCCCTATGTCTGAAGATGAGTGATTGCACCCGAAAGCTTGCAAATAACGTTTTTTCCAGCTACTCAGCTGGTCTAATAAAAGATATCACATCTACCCAAAGAAGCTTGCCTGCCTATGTCCATAGACCAACACGGCTACAACCAAAAACCCTACAGCTATAAAGACACATTCAGATCTGTAAATCAATCCAATGAAAATTGCAGCAAGCAATTATGATAAGATTGTCAACAAGAGAAATAGATTTACTTTTTAATCTTTTAAAGTTAAGGCAAAGTGTCTGTGAAGATCCTACAATGCACCTATGATGAAAAACACATTTTTTAAATTTTGCTTTGAGTTGTGTCTCCCCCTGTCTTCAGCTTCTGGAGACAACTGGACTGTTAAAGATGCAGGAGCTCAAAACAGCCTGACAAATAGAAAACTTTCATGAGGCAAAAAACTTCTGAGAGAGATGATTTGTGAGTCTGTGACTTTCTCTGTGCTAGAGTTGAAACTGTGTAAACAAGTACATGTTCAAATGTTGTTCTTTCCCATCGGGTGATAACCCACCATTCCTGGCTAGCATAGACTAAAGCAATTCATGTTCCTAGCTCTGTCTTTTATGCTTTTATCTTACATGCACTTAGGGTTGGATATTATGGGCTTTATGTTGTACCAGACCTGCACAGGATGTGTCATAGAGTTACATAGTTGTTAGGCATCAGAAGGGACCTGAGCAGATCATCGAGTCCAACCCCCTGCCCTGGGCAGGAAAGAGCACTGGAGTCATATGACCCCAGTCAGGTGCTTGTCCAGTCTCCAAAAGGATGGTGTTGACCCCAGTGTGATTTGAACACACAACCTTCTGAGCTGGAGTCAGACACGCTACCATTGCACCATGGGGCCACAGTTGGCATATCTTCATGTCGGAATGGCAGCATTTTGCATCCAATTTTTGCATACTCTTTGCATAGCTGGAAATGACTGTGTAAGGCTAACTGCAGACAGTCATAGATTCATAGATGTTAGGGTCGGAAAGGACCTCAATAGATCATCGAGTCCTGTCTAACCTCCTCTTGAAGACCCCCAGGGTAGGGGAGAGCACCACCTCCCTTGGGAGCCTATTCCAGATTTTGGCCACTCTAACTTTGAAGAAGTTCTTCCTAATGTCCAGTCTAAATCTGCTCTCTGCTAGCTTATAGCCATTAAGCCCAAAAAGCCCAAGGCTGAATCGATTCAGTCTATGCAGGTTAGTTTAAGCTACAAAGATTAAACTGAGAAACAAATGGACATACATTTACCTTTGTTCAGGAAATGCAGCCACATGCCTGCAGTGGCTCAGGCCAGAAACTGGGAGGTGCTAGAGCATGGCTCTCTGGCACTTCCTCTTCCTGTTGCCCCCAAGGTCTCTGGGATTTGCAGTCTAGGATCACAGTATCAGGACTCTGCAGGGTTGCTCATCACTTCTTCTTCCTGCTTCGAGGTGCCTCTGGGATTTGTAGTCCACAGTCGCAGCCAGCAGTAACTTTCAGTAAGTTTGGCAGCAGGGCAGCTCTGTACTGGGGACGAGGGTGGTTTAACCCCCTTCCCTGGCCCCAGACCCCAGTCAGGGTTTGCTGTGGGGAGCAGTCCCTGCCTCTCTCTCCCTTCCCTCCCCGACAACCCTGCTCTCCTGGAGCAGACAGCTCAGCCCAGCCCAGCCCAGCCCAGGGCAGGAAAGCATGCTGGGATGCTAGGGAGACTCTGGTTTAACTTGAATCAGGAAGCAGTTTGGGGACAGAAATTTCATAAACCAATTTGACCCAAATCAGTTAAGCCTGATTCTGCATTCAACCAGGTTTATCTTATACCAGTTTGAGCCATTTTGAAACTGGTTTATGTGCACTGCACTTCTGTTCTGTTACAGGTTTAAACCAGTTTCTGATGATTTAAACCGGTTTATGTGTAACTTCTGTCAAGAGGCCAGGCAGCGGAGACCTGGGCAGTGTGGCTGCAAGTCTCAGAACACCTCAGCACATGCAACCAGGCCCCATCTTCAAGAGAATTCGGTACTTGGAGGCACGTGAGATTATCAGTTTTTGTGTTAAAACAAGCTATCATAACAGGAACTGCTGTGTTCTGAGCCACAATTGTGGGTGCCAAGCACTTAAATATCTGTCCTTGAGCACTAGAAATTCTGACCCCAGATCTGAATGTCAGAGATCTTGGAAAGTAAAGAGAGGAAATCAGTAGGACTGAGAATAAACCAAGCTGTTCACAGAGGACGTGAGGACAAGTTGCTCACTGCATGTGGATAGTACGTTCTGTACAAGCAAAGGTACCTAGTGGCTCAGCACCGCCCCCACCTTGGAACATCGTGTTCATGGCTTAACCTCCCATAGTCACTGCTGGAGGGAAGCAAGGCCCCCCTGCTTGTAAAGTAACCTGAACAAGCACCTGGGCTTTGTTCAAATAACAGGCTATGCCAAAAGATTTTTAAAGCTATTTTTAATAATAATTCTTCTCCCTGTTGAAGCTGATTTTCTCCCACTGACTTCATTCGCTTTCTTACTGTTTCAGGATGATTCATGTAATCCTACACATCTGTCTATATGCTGTATGTGGCTGTGCAAAGTGGACTTGATTGATGTCCCCTACAAGGAAAAGAGGATAATTTATGCTTTTTAATTATAGGTTGCCTGCATTATGGTATAGTTATTCAACTCACCATCATTAACAATATAATATTAGTCTTAACTAAATTGTTGCCTTTTCCTCCGTTATAGAAGACATAGATTGAACTTCCATGCCTATTATCTATGGCATGCTAATTACTATGCTGGCTCTGGTTGCAAAAGGTCACATCTATATTTTCCCCTGTACAAGCAAACATGGAGTAGGCTCTGTTCATACATACACGAATGTGAACTTCCTGGACTTGACTGCCCAGATCCCTGTGCCTCAATGTCTCCAGGGCAGAGTGCTTGTAAAGTGCTCTGATTTTGATCTGTCATCATTTTATATCCAGTTTGCCCGGATGTAAATTATTAGATGAGATGGAGAATCAGGCTCGGTGTGTCTCCAGGGACTTCCCAGTGCACCTCCCCTTGCCCTGTTAAACAGGAACAGAACCACGTGGTTTTGGAGCATGGAAGGTAGGTATTCTGATAGAAGTGCTGACCCGTGCTCAGAGCTGCAGGCAAAGTATGCCGAGACTTTTAACCTGTCCCCTTTGCACTTTGTGCAGCCTCCAGGTTGAGTTGTCTGGTTAGGAAGATGTGTGGTGGGGAGCTGTCGTTAAGAGACTTGTGATAGACTCCTAGAGGCCCTGCTCATTTTCCAGCAAGCAAAGAATTAATAGCCCATTACCCTTACTCCAGGTGAGAGGGGAATTTGTGCACAAGTACTGGGTGGCATCACATCTTTGGATGAATGAGCACTGACATATAAGCCATCACCAGCGAACAGGCCCAGGGGTAGAACTGTGTGACTGGTCTGAGTTCAGGAAAAGGATGTTTTCTAAAGGGATGTAGTGAGCAAATATGGAAAAGGACAGGCATTATGCTATTTCCAATCAGGAAAAGGTTTTGGAAGGCTTTCAGTGCAAAGGCACTTGCAACCCAAGTGTCCTTGGTTGGATTTTTCCCATCTATGTGGGCAATGTGACACCAGGATAAATCTAATATGGATTTTAAGCTTGGAATTTGGATTTGATTGGCTGAAGTGAAGATTTTTTTTTTTTCACAGAGTTCATTCATAAACGGATCATTCCCCTCCTCCCCATATATTGCTAGATTCAGGTAACACGGAAAATGTGTGATGTTACCTGTCAAGACTTGAGTTTTTGACTCTGGAGCACATTTACCCCCCCTCAGGAAGGTGTCATGGCATGCCTGTTCCATACTCACTAAAACTCCCTTAGGAGGAGACTGGACAAGCACCTGGCTGGGGTCACAAGACCCCAGCACTTTTTCCTGCCACTGGCAGGGGGTCAGATTCAGTGATCCTTTGAGGTCCTTTCTGACCCTAGCATCTATGAATCTATGAAAACCCAACATGGCTGTAATATAGCAGGCTCAGGACAGTAGTGCTTATTAGCATTCACCCTGTACCATTCCAGGCTAGCTACATTACATGCGTTTGATGGTTTAACGCACACAGAGGTATGCCAAGCTTCACCACAGTGCAGTGCAGTCTGGAGGCAGGGTAGACCTGGCCTAGAATAATGGACTGATAGATCACTGAGTGGAGTTTAATTGGAAGATCTAATGATATTCCTCACTTTGTTTGAACCAGGCACGACTCATCCTTGAACAGGTAGGAGCGATTCCTATGCATTGCAGGAAATAACAAAAATAAGGTCACAAAAACGGGGTGAGAAATGGAAGCTGGATAGTAGGAGAGAGGTCTGGTTATTGTGGTTCAGCTCCTCATAAATATTCAGGATTGAAAACTGGAATAAGCCTCAGGTCAGTAAAACAGGGAGCTGGAACCTAGTGAAGTCACTTTATGGGTTTGTGCACAGCCCTTCTCATCCCAAAGGAATCCAAAGTGCTTTGCAGATATTATATGTCACTGTTGATATTGCAGTTGCTGTTGCAGATATTGTAGCTCTAGAGAAGCAAGAGGCACAGTTTGGACCTGCACGGGGACTCTGGAGGGGTTCAGGGGGACTTTGGTTCTGAAGTCTGTGGAGTCCATTATGACAGGTGAGAGCCCAGTGCAGAATCTGTGACAGATTTTCAGGCTAGTAAAGCTCAGGGGTGTTTGGCTCTGAGCTGTGATTCCAAACAAGCAGACAAGTAATGAATATTTTCCACAGGGGGGCTCTGTTTCCCAGCACAAGGCCAGACAGCCCATCCGCTTTCAAAGCCCTCTTCTTGTTTGTGCCTGGGCAGTAAATACAGCCTCATGTTCTACCCTTCCCCCTACCTTTTTAAGGCATAGTTATCAGGAATTCTTATCATTTGGTACCTTCCCAGGCTGCTTCAGAGTTTGTTTAAGGGGAAAAACTCCCAAACTGTTCTGTAGTTTTCTGCTAGACTGTTAAGGAGAAATCAAAATCATGTACGGCTTGTGCAAACTTTGATCCCCTTCCCCAGGTTTGCCAGGGCTTATGACTATTTAATTTCCTTAAATCTTCAAAGAGGAAACTGTAGCCTGGAATGATAGAGAATATAAAGGCTCACAGTTTTTTCAGCTAATTTCTCTTGCTGTAATATTTGCTGTGCAAACATCAGTCTTGGATTGGCCTCATTTTATAAAGAAGCAGAGGATCCCCAAAGTGGGACCCCTGGTTTCTCTGATGTGTTGTACCAGTGCAGATAGATTGGATCTGGCCATGACAGGCAAATACTGTCCACAGCAGCTCTGCTGCTTGTATAAAATTACCAATTATGATGGCAGAGAATGTTGTTCCTGGCATTTCTGTACAGGTAATTTAAATAAAGATGGTTGCAACACTGGCTTTGAAGTTGCACTACCTGGAATTGTACAATAGCCTTATTGTCATAAGGTTTAAGATGATGCTGTTTGCTTCCTCATTCTTTAGTTGTACCCAAAGATTCCCTTTATATGGTGACTGCTGATTAACTGCTACCAGCACCGGCACAGGTTCTGAATTTCCATTCAGAAATTCTGAATTATAATTCTGATCTGGTAGCCAGTGCTACCAGATCAATTATATTTAATTAAGATATGTGGCTATTTTTGTTCTGCTAAGATTTTGATCTCACACAGCATAAATCAGCACTGGTTCCACTGAAGCCTGTTGATATGAGGGTCTTGTCTACAGGGGCTATGTAACAAAACCTGAATTAATTTTTAAAGTTGCTTAGTCAAATCACTTCATGAACATTTGTATTCAGAATTAATGTGGCCTTCATTCAGTTAAGTTTCAGTTGCACAGTGAAGTTCGCTAAATCAAATGAAGGCCACTTAAATTCTGAATAAGAGTGTCCACACAGGAGTTAAATGAGGTACAACTAATCCATATTAAGAATTAATTCAGATTAATGTTCCGGATGGTCTGGACAAATGAGCAACTTCTTGTGAATAAAAAGAGCGTGGGGACTTCACCACATTAGGTGCTCTGATGGTAACAGTCATTTTTACGTCACAGTCAATGAAAGCCAAACCACTGTAGTGTGAAACTTCTATCATTTAGCTTTCACTTACCTTGAAATAAGTGTGAGTACATGGACCATACATACAAGTCCTATAACTTGTTAATTTGCCCATACCTAGGATGGCCTTGGGTAAACAGGCCCAAGCCATTGGAGTAGCATACCATTGGCAGAGGTGATCTCAGAAACCATCCCCCTGCCCCTCCCACAAACAGATGCAGACATTCCTGAACTTGGGAAATGTGTATATAAAATTCCTGACCTGAACATTGCTGCTTGTTCCCAGGGTCTGACTACTAGAGCTTATTTCTCTTACTATGCATTTGCACTTCCCTCATCACGGTGGTATCAGGACATCTCTATGGGTAGTCTGTCAGTAGCATAGTTCAGAAGCTGGGATGAACAGACTAGGACAGGAGTGGGTAACCCCCAGCAATGGGTGCCAGCATGGCATGTGAAGGCATTTTGCTTGACATGCATGCCTCAGGGAAGACAGCGTGGAAGGGGCCAGGGCTGTGCTATCACAACAAGGATTGGGCTTCTTGCGGCTACCCCGCCATCTGCCCCTGGCACACCAACATCTTATGAGTTGAGGTTGTGGGTATTTTTGGCACTCTGCCCAAAAACATTGCTGACCCCTTGTAACGAAAGGGGCCTGAGAGACCCAACGAGCAAACCCCGGAACCCCAAATGGGCTGGGCAAGACCACAACAAAATAAGAAGCTTACTCCTGGAGCAGGAAGTGGCATGCATGGCACCGCCACTGTGGTTTAAGACCCAGCTCCCAATCAAGCTGGGCAGTGCCGGGCTAATGACATCAGCCCCCAGCGCTGCTGTGGGAGATTTAAAAGACACCTGGAGTGCTGGGAAGGGAGGAGAGAGCTTGCCTCTGGGCGAACTGCTCCCGAGGAAGAGGCAGGCTTGGGACACCCAGGCAGAGACATGTCAGAGCCACAGGCCTCAATTCATATAGAGCTGCATAGGCTGTGGGGAATCTGAAGCAAAGAAAACTGAGCCTCGACCCAGCAACTGACCAGCGTTCTTAAGGAGCTGGGAAAGCAGCAGACTGGCTAACAAGGGTGTTAACCAGAACAGGAGCAACCCTTTTGGGAAGAGCCTCCTCTTTGTTTCTTTCTCTTTTTTTGTTCTTGATTTTCTGGGAAGAAAACATTAGGATCCGGATACCTGGAGTCCTTCCATCAGGATTTGACTCAAAGTTTAACCCCTAGTAGATGCAGGGTATTTAGCCTAACTGGATAAATCCAGATAGAGCTGTCAGGGTTGCCTCTGAAAGAACCTGGAACAGATCGGACTCCGGCAACATAATTCATCAACTCGACACCAATGGCTGGCGGGTGGCTGAGGGTGTAGGGGAGGTGGAGCCCCCTTCATCAACCGCTTCCAGATTCGTGAGTAACCCCAAGTGGAACCTCTGTATTTACACCCACTGATTCCCTCCTATCTAATTTGTTACCATCAGAATCGTAGCAGGTGAGCTAAGGGGAGGTCCAGCTTGGTGGGGACCCAGAAAAAGTCCAGCCTCGGATAAGTGGGAACGTTATACCCCTGGACTAAAATACAATCAGAATCCAAATACTGTGTCCTGTTCACTGGACCACTTGACCTCTGTCCCACCATTCCACCCACTACAAGCATCCTTTCCCGTCCTTTATACACAGAAATGTTTGCCAATACACCTTGACTGGCCAAGTGAATCAGTGCTCTCCTAATCTCAAGCGAATGGCTTTCATTTGGTTGTTTAGAGCACATCCTGACATTTCAGGGAATGATGTAAGCAGCAATGGGCTTAGTGATTTGTTAGCAGAAGGCAGCAATGGAAGGCAGCCCAAGTACTGCACACCTAGCAGCTTGTAATTTTCTATGGGGCAAAGAATCAGTGGTGGCAATCATTAAACAACTCCCAGAATAACTGCACCTCCATCCTGGGGAAAGAAAATAAATAGGAATAGTGAAAAAGAAAGAGAGGGCAGAGAGGGAATAAGGGAGGCCACGTAGAGTCCCTGGCATGGAAGGAAAATGGAGTGGAGGGACGAGGGCATGAGGCAAAAGAGTGGGTAGGAAAGAATGCAGAACCACCGGCGTTGGAGGGAGAAGTGGGGATGAGGGCATGGAGCAGCGGGAAGGAAGGACATACAGAGCCCCTGGCAAAATGGAGGGTTTCAGAGTCTCCAAAACAGAGCAAAATGGAAGGGTGGTAAACTAGCAGCTTTGGGGGGGGGGCGGAGGAATACAAAGAGCCCCTCATGTGGAAGATGGGTTTGGCCCACAGAACCTATGAAGGGTGAGACTTCAAGTTACCAGGAGGAGCAGGAAGCCCCAAGGGAGTTTTTCACCTATTACCAGCCTGTCTGCAAGACTGGAACTCTTCTGCCATTGCTTGGGAGGATGTAGGGGCATCACGAGCCTTCCTTTCCTCTTT
>NW_005841879.1:3116207-3128534 GCF_000455745.1 Alligator sinensis
CCTTCTTTGGCTAACAAAGGATATCGCCCATGTAGGTCTCCTACCTGAGAGTCACCTGTTGCTGCTCTAGACAAGAGCAGAAAGGTACTGCAGGCTGCGGCTGAGATGCCCTCAGCAGAGCTGTGTGTGGGGAAACTTGCAGAGTGATTGCCTGGTTTAATCCCATGTTATCAGCTCTTCTCTTTCAGGAGCCCTAAATTCACTCTTAAATTGAAAAGGAATGATTCATTTAGTAAGTGAAAGGGCCAGATGCTTGCTGTTTCTTCTCTGCTTTGCTTTTCCCCACTGTTAGAAAGCTGATAGCAAATACCTTAGCTGTTGTCTGTAGCATCTGATGTCAAGGATTTCTAGTGTCATGTCTGTGCGAACAGAATTTAAAATAGTGCCACTGTATCTTTTAGAGTAACTGTATTTTATCAAGCTTGCACCATAAACTATTCCCCCGCCTGGGCAGTGTATGTTGTAATTCATAAATGCTTCTGCAAAAGGAGGAGTATTGACTTCCCCATTGTACTCAGATCAAATTTCAGCCTTTTAGAGCTTTGTGCAACTGCCAGGTGCATTGGAATCCAGATACCAGCTCGTGCAACCTTCCTGTGACATTGGCAGTGTACACTTGACTCTGCTGCATACAGACAGGATCCCCTTCCTGGGAGAGATGGATGGTGCAATCGACAGGTAAGTGCCAGCTGTGTCACCTGTCTAGGGTCTCCTTTAGGGTTGAAATGAGCTAGTTTGAAGAGCTTTCAGAAAGGTTCTGCAGGTCAGATTCTGGCTTCAAAGGCACCCATACAAACCCACTGGCCTTCATACCAAGTGCACTTGGCATTGTCTGTGTTGGCACAAAAGGGTTTTAAACCCCCCTCCTGGGGAACCCCCCTGCCATTGGCTGCCCCCACCCTTCAGGATTTTGCAAGGGATGATGTGTCCATGTTCCCTATGCCCTTGCTACCACAAAGCACAAAGGGACAAAGTCAAAAGGGTCTGGACCAGGGCTGAATTGACCTCCTAACAGCCACAGGAGAGGGAGGCCCATGCTGTGTTCTTTCAGCCCTCGTGCTAGTATAAGGATCAATGGGGCCTTCAGTCTCAGCATGCTACTCAAAGTGACATGGGTAAAGCTATCACAGAGAAGGAACAGGGATGAGCTGCCTCATGGGGCCACATGGTAGCTCTGCACAGACCCTGATCTTATTTCTAAAGGAAGCTGACATGATACACTGAGCTGGTGCATTTGAAGGGGTTGTCTCTCTGGAGCGTTTTGACCAGAGGCCTATGCTAAGCCTGTCAGTGAGGCAGTGGTACAAAAAAGCAGCTCTCAAAGGCAGGACCTGTGGAGGAGAGAACTGTGGTAGCGGCAGTAGCAAGAGGCAACAAAAGGCAGAGAGGAGGCCAGTACTTAATGGTGGGGTGGGAGCAGAGGCAACTTAATCTCTGAGTCTGGCAGTGGGTCTGAAGGATTTTAAAAGCACAAAAGGAGATAGATTCTGAAATAACCAGGCTCAAGGTCCTTGAGAAGGAGATGATTTGGTTGTGCTTCGGTGTGCAGATAAGACAGGCAGCAACATGCTAGTTTTTGCAGGGGGTGGTAAGTGGGGGCAGCATTCAAGCTGAGAGATAGTAAAGGACTGGATGGGACCTCAGTGGAAGTACAACGGAGATGGTGACATATGCAGAGGCTGCACCTGGCCTATTTGCCATGATAGAGTATGTGGGAGGAGGAAGAAGAGGTGCAAGTTCAGGGATTACAAAACAACGAGCAAGGAAAGAAGTGGGAGGTTATTTGGTGAAAATGCTGTTGCGGAGGCATTTAACTGACAGGTAGGAGTGAGACCCAGAGGAGCACTGTCAAAGGAGAGAGTTATTCAGTACACACTCACTATCTCCCCACATAAAATCAGCACCAGCTACAGCCCAATAGGAAACCTTGACCTGGTAAATGTTTGCTGGGCTGGCACTTAACTGAAGCAGGCAGGAATTTACAGTGCTAGGCCCTTTATATTTTGTACAACGCAATATCAAATTTAAGTTCAAGCAGAAGGCAAAGAAATGATACAGGTGCACATGTACATGCACACTCACAGACACACAGTGGCATGTATATAACCCTGGCATCATGCGTCGCTCTCTCTCATCCTGGATTCCATCCAGGAAGCGCACACACCAACTGCTGAAACTTCCTTAGCCTGACGAAGGGTTTTTGAACTCGAAAGCTTGCTCAATAACTATTCTCCAACTATTTGGGTTGGTCTAATAAAAGATATCAAATTCACCCAAGGAACCTTGTCTCTCTCTCTCACACACACCCACCCCTGGGCTGACACATAAAGCCATTGTTGTTGCCCAATTGATTTTAGAGGTTCACTGCATTCAAGAATAAGCCAACTCTTGTGCTTCCTATCTCTTCCCCAGGTAATACTCTGACTGCAGCAATGACAAACATGAAAATTGAGAATGACAAGATTTATCCCAAGATAAGCACATTAATAATTCTTGAAAGCTGGACTCAGACACACAGGGGAAACTTCTATTGAGCAAGTGTGAGCCTTAAGTGAGTCTCAGCTGTGAAATTCTGAACTTGGTTCTAATGGTAGCGCACACCCATGAATAAAGCTCACAACAGCCCTGTGCAGTGGTCACTCCTGCCTCAGACCGCAGTATATTTGTACCTTATGTTAATGCAGGGCATTCCGCTTATGCTTGTCTAACTGGCACTCTTGCAAACTATATCACTCTTTATTTTCAGCTGAGCAACCTTTTTCACAGATGTTGAGCACCCACCACTCCAGCTGTAGCCAAGGGAAGCAAATGCCAGGCATCTCTGGAAATCGGAGCCCTGGTGCCTTCAGGTTGGACACCCAGATGATAAAGCAGCCAAATTGATTTGCAAGTGGGCTCTAAGACCTCCCTGCAAAGATGGTGGCTTCATTCAACATGCTTATAACTGCCTGTGTGTCAACATCCCAATGTCATCTATTTGCATTTTGCAGGAAGATAACATACAGCCTGTGCCCAGTCCGGGCTTGCACAGTTCTTGCTCCTACAGCTGCAGAGTGCTTTTGCAGAGTGCTGTCACCGCTGGCTGCAGAACTGGCTCTGTAAGTTGTGCACCTCCCCCTGAAGAGCCCCCTTCCCACAGGGCATGTTGGGAGTGTTCTGGCAGTAGGAAAGGGCAAAAACTGCTTTTGTGAGCCGTGCAGTGTCAAACGCTGGGATGAGATCTCTAAGTTACATTTTGTTTTTTATCTGTAGGGGGTTTCTCTCTTTCTCAGGCACTAGTCCAGTGCTGCAGAACTGTGATAGTAACAGGCAGAACTGTTGGTGAGGAGAGGGAACAAGCTTGTGGTGTTTCAAATAAATATTTTAGACAGTGATCACTGCAGCCATAGTGCTCCTTGATCTGCATTCTCACTCTACAGCCAGGAAAATATAACAATGTCTCATAAATAAATATTGCACCCAGATCCATCCAGAGATAATGCTAGGGTGCACCATAGTTTTTGAGGTGCTCAGCCTGTGAGCGTAATGCAAAATCCCTGCATAGGTTATTGGCAGTGAGGAGTGCGCTGGGAACCTCTAAATCTAAAAGCATGAGCCTGAGCCTCTCCTGTATTAAACATGGGAATGAGACCACTGGAATGTGAGGTGAGCTTCCTCAGCCAGTGGAAATAGGTAACCCAGAGCTTCCAGTATAGTGCTCTGTCCTTTTCTAGTGGTGACTGGGTGGCATGTACAGACTGATGGTCCTAGTAGAGCCTTGGCCAACACCGCTGTGTCTTTTAGCTCCTAGGAGCAGGATGATACACAAGCAAATGGGATCTTGTGCAGTGTCTTGGGATGATGTTGTGTCTGTTTGCTCTGTTAATTCTACACAGAGGTGATGAGTCTTAGACAGGAGGTTGGGCAAACAGCAGATTTTGTTCTCTGTATGGTCTCTAATTTGATCAAACTCTAGTAGGGCTAAGTACAGACAATCAGAAAGCCCGAGGCTGAATCAATTCAATCTTCGTGGGTTAGTCTAAGCTTCGTAGACTGAACTGATAAGCGAGTGAACAGACATTCACTTTTGATTCTGGAAATGCAGCTGCATACCTGGAGTGATCCAGACCAGAAGCTGGGGGGGGTGGGGGGGGGTGCTAAAACACACCTTCCTGCTCAGCTGGAGCAGACAGCTTGGGCTAAAACTAACCCGCCCACCCTGAGACACAGGGTTTGCAAGGGAGGTGCAAAGCATCCTGGGAGGCTTGGGAACTGTGAGTTAACTTGAATCTGGAGGGGATCTGAGACAGAAGATCAATAAATTGGTTTCACCTAAATCAGTTAAGTCTGATCCAGCTTGATCTTAAACTAGTTATGTCCATTTTGAAAGTGGTTTATGTGCACTGAACTTCTGTTGTGTTATAGATTTGAACTGGTTTCCGATCCCTTCCTTACACCAGTTTATGTGTAACTTCTTCCCTTAGCCTACAGGGAGAGTGGCTCCTGGGAACTGGTGCTAAACAACTTCCCCAGACAAAGGGGTTGCCTGCCTGCTGGTGCATGGCTGTAAATAAAACAAGCAATGCTTAGAACATACTCAGACTCCATCTCACTGATTTCTCCTTCACCGGAGGAGGAAAACCAATCTTTAAGGGTCAACATCTACTTGTGGAGAGGTTGCATTGGTTTTAGAGTGGGATGTTCAGGTTGGGAAAGCAACATAGTGACTGTTGAAAAGAGCCTTGACACATTTGCCTACCACAGTCATGCTCTAACACAAATATATCGCCTCCAAGCCAGTGACTGGGGCTTTGATTCTCACTTTAAATATGTAAATGGCATTCCATTATTGGACACGTTAAAACATTTAATTACAAATCTGAAAGTCCTGGCTGTGTGGTCCATTTCTTTGGTGCTTTGCCCAGATAAGATGGAAAAAAAAGTTTTGCATTGGAGGGAAAAAGAAGGGTTATTTGATCAAGTAGATATGGATGTAGCAGAGTATGTAAGTGGATGTGCATCTTTAAGCACACAAATAACTTCTTTTTCAGCAAAGAGCTGATATGCTTAAGTCCTACTTAAGTAAACCAGACCTAAACATATGTTTAACACCAAGCATATGTTTAAGTGCTTCCCTGAATTGGGACCTTAATGTAATCTTTTATTATTTTGTGAAACTAAAGCTACTTCTTCAGCACTTCTATTATGTCACTTGTAACTACACAGAGTAGAGCAGTTCATCAGCTACACTTTCAGGCCGTAGAATTTGTTCCAGCTGGAAAACATGTACCACTAGGAAAACAAAAACTTGATCTTATCTTTAAACTTTGGAAACATTAACATCTGGTCTGTACAATAGGATGCTTAAATGAGGGCTGTCCTGCATGATAGGAGAGCTGAACAATGACATACATCCTGAATTATTGTATATACACTTACATGTAGTTTTTTATATATTTAAGATAATTTTTTTGCATTAAAATATTTATTTTAAATGTAATTGAAACCAGAGGTCATGGTTAGTTGAATATGGCATTTCAGTTTCTATCCACACAGTATAACACAATAACTTTACTCAATACGCAGTTCTTTTCCCAGTCAGGAGGAGCAGTCAGTGGAGTAAAATTGGTGGGGTATAAGAGTCAGGGCTCCAATATGCACTGCTTTGAATGCTGTGTAGCTATTCTGCACTCAGGTCATACTGTTCTAAGAGACTACACAGTGTGCAAGGCAGTGGAGAATGTGATCCTAAAACCAGATGTCTCATAAAATGATTTGTATGTTAAAATGAACAGTCACACTGAGGATACAAATCTTCTGTTTGCATATTTGCAGCCTCTGTTCTCCCTATTCTTCTGAGAGGAATAGGAAGAGTTATATAATTATCAGCATTTTGAAAGATCATGTTAATTCTGTCTAGGTATCCTGAGTACCCCACTCTCACACCCAGTTACATCTTCTGCCAGTGCGGTAACTCTGGGCAACATCTTGCACAGCCGCAACCTGAGTACATCACAGAGTGAATCAGAGACCCATAATGGGAACAAATGCTTCAGGTTAATTTGAAATGTGAATGCTACTAGATGACTCAAACTGGTAATGGGATAAGTAGACCATCAAGTGTAGCTCAAGATCCAGCTCACATTGGAAGAAAGGTTCCAGGGGAGTTAAGAGTGCTCAGCACATCACAGGAAGAGCTCAGCTCCTTGAAGGACCTGGTTTTTAGTTTGATTATCTAAATCCATTGTTTAGTATATACCAAGGGCAGGTTTTGTTAGATGTGGAACATCCAAATACTGTTGACTTCAGTGTGGTTTGTGGACAGTCATCCCCTTTGAGCAGCTGCTAAGCACCTTGTAGGATTGTGACTTTCATGGACTTTAAGACTGTTTTAAAACCCACTTATGCAGAGAGATGATCTCTTTATGAACAGGCTTTGACAGGGCAGCATAGGAGAAGCTTGTATTGCCATTGCTTGGTATACAACTAGGAAAAGAGAGGTGGCCTTGTAGTTAAGAACCTGATCGGAGACTCTGAAGATCTGGGTTCCATTTCTGCTCTGCTGTAGATATCCTAAGTCATGTAGTCTCTCTGTTCTGCTGAAAAATAGAATAAAACCTCCCAGGGTGTGACACAGATCAGTGATTCTCAACCTTTTTTTTTTTTAAGCAGCCCTGGACAGACTGGAACTCTGACAGCCTGCAAGTAAAAAAAACAGAGTTTCCCATTTTTCTCCTTTAACACAGAATCCATGTTTAAAGTTTGTTGATCCATTTTTTTAAGTTTGTTCACAACCCTTACATATATTCTTGTGACCCACTTTTGTAACCCACAGGTTGAGAAACACTGACATAGATGAATACATTACAGGTCCTTAGATTCTACCAGGAGAAGGGCCAGGTCAGGAATCTAGATAGACTGCAAACACCATGGCTGCGAACCTTTTAAAAGTGCTAACATTTGGGGAAAAAACAACTTGAATGCAATCTGCATTTGCTTTGAAATAAGCAGTGAAAATAGGTCATCTCCTTGTTAAAAGACAATGTGATGCCTTGCCTAATAGGGTCTGAGTGAATAAAGCTGTTTTATAATAAATAATAATTTGTAATGTGTGCATGTTATATATTTTAATTTTAATGATATAATAAAGAATGGGATGACAGTAATAAATAATACTATTTTTAAATATTTGCAGATGGTCAAATATATTTTAAAATACTTTATTAGTACATCACACTAGCCTATTTGGAATTACTGTCTTATGCTTCCATATCACTTTTCATGTTAGTTAATAAATTAAAATGCCATCGTGATATACTGCCTAATAAAGTGCCATAAATTTAAATACCAGTTGGTGACAAAGGAATTCAGGGGCACCTCCTAAGTGTCATTGTAATTCAATTTTAATTTAATTAGAGCTCACTGGGACAAACACATCTCCAGGGTAACTTCAAAGGAGTATGTGGAAGTGAGCTAGTGTGAATCTGGATTCATAGTATGGATATTTGGCCATGTATACTGACTAGTTCCAGTAGCAGTAACACCTTGTCCGGGGGTAAAAATGGTAAGTTATTGGGCACTTCCTGTCCCAAAAAGCATCCTTTAATAGGGAGGAATTAAGCTAACTTCTCTTTTCCTGGGAGCCGTCCACAATAGCATTTATTGACCTGTGACATGATGTTGCCTGGGGTAATTACCTATTTGATTGATCAATGGTGCATTGTTTTGTATGTGTGTAATGTTTTTATATCATGTAATGGCTCTGTTTGCATGTCTGAGTATTTCCTGGGGACAATGCCCATTTCCAATGAATGATTCAGTCAGAAAGTAAGGTAGAGTAAACATTTACTGAAGATACTGGTTACATCGCCTTTAAAAAGAATTACACAGCGTGTAGAAAAATTATAGAAGTTGATCAACATCAATATAGAAAGCTGGGAGAAGCACGCAGAATCCCATCTGATCTGGAGGGAACATCTGGCACTTGGTGCAGCTCAACATGAAGTGGCTTTGATCCAGAGGACAGAAGGAAAACGCGAAAGAAGAAAGCAGCATGCTGTAAACTTGGACTCCAACTCAGACAACATACGGATCTGTGAAACTTGTAACAAGCTGTGTCGCTCTCAAATTGGGCTTGTCAGCCACAAATGGATTCATCAGGCATCTGACTAGATGTGTACACCATGATCCTGAGGATTGACTGTTGCCTACTAAAAAGAATTGCACTACATCTGAAAACGAGCATTCTCCAAGGTCCAGCTGCTGGTGAAGTGGGTTAAACCACATTAGTGAAACTCTCTGTGCTAGCTCCATCTGGGAATGCCTGATAAAACTGCAACAGGGTTGGCACTGGTGGAACTATTCGTTAGAAAACAGACTTATGAAAACTGAAGTAATGTATGAATGTCTAGAAAGTAACAGACTTCACAAAATCTGGAGAAAAACAGACATTGCTATCCCAAAACCCAATAAACCACCAGAGGATCCAAAGAGCTACCAACCCATCTCATTACTGTTACATATAAGCTCATGGAGTGCATAATCTTTTATAGACTAGAGAACATCATTGATCCCCAGCTCCTAAAAGAACAAACTGGCTTTTGGAAAAAAAGCAGTGTACTCACTGACCAAGTTACATTACTTACATGTCATAGAAAACAGTTTTGCAATGAGGCAGAAAACAGGCACAGTCTTTATCGACCTCACACCTGTCTGTGACACTGTATGGCATCAAGGTTTCAACTCTAAATTTCACTCTGTGATACCTAACTGCAAGCTATGTGCTTTTGTCATGAACATGATCTCTAGCAGATCATTCAAACTCATTACCAGCCAAGGAGAAAAAAGCAGAGTATTAACTCTGACTCCCAAGCGTCAGTGCTAGCACCAATACTTTTCAATCTATATACCTCAGACTTCCCGAACACAACGAAATGTGTACGCTGATGATATCGTCATAGTAGCCTAAGGAATAGACATGGCAGAACTGGAAAGGATGCTGATTACTGACATGGAACTCATTGCTGATCTTCACAAGTGGCACTTAAAGTTGAGCATCAATAAATCAGTATCTTCATTCTTCCACCTGGACACTTGTTGAGCCATAAGCACACTGAATACTGCCTGAGTAGGCAACCACATCCTTCCCCATGAGTATGCTCCAGTGTACCTAGGAGTCGCATTAGACAAGCATTTCTCAACCCATGGCTCATGACCCAAAAGCGGGTTTCAAGAATATATGGAAGGGTCATGAACAAACTTTAAAAACTGGATTTTCCTTTAAAGGAGAAAAACATGGGAACTGTGGCTTTTTCCCTGTGGGCTGGCCGAGTTCCAGCCTGCAAGGGACTGCTGGGGCCCCCCATTCCCACCCCACACACCCACCCCCTGCCCTATATATTGGAGGGAAGGGGGTGGGAGGCAGCAGGTCGGGAGTGAGGGGCCTTGGGTCAGGACTGGCCATTGATGTTTACAAATGGATCCTGGTACAAAAAAGGTTGAGAACCACTGCATTAGGTCACTTCCTTCCCTATAAACATCACATTCAGGTCAGCAGTAAAGTCACTGCATGATTAGCTGCTTGAAGTTGTTTAAGCCAGCACAACATGGGGTGCCAACTTCAAAATGATCAGCACCACAGCACCACTGCACTTGCCATGGTATATGCCCCAGCAGAATATTGTAGTCCTGTATAGTCCAGAAGTTTTCACACTAAAAAGCTTGACTATACTTAACAGTGTGCTGAGACTTGTACAGGCTTCACATCTTACACATGCACAGATGTACTCCCTGTACTCTCGGGCATTAGACCAAGTGATATAAAAAGACAGACCCTAACATTATTACTGGCAAGAGAGGCAAGAGATGACAAAAATCACCTGCTCCATCAACTGAACACCCAAACAGATGGAGGCTTAAAAGCCATAAACCATTTGTACATGAAGCCCATAAGCTTTTGGAAGAGACTGGGGATGCTGAACCAAACCTATGGGCAGCAATGGAGCGGATCGACTGCTGGGAAAGGTCAGACCCATTCCCACCATGTTGTACACCAACAGCAAACAAATCCTCCATCGGGCATGAGCTTGACGGAGAAGCATGGTTCAAGCTGAACAGAGATCTGGATATGGAGGCATCAGGACACGTCACATCTTGGACAGCCCCTGTGTGACTGTGGTGTCCAACAACCAGCACAGTGCTTAATAGAAAGCTGCAAACTTCACAAATATCCAAACGGGGTAGATGATGTCCACACATTGAGCAATAATCCCTCCTAGACAGTGGCTCCTAGACTTGGCAGTTGATATCTGATGGTATACAAAAGGAGTGCTATGAAGTTAATCTCTTTCTTTCTGTTTAATGAGTTGCTCATGTGCTGATCCTTCTGTTCCTCAAGCCCACGTGCTATTCGCCAGTGGTTTGGGTGAATCCTTTCCAACCTCTGGGTTGATCACTGACTGCTCAGCTACCTGTGCTCTCACCAAGGACACTCCTCCAGAGAGAGAGATTCATAGATGTTAGGGTCAGAAGAGACCACAGCAGGTCATCGAGTCCGACCCCCTGCCCTGGGCAGGAAAGAACACTGGGGTCAGATGACCCCAGCCAGGTGCTTGTCCAGTCTCCTCTTGAAGATCCCCAAGGTAGGGGAGAGCACCACCTCCCTTGGAAGCCCATTCCAGATTCTGGCAACCCTTACTGTGAAGTTCTTTCTCATGTCCAACCTTAATCTGATCTTCATCAATTTGTGGCCATTGTTCCTAGTTACTCCAGGGGGTGCCCTAGTAAATAGAGCATCTCCTATTCCCTGCTGCCCTCCCCTGATGAATTTATAGGCAGCCACAAGATCACCTCTCAGCCTTCTCTTGTGAAGGCTGAAGAGATCTAGGTCCCTCAGTCTCTCCTCATAGGGCCTTGCCTGCAGGCCTTTGACCATGAGTGGCCTCCTTTGAACCCTCTCGAGATTCTCCACATCCCTCTTGAAGTGCGGTGCCCAAAACTGGATGTAGTACTGCAACTGCGGTCTGACCAGTGCTACATAGAGGGGAAGCATCACCTCCCTGAACCTGTTTGTCATGCATCTGTTAATGACAAACCAATTGCCTTAGTTTGTCCCGTATGGGCCCCATGTTATCCTGTGTCTTCATTTACTCCCTATATCCCTGAAGGACTTTTTGTTATCCTTATTTTTTGTCAGCAGCCTAAGTCCTAAGCTTGCTTTGGCCTTCCTAACTGATTCCCTGCAAGCGTGAGCCAGGGAGGTATACTCCCCCTTAGTAGATCGCACCTTTCAAAGAGCCACCCAGATACCACGTGAAGATTTACTGCAGTATAAAAAGAAAATCCCCACAAATCGTACACTATTAGTCATGACATATGGCCTTTCCCTGGAACCTACATGGAAAATCCTCAAACCACTGCAACCCATGCTAGAAGAAGACCCAAAGAGATCTTTCCAGAGCCACCCATCCTAGCCTTCAAACAAGCACCGAACCTTGCTAACCTCATCACCAGAAGCAAACTCCCTATGACCCAAAACCACATCGATAAATGGATCCAGACCACGCCAGGATAAGAAATGCAAAACCTGCCAACACATCTCCACCCCCACCCCACTATAACTACACCCCACAACAAAACCACCGCTATTCCTGCACTTACACAAGGAAGTGTTATACAGGCAACCCCTGCTTAGCGCTCTTAACTGGTTCCCGAAAAACTGAGCGTTAAGTGAAACGAGCGTTAAACGACACCGAAAGTATCTGACGACCCAAGATGGTGACCGCTATTGTTTTTGATGACCCAAGATGGTGACCGCGAGCGTTATAACGAAACCCGCTGAGCACTCAGTGAAATCAGGTATCAATTTCAAATGAGCATGGTAGCGAAATAGCGCTAAGCCAAACAGCGTTAAGCGGGGCTGCCTGCAACAAGCACCCCGAAGGGAAAATACGTTGGAGAAACCAAACAACAGCCGCGCACCGGAAATCCTTGAACGACACCTCGACCCAACTGCCTGCGGGTGCCCGCTTCTCGTGGGACGATCGCTCCCTCTCCGCGCTCTCACTCCCAATCCTCGAAGGGAGCTTACAAAACACCTTTCGTGGGCGAGCCGATGAACTTCACGTCATCCACCGACTGGATACAATAAGAAAATCACGGACTTGACACCGACGTCGCAACCTGCCTGACATCCGAGTCCCCGGCCGGCACGCCTCTGGTTCCTCTCAGACCAGGCCCGATTTGCCAAGTTTTCCCCTCAAGGGCTGGTTGGGGTTCCCTCAAGGATTCCTTGGAGTGGGTGGGGGAGGGGGAACCGTTGGCAGGGAGTGGGCAAGAGGCTGTTTGGCG
>NW_005841879.1:3128759-3141299 GCF_000455745.1 Alligator sinensis
TCCTCTCGCAGCCCCTTCCGCGCGGCCTGGACCCGCTCCCTCCCCCCCGCCGCTCGCACCGTGTCGGCCTGAACTTTGGGGTCCGCCTCGCCGACCCTAGCCGTGCACCTGGAGGCCTGTCGCTTACTGACATGTCTTCCCCGCTCCCCAAACCCGCGTCTGTCCCTGCTGGTGTCAGGAGGCGAGACCCCCTTCCCGCACCTTGCCGCTTGGGATGTCGCGGGGTGTGACTCTGCCAAAAAAAACCCCACAACAGGCTCCGTGTCAAATTGGAGACGCCCCCACCCGGTTACGATTTTAAAATCTGATAGTGTTTGAGTGTTATGGGGGGGGGGTCTGAGCCCCCCTCACCCCCTCCCCGGGTAATTCGAGTCTTGGTCGTATCACAGGTGGGAACGGACGTGCCTGGATGAGTATCGGGGCTCGTGGACGGCCGCGGTATCTTTTCTCTGAACGGCAGGATTTTGGGGGGGAAAGAAGGTGTTTTCATTGCAAGCTTTTGGGTGCAAACGCCCTTCGTCGGGCGTAGGAGAAAAGAGCATGCGAGTTCTCCTGGGTAGAAAGGAAAGTTCGTACAAGTAGGCTCTAGACGAGTATCGAACACCGCAGCAAAGGGAAAATAAGCTTTGGGGCGAGGGAAGGATTGGCTTTTGCAAGTGTGTAAGGCTCGTGTGCTGTGACACACATGGCGGCGTCGCCTGTTGCGATTTTTAGTGTTTCCTGATGGCGCCAGGTGGTTTTTATGTGGTCGGCGCCCCTGGCAGAGGTGGTGCTGGTTGTAAAATTGGGAGCCTTTCTTTCTGTCTTCCTTCCCTGCCTCCCATCAACCCCATCCCTACTTGTCCCCATTAATTATTTCTGTCTGAATTATATCAATAGGTTATAGTATATCAATATATCTTCAAAAGGAGACTGGACTCGCACCTTGCTGGGCTTGTTTGACCGCAGCAGTCTTTCCTGTCCAGAGCGGGGGGGCTGGACGGTCCCTTCAAGCCCTAAACTTCTGTGAATATATTTTGATGAATTATATTGAATGAATTATATCAATGATACTTTAGTTGCAAAGGACCTTCCTCTTGGGCACGTGCAGAGAACATCTCTTAAACCAGCGGTTCTCAACGGTTTTAGGCTCAAGACATCCCTCTTTAGGTTTAAGACGCCTCTTGGAAAAATGCCAGCTCTTAGTTTTCACTTTGTTTTTTTGTAATCAAAAAACTATAGAGTAACTTTTCTGTTTCGAAGAACTGAGCCCATGGCAGGTCTGAATATTTTTACGCTGTGGATTGCTGTTTGAAATCTTGGGGTTTATCTTGTGCATCACACTTGCACACCTAATGGTGTTAACATTGTGTTGCATTATATCCCATGACATCCTTGAAAGGATCGTGAGACAGCCTGCTTGGGAATCACTGCTTTAAACAAACCATGCCAGCTCAACAAGAGCAAACTTTTTAAAAATCACATATGATAATTGCTTCAAGAGCAAAAAATTTAGAAAAGCAAGGGGTAGTAAAAGTACGTATTTATTTTGTTCTAGTACATCTGTTGGTTTGGACAGTGAAATCCATCTAGCATTTCAGTGTGTGTGCACAAGTGCCTAGTTGTCTAAAACCAGGTATTTGGACAATTCAAGAGTGATTTGGGCTATTAGACCATTTATGAATAACAGACTAGCCTCTTGCATGCTATTGAGTTGGTTTGAAGCCTTATCAAGGCCAAGTAGAAGAAATGAAGGTAGGAAGTTAAGAGAACTACCATGGAGAGGAATGTGTAGCAATATATTTCTCTCATGTGAAGGATAACTGTGCTGTTTTATAAATGTTGCTCTAGGTATGTAAATGGGACATATTAAAACATCCTGTTAGTCGATGACTTCTCAGATTTTCTTCTGTCTAAACATTGACCTAACCTAGTAGGTGAAATCTGGGGAAAGAAAGAAGTTTCTAACACAGTCCATAAAGCCACCAGCCTGGGGATATGTGACTCAATACTAGTCAAACTCAGTGATAAACAGGCATAGAAAAAGCCAGAGTCTCGAGTGCCTGCCTTGTAAATCTAGCACACCGCATTTCAGATGTACCAAGTTTCATCCAGTTATGGAGCACCATATGGTGCAGGTAGTTAAATAATGAGTGTGAAAACCTAGTGTGAGGGAGGGGTTGGGGTGAGGAAGCAATGAGGTGTATGGGAGCTAGGAGAGGTAGATTATCTTGCTGGGGTACGGTGAATAGAAGACTAGAATTTGGGAATTTGGTTTCACCTAGCTCTCATTGACCATGGCAGTCAAATGTGTGCCTCTTCCCTCTTTTCAGTGATAAAATTAATGGATGCCTCTAAAGCACTCTTATCTCCTTGAATAGAGCATGGCCTAGTACAAAACATTTTTATTCTAGAAAGCTGCGTGTTGGCATTTGGCACTTTAGGTGGAGCAAGTTTATATTGAATCAGAGAGATGTAGGGGGTGATAAAGGAGTAGAAGCACAAACGAAAGCACAGCTGAGGTCAGTGATTGATAGTGTACTATACTAAAAAGGAATTATTTCTAGTTTGAGTATTCAGTAGGGAAGACAAAATTGAAGAATGGAAGCACAAGATGATGTGGTGGCTTCTATGAGGAGTGGAGTGAATGGATCTTATAAAGAACACGGGAAGCACTTGGCATACAATAATATGGGCTGTGATTCCAGAGGGGGGGGATGTGGAGCAGTGCAGTAGAAAAGGAGACTGAGAGAATGACACAATGGGTCATCACCTTGACATAATGTGCAAGACGGCAGTGCTGTTGTGGAGAAATGACAGCCATAAATTCTGCTCCTGTGCTATGCATTGGGGAGATGACCCATAGTAGGTTTTATCTGGCCACTTCAGATGTTAAATTTCAGGCTAGAAAATTAGCTGTCTCGTTGCTTGGGCCTAAACATTCACTGAAGTATCTGTAAACTTACAAACTTACTTGTATTGCTATAACACCAGGATGCCGTAATCATGGAATAAGAGTCCATCAGGCAAGATGTTGTAGAAAAACATTGAACACAAAGATGGTTCCTGCCCCAAAGAGCCTGCAGTCTAAGCACAAGACAGGAGACCATGGACCGTTATAGACCATCAGGAAAACTGAGGTGGTATTAACCTGCATGGTAAACTGTTCATGTGCCAAGATTATTGCCCAAGTGTCAAGCTTTTTTGTTGGTGCTGTAGCAAAGGAGGGATGTGAATAGGAAAAGTTAAGTAACTCTTGGTCAGACGTATACTTGGTTTGATTGTTCCAGTGTAATTAGCTGCACATTACTCTGCCTTGATTCTGTAGCTATGTCTTGGAGGTGCCAGAGTTTATATAGCACAGTCTCACTGGAGAGCAGCAACACAACTGCTGGGTGTGAAATACGAGAGGAGCAAGAAAGGACAGGGAAAGAAAACTTTGACTCAGGGTGCTGGGGTAATCCCTGTAGCTAAGTGTGTTTTCAGCATCCTTCCAGATCTAAGGAGAAATAGCTTTTTAAGACCTTTCTAGAAAGACTGTAACAACAGTTGGCCGGTAAGATGAAATGGTTAGATGACCTTTCTGGAATTTGAATCTGGTCCTATAATGTCTAGGTGCTTCGTAGCTGAGTCTTGGGTTGCTGTTGCTCTCCTTTTCTATTCTTTCCTTCCTTTTTTTTTTCTCCCTCTTGCACTGTAATTAGACTTTTGGAAGCTAAAGAAACATTATTTCAGTGATGCTGTGTTCGTTGTCTGTCTGCAGTAGTTTGCTTTTCTTGAGGAACAGGATTGACTTTCCTCCACAGGTCTGGAGGCAGTCTAGCTGTTTGTTTCCTGATGGAAAGGTAATTTGCAAAGACACGAAAGCCCCAGGCAAAAGAATCTGATTCAGAAAAATGTTTCAACCTATGTTTTGGTATGCGTTTGTGTTTTTCTGATTGGGGCCTGGTCTTGGGGGGGTGGGGGGGAGGTACTGTGCCCTTGCAACTCCCATGGCTTACATGTAATGTTCATGTCCCAAGTCATCTCAGAGTTTGGCTTCTGCTAAGAAGGAAAATGTTACATATGATGTACTTCTTGACCCTATGACAAAGTTGAATCAAAACCTGATGTGGTACAAAAGACTCGTATATAAAATAACTGGGTAGATGCCATGCTAGAGAAAGAAGACATCTCCTAATTTCAGTAAATCATTGATTTGTTCATAAGACAGCATTAACTTTTTTAAGCTTTTTATCTAATAGCTTGGTTTGCTGAGTGTCTTAAGAAATCTGCTCTTTTTTCAGTGAATTCATAGCACTAAGTTAACCACCTTTTGTGGGAAGAATGCACACATCTGAGTCATGTTAAGTCACTTATTCACAGGAAAATCTTTAACTACTTTGCAGAGGTGTTTTAAGTCTTTAAATTGATGTTTCCATCTTCAAAGCCTTTTTAATGTACAGAGTATTTTGTGTACCAGCTGTGTTTCTTTGTCTGATCTGCTGTTTTAAATGTTCTGCTGTTTAAGATGGGATATTTTAATTGCTGCTGCTTGCAATCTCCTTCCCTCTATTAAAGATGTCATTAGTTACACTTACCCACACCCAAAAACTGTTCTAGTTGGCACAGTTCTGAATAAAAAAAAAAAAGTCTTTCAACATTTAACTGTTATGGACTTCTTCCTTTATTGAGGAGGTTCAAATGGGTCCCTGCTTAGTCTTAGGATAGTGAATCTAAACAAGTCTTACTACTTGTACCTGTAGGTTTTAGCTTTACTTGGTGCACGGAAAGACCGTACTATTTTTAGAACTTAAAAGTTTGTGTTTCTATCCATATAAAACTACTTGGTCAAAGTTAATGGTACATTCTCCTTTTAAAAAGAGATTTTTGGCAGGTACAGACACTACAACTTGTACAAACCTGATATTTTTCTGTTGTTATTTTACAATAAGTCAGTATAGATGATGTCTTTTTAGTTTGAAGTAGCTGGTAGTACTTTTTGCTTGTAGTGGATCGATTGTTCTATGATGTATATGGTGTAATGATCCACATACCAATCCACACAATACAGCTGTTAGAAGAACTCTCATTTAAAACTTGAAGTGTGTGGGTGTTTATACATGTGCTCCAGGGGAGGGAAGGGGGACACTTTAATTAGAGAGCTGCTCTAATGCACCTGGAGCATCTCACCTATCAGGCATCTCCATGCTTCAAGATGGTGGTGGGAGCGCGCTTTATCTAAAGCTCATTTAAAGCCCCTGCCAGTACTTGGAAGCATGGGGATGCTGATGCATGAGATGTGAGAGGCTGCTGGAGCATGGTAATTGCTACGCTCCAGCAGACTCGGCTAATTGAGTCTGCTCCAATGCGCTGCAATTACAGCACATAGGAGCAGCCTCCCTGCTTGTGTATAGGCATCCTGTGTGGGAAGGGATGGGGGGGATGGGGACAACAAATTTTAACAACCCATGGAGCAACCAGAATAGCACCTGTTGCCCTCAAATTCCTAGTTGTTAAGTGATCATTAAGCTGGTGTTTCTCTTACTGGTGGCTTGAGAGGTCAGGTCCACGTGCTTAGGAACTGTCTTGTATGTGGTGAATGATACATTGAAGAACAGAGGTGGTAAAATGCCTACCTCTAGGGTAGCTTACAGTTTTCTCTCCTTCTAAGCATTACTCCTATAGCATTGCACATGTTCAAAGAGCAGGATGGTTCTGCCTCAGATCACTGGGATGAACACAGGAGTGTTCTTGTTAATGTGTCTCAGTGAATTGCAGTGATTTTTGGGACTAGCACTCAAAGTGCTCTCTCCTCCATCCCTATTACCCTAATTATATGAAATAGTGCACTAATGTCTGTTATTGGTTGTTGGTGACTGCTTGTGGCTCAAGTGAATACATTTTAAATGAATTCTTTAACACTCCATTAGTATAAGAGGTTGCTGAGGCCTCTGTTGGAAAGGGGTCTTCTATGCCACGGGTGATTTACAAAGGGGGTTTCTGCTGCTGTTCTGATCATTGTACCTTGTGAAGTGTTTATGACTTACTGAGAGATGCAGGCTTTTTTTGGTCATGATCTTGAATTATTTATTCTTGAACTATTTAACTTTGTCACCTTGTTTTTATGGAAGCTTCTGCTGTAAATATAGCAGTACTAATCAGTTAAAAGCAGAAGGTCTTTCACTTACTCTGGTCTGAAAGAGCATTCAGTTAATACTGGTAAGAGCTTCACTTCTAACCAGCAGAGTTGTCAAACATATTTTTGGATTGCACTTGTTAAAGTAGCTTTTCAGATTGAGGCCACGTGTTGCAGTGGTGAAACGGGAATGGGAACATCTGGACATGTTGTGTAGCTTCCAGCAAGTAATGCCTGTGCCTCAGTTTACTTATGGCTGGAACAAAAAATAACACACAGTGCATCTTCTCCATTTTCAATACATCTGATCAAAGCAAGAAGCATTAGCAGCGTCCCATATCCCTACGTCTGTCTCTCTGATCCACTGTTGTAAGAACTTGAAAAGGAGCGAGGTAACTGACTTCAGTGTTTGTGAAACTGTTGGTTGGCAGATGCGGTGTTTTAGGGGCATTTGGAAGAGGAGCCCTTATTGGTGGTAGCTTCTGCAGAATAACTGTATGCTAGTGCTGAGCTGTAATGAATGTTGAGCATACTTATGGAGCAAAAATCTTGTAACAAAGTATGCCTGTCTTGGTGGGACTGGGAATGATCTAATACCAAACTGAAGTACTGTATCTGTCTGCCTTTGTTTTATGACATAATACAGCTGTCTCTCCCCCTGGAATGAGGCTACTAATCTAAAGCTCAGATCTCCCAGTCTGAATCAGTTTGACACACTGAGGCCCTCTTTTAAATGACTTTTGCAAGTGCCCTCCCACTGACTTGAGCAGGGGTGGCTGGTGACCAGTGTTTGAAAGCAGAGCCCAGGTGTCTCCAGATGAGTGATTAATACTTACAGGCCTCCCAAAATCAGAGCTTGCTTTAGCAAACTGTCTCAAGTGGCCTCTTGCTGTGCTATATCTCATCTCATCTCATCTCATCTCATCCCAGTTGGGAAACACTGGAAAAATAGTCTGAAGTGTTGCAGTACATTTTCTGGGAATAAAAGGGAGTCAGGGAGAAAGAAGTCTGAGCAGTTTGTTATGAGAGAGATCAGTTTTGTATGTGTGTTGTCAGAGATGGGCTATGATCTGGCAAAGTTTAGATCCAAACTTACAGGGGAACTGGGGGTGTTTGGATCTGCTTTGACTTAATCATTAATGTCTCTTAGGGAGGCTTAGGAATAAGTGCATACGTGGGGGTAGAGGGATGTAAAGATGATGTTTCCTCAGTGCTATGCTTTAACAATGAAGCATCCCCCTTCAGAAGGAGAGAAACTTTAGGACTTTTCAAAGCAGAACAATATGCCTCAAAGTACAGGTTGATGTAGTGCTCTGTAAGTCAGTACTGGAAGAGAAGAGGTGACCTCTGAAGGACAGATGATAAAGAGAGATCAATACAACACAGCAAACATTGGCAGTTTTTCTTGGTGCCCAGAAGGGTGGTGCAGATGAATAGCTGCATGAACTGGGTTTTGCTTGACATTTTGTTACCAATTGTCTGTGTGGCTTGGCTGCTGACTAGAGTCTCTGACCCCACTGCAGACCGTTGCTCTTCTATAGTAATACCATTTGCAGTGGTGAAAAGCTATTGGTCTTTGTAGTCTGTCCATCCTGCAGGACTGTTCTATGACACTTAAGATACTGGTAGTACTGTAGCTAGGGACATACCTAAATCGGGGTGACACAACAGGATTTTTGCATTGTTGCATCCCACTTTTCAGCATGCTGACTTGACTCAATTGTCTTTTCGCAAAGAGCCCCCTGCTTGCCGCTGAGGGGCCCTGGCAGCCCTGCCCCTTGTTGGTTGCTGATAGACCGAGAGGCCAGTCACTCAGACTGCGGCATTGCATCCAGCTCTTAAAAGATGGTCCCGAAACGCTTTTGCTTTCCTGACTGGTGTCTTCGCTGAGTCTGTCACTAGCTCAACCTCTTGGTAGCACTCTCTCAAACCACGTGCTCATGTATCAGCATCTCTGCACTTCAAAATGGTGGCAGGGGCGCAGGGATTGCCACACTTTGTGAATTCTAGTAAGCTTTTAATTTTTGTGGGGTGATGCCATGCAAAATTGTGGGAAATGCCATTTTTCTTGGTGATTGCAGAAACCATCATTTGTTGTAGTTTCTGCGAAAATCAGGAATCTGCAATTTAAGCAGGTCCCTAACTATGCCCACCATAATTCTAAGGGTGTCACAAAGTGGGGGAAGGGTTATGCTTAAAGGACACTTCTAAAAACAAACTTTTACTGGGCACACTTTCTAAAATATCAGTCTGGTGATGCTCAGAGATTTTTGTCTTCACGTAGGTGACAAGGAGTCAAGATTTGGGTTTTATTTTAGAATAAGCTTGGGGTAAATCATGTGAACTGTGCTGTGTGCTTGTGGGGCATGGTCTATTTTATTTTTAGTTAGGGCTGCCTGCTTGACACGATGGCTGAAACCAGATTCAGTTTGTGCTTTGAAATCCCTGCATGGCAGGATTGTGGAAGTACAAAGCACTGAAACTTTCATAACTGCAGCTTATCGCGATCTGCGTTGAAGTTGGGGTCTGAAATGAAATGCAGAACTGCATTAATACTTTTTGTTAAGATTCACAGATGAGAATGAGTGCTGGGAAATTAAAGTGGGAAATTACAGCTTAGTAGGTGAGATGGAAGAATGTTGCTTTGGGGAAAGAAAAAAGTGCTTATGTCCTTGGGATGGTGCTAATTTGATTTAATGTTTTTCCATACCTTTTATTAAAACCAGATGAAATGAAAGTTGGGAGCTGGATTTGCCTATACCTCTCTTCTCACCTGTTTCACCCAGGAATTGAAACCTATAGGATCTAGGATTGTCTTCGCTCTAGAAACACAGAAATCTAGTTCTGATGTAGTCCTCTATCTAAGACAGGGGTGGGCAAAATGCGGCCTGCCAGGCCATTCTATCTGGCTCGCGGGGCCCCTAAAAAAAAAATTGAAGTTAATATTTATTTGCCAGACTGCTTGTCATGCGGCCCTCAATGGCTTGCCAAAACTCAGTAAGCAGCCCTCCTCCCAAAATAATTGCCCACCCCTGGTCTAAGATCTAAAACCTGGCAGCTGCATCACTTCAGTTCCCATCAGGATTTCTACTTCCCACTTGGAGTGCAGTGACCTGGCTGCTTTCCAGGTCAGGTCACTCCATTCTGCTTTCTTGATGCCTCTCTGCAGTGTGGGTAGTAAGAGCCCTGCTGTCACAACCCTCCTGTGTAGCATTTGCATCCCCCACCGGAGGCAAATGCACTTCGCTGATGAAGTGATCCTAGTTTGTCCTTTTCTCCTTGTAGCTGGTCTGGTCACTGTGATAAGCTTATCTTTTTGAGAGCATTCTAGTCCTTAGACTAAACTTTCAAAATTCTTGTCTGTCACTCTGGTACTTCTTTCTTTGATAACTCTGGGGTTAGTTTGAAATATGAAAGTGGGTTTGGGGACTTAATGTTGAGAGCTATGTAGGGTTTAGTAGCTTATGGATCTAGTACTGTGCAGTATGAAAATGTTTCACTGTCTTTAATAGACATCCTGCCCATATGCCACAACTCCTATGCAGTACTACTGTTATATCTTATATTGTGATCTCATTAATTGTAAAGTGCATGGGAGACTGAGAATAAATTTCTGCATAACAAGACAGATGCCTGTGGGGAAAGGACCTGGTGTGCACACCAAACGACTAAACTCTGTAGTTGTAGCTCGGGTTCTTTTTGGTGGCAGTTGGCCTAGTTCTGCAGGTGCTTCAACACCTCCTAGATGGGGACCTACCTAAATTGCGATGAAGTTCACGGCGCAGTGTCACTTTCAGTCTTGCTCTTCACACTGTCCCCACCCTGCCACTGAGTGGCCAAGAGGCAGTTAATGCAGTGGCTGTTGCCTCTTGGCCATTCATTGGCAAGGTGAAGGGGACGGACACACATGGCAAAAGAGCAAGATTAAAGGAGTTGCTGCACAGCAAACTTCTGGCACGATTTAGATAGTCCCAGCTCCTAGAGGCTGAGCTTGCTAGAGCTCCACACGTAGCAGTTCCCAGAGCTGTCTTTCACAGTTCATGTAGGTGATACCAGCAAACCTCCATTTCTAAGCCAGGTGCTACTGTTAAGGGGAAAAATGCAGCATTTGGCTGTTAGCACTTCAGTTTCTGTGGCCTCTAAAATGTGTAGAGTAAACAACAAACCCCCAAAATTCTTGGAAGAATTATTTGCCAGGTTTGTTTGGGGGAGAGGATTGGGTATTTCTCTTTTTGTTTTTAATGGTTCATATATAGATTCATAGACGTAGGGTTGGAAGGGACCTTGCAGATCTAGTCTGACCCCCTGCCCTGGGCAGGAGAGCGAACTGGACTCAAATGACTCCAGCTAGGTAATCATCGAGCCTCCTTTTAAAGACCCCCAAGGTAGGAGCCAGCACTACTTCACTTGGCAGCTGGTTCCAGATCCTAGCCACCCTGACTGTGAAGTAGTGCCTTCTAATGTCTAGTCTGAACCTACTCTCTAACAGCTTATGGCCGTTATTCCTTGTTACGCCAGGAGGCGCTCAGGGGAACAACATCTCTCCCATTCCCTGCCGGTCCCCACTAGTAAGTTTATAGACAGCCACCAGGTCCCTTCTCAGCCTTCTCTTGTGGAGGCTGAACAGGTTAAGGTCCCATAGCCTCTCCTCGTAGGGTCTGCCCTGCTGTCCCCAGATCATGTGAGTGGCCCTCCTTTGGACCCTCTCAATGCTGTCCACATCCCTCCTGAAGTGCGGCGCCCAGAACTGGACACAGTACTTCAACTGCAGCCTGACCAGTGTCGCATAGAGGGGGAGGATCACCTCCTTGGACCTGCTTGAGATGCATCTGTGGATGCACGACAAGTTGTGGTTAGCTGTACTGACCATGTCCTCACAGAGTATACAACTCTGGAAGTGGAATCTTGTAATGGAAATGTGAACAGGCACTTAACTATTCAAATACAGTAAATTAGTAGTAATACACAGTGAATTACCTGTAAGGTTAGTTTTCTTTCTGGACAGCTACTTTTGCCTTATTCCCTTTCTGATTGCTTCATTTTATGCCTTTGTTGCATATGTGTGTATGTACATGCATGTGCAGTATTGATTTATACTTGGTGAATGTACTATCTATGGATCAATGGCTCTGGCAAGCCTTCTCAGTGTGGGCAGTTGCCCTAAAAGGCTTCCTTCTCTACACTCCTCCTAGGCAAAATGGCTTATTTGTGACAGACCAGGTCTGCATCTGAGGCTGAGGGTTGAGTCTGAGGTTGCCGTAAAGGAGTGGTGGTGTTAGTCACAGTCACTAGTGATTTTTTTGGATGATCTGTGAAGTAGATGGAGACTATTGAAGTTTTCTCATGTGATGGCTGTTCTGTGGTATAATGGTATCTATCAGCTCTTTCTTGATCACTGTGGTGGATGTGAGATTTTGTATTCAGTGCCCAGTCTTTTTCCTCTCTTTGGTTTTCCCTCCTGTGTTCCTGTTTCCTGTGCTCCCTGCAAAGCCAAAACAAAAGCAATTATCTTTGTTGTTGTTGGATTTGGTGTTATCCCTGTCAGAGATGAGAGAAACAGCTTTAGATGTTGGTCTGTGCTGCTTTGCCTTGCAGCAATAGCTGGCAACTGTTGTGGCTGCCTGTGCACCACCTCTCTCTGGCAGACTTTGTCCCAGTAATTAATAGTCTTATAGCACCAAACACGCCCTGGTGTATAGATGTACTGTTTAAGCAACCTACTTATTTCCTCCTAATTTCTAGTTTAGAGCTCATAAAATTGACTGAAGGTGGAATACATCATGGTAGATTGCATACATGCAATATGTATCAAAACTGGAATGGCCTACATCAGTGTTTCCCAAACTTTTCCTCAGCATGACCCCTCACTCCCAACCCATAGCCCCCCACAACTGCCACGCCATCTGCTGATGGGAACTGCTGGTCTACATAATGTACATTTTGCAATGTCCTCCCTCGTTCCATGAGTCTAAGGCAATTATATGCTATTGCCCTTTGGAATCATCCAGTGACTTCCTTCCCCCCCCCCCTACTGTTTTATCTTGTTTTCCATAAAGAATAGTAAAATCCTAAAGTGTACCATTAGCACTTTGGCAGTACTTCTGTAATTCTTGTGTGTGTGTTTGCAGGGAGGGAAATCAGTGGAGTACATTAGGATTTGATAGTTTCCATTTAATCTAGACTTGACCAATGTTTCTTGTGTTTCTAATTTTTGCACTAGACCCAAACTCCCTGCCAGTATTATTAATCGCAGGAGAAAGGACTTGGTGATGGAAAGGGCTTGCCTGTTTGCCTTTAAATTAGACTGATTTGTGAAGGATTGGCTGTGCAAGGGAAGTGGGGGTGGGGTGGGGTGGGGGGTGGGATGGTGCGCAGATGCACTAGATGATATAAAATAGAGTTGCTATCTTAATAGTTAAGATAACCAGTGCACTATGGGTTCA
>NW_005841879.1:3141330-3151879 GCF_000455745.1 Alligator sinensis
AGCTAAACAAGGAAGGAAGACATTCTAGAGATGCCCCTTTTCACTTCATTCTCTATAGTTTTTCAAAATGGGCTTATAGAGACTATTATGTTGATTAACATAAACAAAGTGAAATCTGCCTTCACATTGAAGGTAGTCAGAAACCAGAGCATCTCTGTAACACAGCACATTGAGGATCTGTGTGATAGGAAGATGGGATTGTAGCTGTCTAATCTGCCTGGGGTAGATTTTCCCCGACCCCCAGCCACAATAAGTTATAGGGCACTAGATCTGTGCTTTGCTGTCTGTGGTGCGCAGGATGTCAGATTTTTGACATGCAGTGGAAAAGTAAGTAACCTCTGAATACATGGACGGTTCTCAGTGTTGTTGCCTGCTGGAAGCCATTTTGTCACATGAAGTGTCACACTTTCAGTGAGTGCCGTAAACTTCAGTAAGTATTTAACTCTGGTAAACCCTTCACAGAATGTTTTGGTTTTAATTTTCACTGTAACCCCTTGACACTGCCTATAACAGAGAATACCTGTGTTGAGATGGATTGCTTTTGCTGGGTGCAAAGGCATGATGCTATAAGAAACTGGAGAACATCATGGCCTTCCTTCTCATTCTGTTGCTTTCGCTTCCTTTTCAATAACTATACATTTCAGGTGGTGTCAGACTCTAAGGCTGTCCCCTGTAGTCTAGGTCCTGAGAAAAGAGAATTTGTGTGGGGAAGGGTGGAGTTGGGGAATGACTTTTCATCTGAGCATTTCTGCTAGCTGGATCACTTACTGTGGTCCTCATATGCATAGGTGGAGGGATGGGAGGTCCAGTCAGTATCTGTGGGTTTATCCTAGTTGCAAGGCCTGCAGAGATAGATATAATGGTAGAGTAAATTGATGTATTTGCATATAGGTGAGGTAATAGGCTTTTCCTTGCTGCTTTTTCAGAAGCATTGCAGGAGACTTGCCTAGCCTTCCTTTAGAGTGGTCAGACTGGTAATTTTGTGTGTTGCTTTGGGAGGATGGGTGAGCCAAGGTATGGGCGCACCTTTGACTTTGGGACCAGGTCTCTGAGCCTGTTCATTTTGTGGGAGATGATGGGAAGGGAAGGTATGTCCATAGTTCCAGCAAAAAGAAATTGCATGAACAGGAAGCTTGTGATCCCCAACATGGGAGAAATTCAAGAAATAGAGAGCAATGCAGATCCTCAGCTCATGTTCGTACCAATCTTGGAAACTGTCAGTTCTAAATCATTATTTCTAGTGGGAAAGTTACAATATTGAGCTCTTGCATTTTCTAGGTCTTTGGGTTGAACATAAATCTGACTGAAATGAGGAAGGTTGCCTTTAAGCAAAGAAGGACTGTTTGGTACTTTTGTGTTATATGTGTGGTTTGACGTTTTATTTTTCTGCTATTCTTAGAACAAGCTGCCTGGAGAGTTGTCTGTGTTCATGTTTTCTTAAAATCAGAGTTCACTGAGAGATTAAAGGAGTTTGAAGCATGCTGCTTTTCATTAACCAATTGTGTAATTTGTGCCTACCTGTTACTAGAAAGAGTCGGGTCCACATGATTCTGCAGCATAGTTCTGCGTAGAAATTCAGCAACTACCATTTTACTAACACGTGGCGATTCTTCAGCTGCTTGATCGTTCAAACAGCTATGTAAATGCTAAATCTTTCTTAACCCTGGTGACGTAGACAAATATCCTTCTGTCCTTCTGGATGTAGAACCTGAGAAACGGGTTGAGTCATGTGCACATGGAATCACAGTGAGTTTGGCAAGACCTAGGATTGGAAGTCAGGGGGTCCTGGTCCACGTGGGAGAGAAGGGGTTTCCAGAACTGTTTCTTATTTTAAATAAGACCAGCCTCAGAACTGTTGCTTAGGAACTTGACTTCTGCTTTGACTTGGAACAGTATAGAAAAGAGACAAGATGTGTAGCTTCCCTTTCCTCCAGGGGCAATAGGTGCCTGAGGTGAAAACACCTGTTTAACTAAACTTTGGCAGCAGTGGACCCTTTTAACTGCTGCCATAGGAACTGCTAATCTGTTTCTAGGAGCTCTGTGTTTAGAATGGGATTGTTTAACCCACATCATTGTTGTATAGCTAAAAGCACTAAATCTACAGAAACAAGGAAGATGATAGTCTAATGACAGACCATTTAATACACCCTTTCCTTCAGTTTTTGGTTTGAACTAAACTACTGCCTCACAAACACAAACACACGTAAAAGAATGGGAGAAACTGGGGAGAGACTCCCACTGGCTAGAGCAGTCATGCAAGGCAAGCAGGATTTGTTGTACTGTGTCTTGAGAGGGTCAGGAAAACCCTGACTCATGGGAAGTATGTGCCCACTTTTAGTCTAGCACAGTTTGAGAGCAGGAGGAAGGGAGAGCGTTCTCTTCCCCTCCCCCTACCCCCCTTCCCTCTTTTTTGCAGATCTTCCATTGTAATGTCCTGTGATGCACTTAAAGTGTGAAATGTATGTGAATCCCAAATTGCATTAACAAACACTACTGATATGGTCTATGTGTAATGATCTTACAACTTCCCTTTTCTAAAAAGTGACTGCCCTGCTGTCTGGAAGTGTTCATTCTGTCCTATGTACTTGGTAAATGACACACATTCAAGCAGTTCAGTACACAGTGGGGCTTAGTTTTTTGGTACATGGCGGGGGGAGGGAAGGGCGTTAATTTAGAAATAATAAAAATGCTTAAGTTAGGGGGGGAAAAGCTTTGGAAATGCCTCTGAGAAATGAAGAATATAAATGTAATGCATCTTGTTATCAGATATAAAAGAGCCTTAAAGCTTTAATCCTTCAGTTTACTAATCCTTTCAATAGCATTAAATCAGAATTATGATTATACATGTCAAATATGAAAAATGTAAGTTTGCTTTGGTTTTGATGAAGCATAACATGAAGGGGAAAATAATTTCTTCAGGCAGTTCTTTGTATGGTTAAGAGCACCTGTTCAGCAAAGACCCATGTTCTCTGGAACTTGAGTTATTGCTTGCAAATTTATACTTCCCATTGCTTCCTTAAATGCCCTTTCATATTTGAATTTGCTGTCCCCTGTCTTATGCCAGTAGTGCATCTGCTGTATTTAAGCATGAAAAGTATTCTCTTGGCTTTTGGAAGGAATAGAGAATTGGAGGATAGTAGCGTACATTTTGGGTGACTGATAACTGTTATACAAAACCAGATTTATGGGAAAGTGCAGTAATAGCTAGGTGCTTATTTGCCTGTCTTGACTTATGAGTTAGGCTAGTCAACCAAGGTGCCATGGCACCTTGGGATGTCTTGAGATTCTTTGTAGGGTGGCACACAATGTTCACAGCTAGGTGCACAAGATAACCCGAGAGATTTCACATAGGAATCCGTGGTGTCAAAAATGTTCTGACCTGTTATGATCTTTGAGTTCTTTGCAGCAGAAGAATTGCTTTCTTATTTTCTGTAGTCAAAAAAGAGTGAAAACCAAGAGCTGGCATTTTGAGGGGTGCCTAAAGTCTATTGAGGGGCGTCCTGAGTCTAAAATGGTTGAGAACTTCTGCATAAGTGTTGGGCCTCTGTTAAAGTGAAACTGATAGACATTAAGAACTCTGCTGTACTCGAATCGAAGAAAACTCTTGCGTATTACTCGTAGGCAGCTTTTACCTTAGCAGCAGTGCATCAGAATTAGATTAAATTAAGATGGATGTAGTATAGTTTTTTGGAACTGTAGGGATTCACTTTTTATCATTTTAAATACAAAATGGACAACAGGCTCATTGAAAGCACTTTTTTCTACCTAGTCATTTAACCAAAATGTTGCAAAAAGCCTTTTTTTACAATGACCTTTAATTTAATGGGTGATTCAGGCATTCCTGTTGGCCATAGACAAATCCATAGAGGTTTGCAATAATCTTTCATCAGATTAAAGAGGAATTGGTTCTTTGTGAAGGAGGATGAGATAAAATACAGTAACTCTGCTACTCCTCCTCCTCTATAGTAAAACGATTTAACTTTTAGCTTGTACCTATGTTATATTTAATCTCTTCATATTTGTTCTTGTACTAAAGTAAATATCAAAAACTGGTAGCTCTCCTTATCTGCAAAACTCTTCTTCCCCAGAATAGACTAATCCTACAGATTAGTCTAACTTCTGAGCAGCCAAGGGTCATTGGGTCTTGTGGACTCCCTGGTCTTCTCTCCTATCATGTCCTGGGGATGAGGGGTAGGTAGCTGAAGCTGGAGGAGGGAGAGGTGAGCTAGGAGACCCCAGCAGCAGCAGGAGGGGGTTGGGAGGGAACAATGGTTAGGAAGGAACCAGTGGACTGCAAGTTGATAACTGCTTGTGGGCCACATGTGGCCTGCGATGAGCTGGACAGCCTGCCATCGTTAGTAGGGTTACCAGATTTCCAGTTCCAAAAAAGAGGACACCTGTTGTGGGGACACCTTGCTTCCAACCCACAGCCCCCGACAGCTGCCGAGGCTCTGGCTCTGGAGGGCAGCAGCTTAGCAAATCTGGCCCTGGTGCACACTGGAGGGAGGGGGATGCCTGTAGCACCCTGTCCCCTTGAAAGTGCTTTACTGACACAATTAATACTCTACAATATATAAGGAGCATCATCAATAGTATTATAATTAAGTGGTAGTGAAGCTATAGTTAATATATTATGACAAAATTGTGTTTTGTGGAAAAGGAACTGGGAATGCTTGCTAATAGTTTTGGAGTTTGGGAGATGGACCTAAAGCATAAAAAAAGAAAAATCAGAAGTCATCCAGCACTCTGTTTGTTTTTGTGCCTTTTGGAATTTGTAGGGGAGTAATGTTTGATGTTTGAAAACAAGCGGATTACTACTGAAATTGGTTCCTAGTGGGTGCATCTACATGTGTGCTTTACTGTGGAGTTGACTAATTGGCTCTGCAGTAAAGTGTCACAGTCTACCCGTGTGCCGGTATTAGGGTACTGTAGATTAATTAACTCCACTGTAAGATAGTACAGTTGGGGACAGTACTGTTCTACAGTGGAGTAATATGTGCACTGAAACTTGTGTATAGACAGTGACAGGGGCTGGCTGGGGCACAAGGGTGCTAAAGTACAGGGACTGCTTGCTGGCTAGCCCTGCATTGCACCACCCTCATGCCCCAGCCAGCCCCACTGCCACCTGGAGCCCAGGGCTGCTCCCTGGGCCCCCCTGTCATCCTGGAGTTGCTTTGCCCCAGCTCAGACTGCTGCTGTCCCAGATGTGTGTGCAGACTCTGTACGTGAAAGCAGCTGACTCCAGCGTAAACTGCACCAGTTTGATTTGACACCGGACTTGTGAAGTATTCTTGCACACTTGTCTTAGTTTACACAAGTGCCCCTTGGTATTTTTCCATTTTGGAATTTTAGTGAGTGATAGCTTTGTCTGTAACCGAGTTGAATCACAGCAGGTTTGAAAATGTTACTTGGATATGATTGTCGGGTAGCAGCTTGTGTCTGTACATGGCAAGAGAATTGCCAGATCCTCAAAATCCTGGTTTCTTTAGTATCAAACCACAAGAGCCTCACTGCTTTGGAAAGTGCTACATTAGCTAATGGTGATGCTGTTTAGTAAGTCATGGGGTTGGAAGGGACCATGAGGGTCATCTACTGCAGTCCCTTGCACCATGGTGTTCTTAAATCATTTGAGCCTGATGCTTATTCCACCTACCCTTAGTGACCCCCCCCCCCCAACTTCCCTTAGCAGCTGCTTTGTTCTTAAGGTTAAGAATTTTTTCCTGAGATTAGCTTTGCTGTCCTTTTAAACTTGTTACCCTCTGTGGCAAGTAAGAACAATACGTCTCCATCAGGCAAACCTTTCAGATATTTAACAACTGCTATCGTGTTTCTTCCCACGTCTCCTTTTTTCAGAATTTAACATCCAACCCTTGTTCTTTCAGCCTTTCTCATGTGGCTTGCATTCCAGCCCCAATATTGGCTTGTCTCTCCAGTTTGACAGCAGATTCTCTGTGCTGCAACAGGATGGATCATCTAATGGAGGGTCCATGTTTCTCTGAAGTAGGTGGTTTGATGAAGCTGCACAGGTTACAGGAGAGCTTGTTGAAATTTTAAATATTTATGGAGACAACTCAATTCTGCTGAAAGACTGGCGGCTTGTCTACCTGGTTGACAGTGTGCGGGCCGCCTCCCGAACCCATCCATGTCGCCATGAGCGGGCTGGGAGCAGTATGCGGACCCGTCTTTGTGCATGCAGGCTGTGGCCAGCAGCCCGGGCACGCAGGATCGAAGAAGACCGGTGGGAGCTAAAATTAATCACGGACGTGTAATGGTTGATTAAAAGATTGTTTACTTACACCAAAGATGGTCGCGGTGCAGGCAGGAAAACTTGCTTGAGTTGCGGTTACAGATAGAAAAGATAAGAGGCGGACTAGAGTTCCTTCCCGTGAACACTCTTCTAGCCCATCCGGTTGGAGGCTCTAAACCGCGAGCCCGTCGTGCCAACCGAAGAAAGTACTCGTATGAAAGAGCTCTGAATAGACTCACACGAAGTTTGCTAGGCTCCGTGGAACTTGCGCTCTGAGGTGGTCCGGTCGTCTGAACAACTATGTTAGTTGTTCCAGCTGGACTCTCACGAAGTTTGCTAGGCTCCGTGGATCCTTTTGCGCGCAGGGCGCAGGGAGAGGGATACGTCGAGGATTGCGCTCGGTGACGGGGAGAGGCTAGAGGCTGATCAGACCCCTGTTGCCTGCTTGAAATGCGTTGGGTTCGATAGGCTCCACAGTGCTTAGAGATCTTCACACAGCGTGAAGTCTCCTCCTCCTGGTGTTCATGGAGTCCGCCAACTTGGGCGGAAACCACCCAAGCCTTTTATACGGCTAGCAAGCCAATCGCCAGCCGCCACATGTGCATAATTTAGAACTGGCCAATAGCGGGACACAAATTAGAATACGAATGGCGGGAACTCTTTGCAACGAGCATTTCTGTGCTGCAACAAAGAAATGCACCCTGCAAAGAAAGCTACTGGTGGCGGGAATTCTTTTGCACCGGGGTTCTCTTCTGCAGCAGAAAACTCCACCTTGCAAAGAAGTTGCAATTTAGCCGGAACAATTTAGCAGTGCCGAAGCGCACAAAAACAAAAATCACACCCTTTGGGTTGTGACAGACAGAAAGGAGCCTTGGCTCCCAGCCTTGTCCCCTTAGCTCCAAACTTGGGGCACCATTCCTTTTAGTGGAGAGCTCTACAGTTTTGTTTTCTTTTCCTATTTTAAACCCTCTGCTAAGTGGTATTGCTTCTCTTTTTCCACCCCTCTTCCCCAAGCTTGAATCGCTATGCTGCCCTTCCATGTAAGGCGCCACGTGTGCATTTTGTCTCGTCTTACCTTGAGTTAAATTTTCCTGAAATGTAAATAATTTTATTTTACATTGATTGTTCCATGTTGTTCTTGTTTCCCTGAATAATGAACAGCTAGGAAATACAAAAATATAGTTTTAAAAAAAAAAAATTGGGGACCCTTTTAAAGAAAAGAACTTAATATTTCTCTCTCTTCCTCCCCCTCGCCCCCCTTTAAGGTATTTCTGACATAGTGTTAATAAGCATGCAACATTACAGCTTCATAAACTTTGGTGAGGAAAGAGAATGGTAAAGAGTGAGAATTTAAGTTAACATAAACAGAGAAACAAATAGTTGAGACTGACCACTACTCTTCTTTTTCTAGTCCTTCATCTTTTTGTGAAAAAGCAGTAATATTACTAAAGTTTGCTCTGCTCTACATTCCACACAATTTTTCCTGTGTGATTTCTAGAAGAACTTAAGAGCCTTTTTAATGTACTGGTGACTGCCAATACAAAGAACATGAAGTGAGTCTCCCCGCCCCACTCCCCCCATTTTCATTAGAATTGTTCTTGACCTCTTGGCTTAGTAAAGTTTAAGCAAGCCATCTTGCTGGTCTCTAGGGTGGTAGCTTGAGACAGCTTTCATTAAAGGAGAATGATGGTGATGGGGCTCTTCACTTTCTTTTGAATATTTCTTTAATGTAAGACTCTCTGAACACTTTCTAAACATTTGCTACCTAATATATTTCTCAGAAGCCCTTACACAAAACATAACCTTGCTTTACTGAAGCTAAGTAGTTGCCTTTTCAAAGGCGGTAAACCTTTTTGTAGCCATTTTACAGGAGGTACTAGATAAAGCGATAGTTGGTGCTTCTTCTCCTCTTGACATAAATGACATGCAGTTTCCAAGTCAAAATGAGACATAAGCTGCTGGAATCGATGTTTCAGCCGTTGTAGTTCAGCTGCGGTAACTGAAGATGACACTAAAACTTTCTGTAAAAGATGGAGCTTAAGTAGTGTTTTAGGTGGATGTGAGATGGGTTTTTTCCAGGAGTAAAATATTACCATGAGCTTAAGTTTTCCCTTCTGAGTAAAGGAGGAATTGTGTGTAGTGGTTTTCAAGGGCTAGGGTTGAGGGGGTATCTTAAAATTGACCATTTTCTTATTGAATTACTTTACACTGGAAGTTTTCAAACACATACTCTTCTGCTATGTTAGTTTTCCCTCTTCCTGGAATGTGGGGTTCCTAAACGGACAGACTTTGGGGCAGCTCCTCACCCATACATGTTGTTCATAGCTTGACTGATTGTATTGGACTTTTGACTGTGTTTATACTAGCTGAGGATCTGCCGCCTTGTATCGTGGTCAGAAACTTACAGGGCTGGAATGTGTGTACATACTGTGATCTCTTCCCAATACTTGCTTTAGAGGAATAAGGTCTAGCTGTTCAACAAATGCCAGCTAATTAATATTTCACTTCTTCATTTGTATGCTACTGCAAGTAGCTTTCTCAGCCCTCTGCAGCAAGTCTGCTATGTGTTCCTATTGTGGCTTTATTGGCTCCCTTATAAAATACCTAAATGTCTCAAATTCCCTTTTTGGACCCCTTTACCCCTGCAGCTGGTAGCATAAACAGCACAGCCTAATTTTATTAGATGTTGTAGGTAAGAGATTCGTTAGGGTATTGCATTCATGCTGGTAACTGGATCGCTTATCTGAGACTAAGATTTCATGAGCCTGTCCATGGTAATTACAGATACTTGCTATGTAGTTCATTTAAAAGTAATGACTGGTAGGTGTAAAAGAGCAGTAGTAGATGTTAACTGAGGAATACATTAGTGGAGAGTGACTTCAGTGAGGTAAACTCAACTTCCTAACATCATATGAGAATTTGAATAACTCTGGGAATCTGATATTTGGTTTACTTTTTTAAATCCTGTTTTTTGCCCTTTTAAAGTTGATGGGACTAAACTCATTGGGGCAGTGGAGATAGTTGGGTTTTTTGTTTGTTTGTTTGAAGATGATACATCTGTTGTTCCAATTCTTGCCAAAATGGAAGTGTTCCCATATAAATGGACTGGAAATAGAATTCTGAACCAGCCCTATGACAAAGCAATGCTTCAAGTTTATTAATGATTAATTGTACTTCTGGCTTAATAACTTGGTTCACTGTTTTAGATTAAATTCGTAACCAGTGTGACCACAAGTAATTTGGAGATGATGTCATGTACAAATGAAAGGACTAAGTCAAGTGTATTGGGCTGTTGATGGAGACCTGACTGAATGATAAAGCCCTTGATGAGTTTGTAGGTATTCTGTAATCACTTAAACACCAATCATCCTGTATCTTTCAAAGCTGAAATGAGGATGCTGACTGGAGGTCTAGCAAATGGATGGGAGACTAATTATTGAAGGAGAAGATGACTCCCAGATCAAGTGGGCTTAGTTGAAGACATCAGTGGGTTCTAAAAATACTTGAAGACTTTGTTCTAAAACTAATGCAGGAAAATGTAGACATTTGTTCTGAATGCTCTAAAACCTTTCAGGAAGGTGGAGGGGGGTTGAAATAATCCATATACTGTAGAGACTTGTACTGGACTTGTCCATTTGTCTGCTTAGTAGGTAGGTGCAGTGGTAATTAAATACTGGCTTCACTGCCCTAACTTAGTAGGTAGGTGCAGTGGTAATTAAATACTGGCTTCACTGCCCTACCTTTTATTTAAAGTTCTATCAGACCTTTGGAATCATTTGTGCATGTGTACATTAAGAAACATTAAGAAAATTACTATTATAAATTTGTCAGTCATTGAGCCTACCTCCTTAAAACCATTTGGGAGCTGTCAACCCAGAAACATTTATTTTGTTCTAAATGCATGTAACCAATTTTATATTTAGGTGATCTGCATGTTATTCCATACAGGTTTTACTCCTTCAAGTAGGATCCTGGATTGCTTCTGTAGATGTGTGTTGTCCTCCTCAGGTGGCAATACTAAAAAATAGTTTTGTAATGCTGAACAGGGATCTCTAGTGAAATAAAGAAAACAGTATTTCCCTTCAGTTGATTCTAGCGCTCTTCTGTTTTCGCCATTGCAGAACTCCTAGTTGGAACTTCCCTCTAGCCTTTTGTCTTGCCCAGCTTCCTGTTCAGAGTTAGCTTGCCTGTATTGAATACATCTAATATGGAGCTAGGAACAGTGTTTTAATGAAAGCCGTAGTACACCAAAAAGGTCCGCCTAGGAAATGCCCTGCTGACCTGGCATTGTTTGCACCGCAG